>NC_091777.1:62681003-63010691 GCF_029378745.1 Bos indicus
GTTCGATGGAAGTTACAGAGCTTCTGGTGAGATGCGGGGTCCTGGTGAGGAAAACATTTGAGGGCAGGTCTACAGGGAGAGCTGGTGGTTGAGGATGAGGGGGAGAAGGTGTTGGGAGATGTGTCAGAGACACTCCTGGTAGCCAGTGGTCCTGGCATTCAGATTCCTGAACCCCAGGAAGCAGCAAAGAGGAGGAACGGAGGGTGACCTTTGCCCTCTGCCTTTGACCCCAGGGCCTCCCAGAGTTGCTGCTGAAGCGTGTGGTGGCCCAGCTCGCAGGAGCCCTGGACTTCCTCCATGGCCGGGGGTTGGTGCACGCAGACGTGAAGCCCGACAACGTGCTGGTCTTCGACCCTGTGTGCAGTCGCGTGGCCCTGGGGGACCTGGGTCTGACCCGGCCCGAGGGCAGCCCCACCCCGGCGCCCCCAGGGCCCCTGCCCTCCGCACCCCCCGAGCTCTGCGTCCTGCTGCCCCCCGACACCCTGCCCCTGCGGCCCGCCCTGGACTCCTGGGGGCTCGGCGTGCTTCTCTTCTGCGCAGCCACCGCCTGCTTCCCCTGGGACGTGGCGCTGGCCCCTGACCCCGAGTTCGAGGTCTTTGCGGGGTGGATGACCGCCAGGCCCCAGCCGCCCCGGCCGCCACCCCCCTGGGACCAGTTTGCGCCCCCGGCTCTGGCCCTGTTCCAGGGGCTCCTGGATCTGGATCCTGAGACCAGGAGCCCCCCGCTGGTCGTCCTGGACTTCCTGGGAGATGACTGGGGGTTAAACGGGAACAAAGACAGAGCTGGGGGCTTGGGGAGCATGTCCAGCGAGGGCGGGGAGGAGGAGGAGGAGGAGGAGGAGGAGGGCGGAGCAAGCCTAGAAGAGTGGTCAGAGGAGGAGGACGGTGACAGCGGGGGGAGGACAGGCACAGATGCGGGAGAGCCCTGACCAGGTGACCGGGACAGGTGGCTGGAGCCCGGGCCAGAGGCCCCGCCCCCAGAGGCCCTGTCCCCAGCCACCACGGCCACCTGCGCGGAGAGACCGCTGCGCCCTGGGAGAACCGAGAGCGCCCTGCGCCTTTCACAACCGAAGGCTGAGCTCAGACGCACGACTCCCCTCCCAGCTGACGACCCGGGGGTCTGGAGCCCCCGGCCCCTCCTCCCTCAGACCCGGGGGTCCAGGCCCCACCCCTCCCCCCTCAGAGCCGGGGGTCCTGGCCCCCAGCCCCGCCTCCCCCCTCAGGTCCGGGGGTCCAGGCCCCCAGCCCCGCCTCCCCCCTCAGCCCCGGGGGTCTAGGCCCCACGCCTCCCGCCTCAGACCCGCCCCTCCCCTCTCAGACCCGGGGGTCCAAGCCCCCAGCCCCTGCCCCCTCAGACCCGGGGGTCCAGGCCCCCAGCCTCTCCTCCTCAGACCCAGGGGTCCAGGCCCCCAGCCTCTCCTCCTCAGACCCGGGGGTGCAGGCCCCCAGCCCCTCCCCCCCTCAAGGACCCTCCCTCACCCTTCTGTCCTGTCTTCCTGAAAGGAAGTGCCATGTCTCCCGCATATGCGTTTCTGCCCCGTGGGGATGTGTTCCGTGTCTGTGGACCTCTGAGCAGTCACTCCTCTCCTCTAAGATCTTAGTGGACGCCCGCTGACCACGGCTTTCCAGATTCAATACCGTGGAACCCTCACCTGCCATCTCGTCCACTTTCCTGGGCCCTGGGTGACATTATAGGAGTCACTCACCATTTCTGGACCTAAATCGACACACATGCACACACAGGCACACATGCACACATGTCCACAGATGCACAAATGCACACACGTGCACACGTGTGCATGCACCCACAAATACCTGCACACATGTGGGCACGTGAGCACATAATGCACACACATGCACACACACATACACACTCTTTCTCCTGCCTACAGACGTTTGCACGCCCAGCATTCTCCTCCGAGAATGCCTCCTTTCCAACTCCAGGCCTCCAGGAAGCAGAGCCCCCTGGGGGCTGCTCCCGCTCGTTTGGAGCCCGTATCACAGTGACCTGTGCCCCCCACTTCACATCTCCCCTCTCAGGCCGTCCGGATGCACCTGGTCCTTCTCACCTGTGCCTCCTTTCGGGCTCTCCTCCTGTCCAGAGAGTCTCCTGGGCCAGCTCCCTGAGAGCATGCAGTCCCGTCCACACCAAGGGCCACAACTGGTCTGCAGGGACCTCTGCCAGACCCCATGCGCCCCCTGCAGCCCAGCACACAGACCCGCAGGGCAGGGGCTGCATGGACCCAAGGCAGCATCCCCTGCACCCAGCACAGTCACGGCTGCTGGAAGCCTGACCCGCAGGCTTCCACATACAAGGGCTGTCTGGGACTGAACCCTGTGACAGATAAGGGCTGCTGTGGACCTGAGACAAGTCTACCATTTGACTGACAGTTCCTATCTTCCTTTGGACAAATGGACGTGTGGTTGGTCAGGACTCACCTGGCGGGGAGCTGGGGGAGGGGACGTGGGAGCTCAAAGCAGCTGTCCTGTGCATCCAGAAATGATTCTGGGATATGGGACTTCCCTGGAGGTTCAGAGGTCTGCCTCCCAGCGCAGGAGGTGCAAGTTCAATCCCTGGTTGGGAAGCTAAGATTATACACGCCTCAGGGCCAAAAAACCAACACGTAAAACAGAAGCACCATGGTGACAAATTCAATAAAGACTTGAAAACAATAAAAATGATTCTGAAATCAAAAGCTTACTTAAAAAGAAGCAAGTGAGTTGGCATCGGTCATCTCGCTCTAAACCTGGGCGGGGCTGTGTGGCCCCCCCAGGCCCCCTACCTCAGTCCTAGGGGTCCCTGCCTGCGCCCCCACCTTGCAGTCTGAAGACTTGAGCCTGGGACGCCCCTCCGCCCGTCCCTCCCCCGAGGCCCTCCCGCCCAGTTGCCGCACCACCTGCTCCCCTTCGCCCGAGTCTGAGGTCATTCCTCACTGCATCGTTCTGGAATCCTGTTGTGTCATCCTTTCCCCGGCAGACCCCAGTGCCTCCTCCCCCGGACTCCCCTTACCAAAAACACTTGCGTCTGACCCGTCATGGGACACTGTGGGGCAGCCAGGGGTGGTCAAGGCGGGGCAGGCTGGATGAACGATTTCATTCTATACAGGGGCCTGGAGTCCCACGTCTGAGGGACGAGGAGCTGGGGGTCTGAACCCCCAGGCCTGAGGGGGGAGGGGTTGGGGGCTGGACCCCTGCGTCTGAGGAGGAGTGGCCCGGGTCTGGACTCTGGCTCTGCAGAGGGTGTGGGGTCTGGACCCTGGCTCTGGGGAGGAGGCAGAGTCCCTGGGTTGGGACAGTCTGGCTGCAGCCAGTTCTGGGCCACAACGCATGGTGTCGCTCTCCCCATAGAGAGTCCAGGGGTGAGGCCGGGGGCGGGGCTCCGACCCCCTAGGTGGGGGCGGGTCCTGCTGCGGGCAGGCCTCTGCTGGCATGGGCTCTGAGTGCTGGGCACTGACCACAGCGGGCAGCCGAAGGGTCAGGCGAGCCTGGGAGAAGCTGAGGTCTTCAGGTTGGAGCCCAGGTCAGGAGGAGGCAGGGGTCAAACAGCCCAAGGTGGGCAGTGCCTGAGAGAGAAGCCAGGCAGGTGGTCGGAGCGCTGGGTCCTTCGGGGATCAGCAGCTCATTACGGACACTGAGACTGCAGAGTGCTTGAGCGTGGGGGACACAGAGTCTGGGGTGGGGGGCCCCAAGATATGTGAGTTGTGTCAAGTCTCAGGAGAGGGGTCAGCTGGGGGCCTGGACCCCCGGGGCTGAGGGAGGGGGAGCTGGGGGCCTGGACCCCTGGGTCTGAGAGAAGAGGAGGGGCTGGGGCTGTGAGTACTGGACCGCAGACCACCCCAGGGCTGTACAGCCCATCCCAAGAGCTCGGTTCCCCCAGGACCCCAGCGTGCCCAGGCGAGCGTGCAGCCCGCCCCCTGCAGCCCCTGGGGGCTGAGCACCTGTTTGCTCTTAGGAGACGGAGGCTCCTCATCCACCCCCAGGGCCCAAGTCTGTTTGCTTTGGAAACAGTGGGGGGGGGTGTCTCGAGTCCTCTGGTTCATCTTTCACCCTCAGGCCATCAGGTGGCGCAGGGCGGTGGGGGCAGGGCGGGCACGTCGGGGCCGCGGACTTGACCTCACCCCACCCAGCACCGGGTCTGCTGCCCCAGAGACGCCCCTGGCAAGGAGGGAAACCGAGTCACAAGGGCCTGAACCAGTGACCCGCCACCCTCCTCCTTGGACCAGGGGGTCGTGACCCCAGCCCCTCCTCCCTCAGGCCCAGGACTCCAAGCCCCCAGGCCCTCCCCGCCCTTGGCCCTGTTCTGGCAGGACTGAGTCCGGGCGCCCTCTCCTCTGCCTTTGCAGGGATGCCGGGGAAAGCATCACACACGGAATACATGGAGGCTGCGCATGGAGAGCACACGGAGAGCCGGGCAGAGGAGGAGGGGCTGGGGGGCCTCACAGCGGAGGAGCTGCGGCAGGGCCAGGAGGCTGCCCGGGCGCTGGAGGCCCGGATGGCGCTGAGCGCCCAGAGCCTGGTCCGGGCCGAGGCGGACGAGCTGTACGAGCACGTGCGTGCCCTGGGCCGGGGCCGCTTCGGCCGTGTCTGGCTGGTCACCCACCGGCAGGAAGGTACCGGGGTCTGAAGGCAGGGCACAGGGACAGGGGGTCTGCAACGCCAGCCCAGTCCTACCTACGCCCTTTCCAGGCTGTGTGTTTTCGGTAATGGCCTGGCCCTCTCTGAACCTCAGCCTCCTCCTCTAACACAGGGGTGATGATCCCTTCTCTGAGAGAACTGAGAATCCCGGAGGAGATGTCAGGGGCTCTGGTTGCCGGGGACGATGGGGAGGAAGACGGAGCTGCCCCCACCCCTGCCCCCGGTGGCCCTCACACGGGCCAGCTCAGTAGTCACTGTGGGGGCGATGAGAGACTCACTGTCTGCTGGGCACTCAGCGAGGCCAGCACAGGGCGGGTGTGCAGGACACGGGCCCCGGCCCCAGACTGCTGGTCAGCATCCAAGGAGACTGCAGGGCTCAGCCCTGACCAGGGATTGGGGACAGCTGGGCCCCCAGGGAAAAACCTGCACCAGCCCTGCCTCCAAGGACACCCCTGCATGACAGGGTGTGTCCGTTCCCTGCAGTTGTCAGCTGATAAGAAAGGGCTGCAGACTGGGGGGACCACAGTTCAGCAGGGCGGGCTTCTCCCAAGGCTTCCCTCCTCTGCTTGCAGACAGCCAAGCTTCTCCCCGCGTCCTCACGCCTGCCTGCGTGTCTGCGTCCAGGCTTCCTCTTCTCGGAAGGACAGCAGTCACACTGGAACTGGGGATCACCCCCAGTGATCTCACTTTATCTCTTTCACGACCGTACCTCCGGGGCACTCCCTGGCGTCCACGGCTCAGGGCTCCACGCTTTCACTGCTGAGGGCCACAGTTGACTCCCTGGTCGGGGGCACTAAGACCCCACAAGCCGTGCAGCCAAAACAAAAACAAAAGCGCCGTCACCAGATACGGTCACGTTCTGTGAAAATGGGCATAAGGACTACTTTAAGGTGTGAATTTTGCGGGAGGCAGTAAGGAGAGATGCCGGTCAGCTCATCAGAGAGAGAGATGCAGAGAGATACAGACCGGGGTCATCACAGAACTCTGGGGACACGAGCGATAATTGGAACCACGGGCTCCGTGAGGGGGCCTCGCCCACCTGGAGGCCAGCTCGATGCCTTCCCTGGGCGGTGCTGGGGCATGAAGGTGTACCTGCCCCCAGAGGGTAGAACCAGTCCTCGACATGGGAGGTGGCTGACAGCTGGCAGGAATTCAGGGCGCTGCTGACACACGAAGGGGCTGCACTCAGGTATCTCAGGCAAGGAGGTGACCCTCCCCCACCACACCCGGCCTCTCTGTGACCCCGTGGACTGCCGCCCTACATGCTCCTCTGTCCATGGGATTCTCCAGGCCAGAATACGGGACAGGGCTGCCATTTGTTCCTTCAGGGGTCTTCCCCACCTGGGGATCAAACCCTCTCCTGCATCGCAGGCGGATTCTTTATCACTAGTGCCACCTGGGAAGCATTAAATGCTGTTACCACTGGGCTTCCCTGGTAGCTCAGCTGGTAAAGAACCCACCTGTAATGCATGAGACGTGAGTTGGATCCTGGGTGGGGAAGATTCCCCTGGAGGAGGAAATGGCAACCCCCTTCAGTATTCTTTTTTTAATTATTATTTCTTTATTTATTTGACTGCACTGGGTCTGAGCTGCAGCACGTGGAATCTAGTTCCTGAGCAGAGACCTAAGGCAGGCCCTCTGCACCGGGAGAGTGGAGTCTTCGCCACTGGCCCAGCAGGGAAGTCCCACTCCAGTATTCTTGCCTGGAGAATCCCGGGGACAGAGGAGCCTGGCGGGCTACAGTCTACGGGGTCGCAAAGAGTCGGACAGGAATGAGCGACTAAGCACACACAGCATTTTCCGCACCACCAGAGGGGTTTGGGTGGCCAGGCTGCTTTAGGGTGGGTGGGCAGGGGCGGGGCGGAGGAGGGGGCGGCCCGGGCTCACGTCGACCCCGCCCCCAGGCACGGTGCTGGCTCTGAAGCAGCTCCCGAAGGCTTCCACCACGCTGCGCGGCTTCCTCTACGAGTTCTGTGTGGGCCTCTCCCTGGGCTCGCATGCGGCCATCGTGGCGGCCTGCGGCGTCGGCCTGGAGTCGGCCGACTCCTACAGCTTCCTGACTGAGCCCGTGCTGCACGGCGACCTCATCGCCTACATCCGTCCCAAGGTGGGTCGGCCCCGGAGCTTGGAGCTGGGAGGGGCGGGCGGGGGGGGGGGGGGGCCTGGAGCGGACACCCTGCTCAGCCTGGGCCTCAGGAGTCACACTCAGGGCAGCCTGAGCGCGTCGCCCTGCAGGGGCCCCACCGCGCCCGCAGGTCTGGTGGGATGGACGCGCCCCTCCGAGTCTACGGCTGTCACGGAGGCAACGCCGAGCCTACCTCACAGGCTCACCCTGGGCCCACGGGCTCACCCCAGGCCTCATCAGGGCCCCCCATGGGGCTCAGCCCAGGCCCCCCCACCACGGGCTCACCCCCAGGCCCCTCCCACGGGGCTCACCCCAGGCCTCCTCGGGGCCAACTAGGCCTCTGTCGCCCTGGGTCTGCTTCCAGGGGCTGAGGACAAGCTCCAAGGCCAGCCCTTGTTGGTGGGCTGGGGAGCTGGGACCCCGACGCTTGTCCCCGGGGCTGAGGACAAGCCCTGCGCCCAGCCCCTGACGCCCGTTCCCGCAGGTGGGCCTCCCGCAGGCAGCTGCCCAGCGCTGCGCGACCCAGCTGGCCTCGGCCCTGGAGCACGTCCACTCTCTTGGCCTGGTATACCGGGACCTCAAGCCCGAGAACGTGCTGGTTTGCGACCCCGATTGCCGGCGGGTCAAGCTGGCGGACTTTGGCCACACGCGGCCGCGGGGGACCCTGCTGCGCCTGGCCGGGGCCCCCATCCCCTACACGGCCCCCGAGCTCTGCGCGCCCCCGCCCCTCCCCGAGGGGCTGCCCATCCAACCCGCCCTGGATGCCTGGGCGCTGGGCGTCCTGCTCTTCTGCCTTCTCACCGGCTACTTCCCCTGGGACCAGCCCCTGGCCGAGGCCGACCCCTTCTACGAGGACTTCGTCGTCTGGCAGGCCTCTGGCCAGCCCGACCACCGGCCTCGGCCCTGGTTCGGCCTGACGCCCACGGCCGACACCCTGCTGTTGGGGCTGCTGGAGCCCCAGCCGCGGAGGAGGAGCCCCGTGAGCTCCGTCCGGGGCTTCCTGGGGCGGCCCTGGAGGCAGCGGGAGGGGGAGGCTGAGGAGGTGTACCCGGGGGAGGACGAAGACTCAGGGTGAGGAGGGTGGGGCGGGGGTGCTCCGGACAGGCCCGGCCGCCCCCGCCGCCCCCTCGGCTTTCGGGACGGCTCTTGGCTGCTCTGCCGTCTGTCCGCCTCTGTCTGGGATCGTCCGCTTCCCACCTATCTGCCGCCTCGGTCCGGGGGTCTCTGAGCGAGCACCGTGGCCGTCCGCACCTGTCCACCTTCCCGGGCCGCGGCACCCACGGCTCCCTTTGCCTAGCTGCTCTTGGTTCACGCTCCCCTGCCACAAATCAGCCAGGCCGCCCCTGCTCCCCCTTCTCGCAGGCCTCCCCTCCGGTGGAGCCCAAGCAGCAGGGGCCATCGTGGGCGTGCAGGCGGCCCATCCCTTCGGTTTTGCACGGCTCTCCTGAGCACACCTGTCGTCCTGCCCGAGTCTCTCCTCTCCTGAGCGCCCTCCACTCCCCACCTCACCCCCTCTGCCCCTTCTCCCACCAGCTGGGTCTGCGCCCTCTTGGTAATGCGTTTTGTCTTTCTCACCTCAGCTACTCTCTGCAAATAAAGTCCTTCTGGTACTTAGGTATCTGTGATGCTGTTGGTCTGTCAGCCTGGGACAGAGAAGGCCAGCGTGTGTGTGTGTGTGTGTGTGTGTGCGCGCGTGCGTGCATGCGTGCAAGTGTCCCCTGAAGGGCATGTTGTGGAGGAGAGAGACTGTGGAGGAGAGACAGAGACAGAGGAGGGAGGGAAGCGAGGCAGAGACAAGGAGAAAGGGAGAGACAGAGAGAGGAAGACAGACACAGAGAGGCAGGAAGAATGGCAGACAGTGGTCCCTCCTGTCGTCGAAGGAGATGCTGGCTCTGTGTGTGCGTTTGTGAGTGTGCCTGGGGGTGAGTGTGTTTGCACTTGTTCTGCACAGAAGTGTCTGAGAAGGAGAGGGATTAAACAGCGGAGCTGGAAAATGTCTGGCTATTTTCGGGCAGGAACTGGAGCGTGCATTTCTCAAGTTCCTACCTGAAACTTGTGTGTATTTGTGTGTCCATGAGCACCCATCTGAGCCCGTGTGTGTGTGCAAATAATGGTGTGTTTGTGAGAGACAGAGAGACGTGAGGGTTGAGTGTGTCTCACTCCGCGTGGACAACATGAGTTGCGTGTTTTGTGCGTCTGCGAGCCCCCCATGTGCTCAGGGAACTGTGTGACCACGTGTGAGGGTAGAGAGTGGAGTGCACCTTGCTGTGTGCGGACACTGGACCCGTGTGTGTGCTTCAGGCCTTGAGCCTGCGCGTGTGTGTGCATGTGCATGCGTGTGTGTAGTCGGGGAAGCAGAGTCCCAGGTGCGGCTGCCAGTCAGCGCTGGGCCCCCCCTCTCCTTCACACCTCACCCTGGCCCCTTCTTGGCAGCTACCCTGTTTGCAAACACTCTCTCTTCCTCTCCGTGGCCTCCTTGGCTGCCCGCCCGGAGAAAGGCTACAACCCAGGCCGGATCATGTGTCACCCTCTCCCTGGCCCCCGCACCTGCCCCAGGCCCCTGCTGCGGCCGCGGAGGTGTTGTCTGGTGGGGAGGGGGGTTGTGGAAGGACCCCCAAGGACCTTTTCCATCTAAATTCAATCCAGAGACCTGAGGACATGGGCACGTGTCCCAGGCAATCGCAGTGGGCTTCCTGGAGTAGGGGGCTGTGGGAGAGAATAAGATAGTGGGTGCACTGGGTGAGGGGGAGCAGCAAGAGCAGGACTTCCTGTCCCCTCACCTGTGAGCAGCCCAAGCAACGAGGCCAAGAGTGTGTCCCCGAAAAGCTGGAGGTGGCTGGGGCGGGGTGGCACCGAGGGAGGGGGCAGTGAAGAGGAGCAAGGCAGGGCGGAGGGCGCAAATTGGTGGCGGCAGCTGGGGATTAACTGGGAGGAGGCGATAATGACCAGCGAAGGGCCCTGGGAGGGGCAGGAGGAAGGGCCCCGGGCAGTCATTAAGCATTACTTAATTACGGGACACAGGATACCGATCTTACACTTCACCGGAAAGAAGCCGCTCACCCCCTCAAGCAACTCCTGGAGGTGGCAATTCTTGATGATGCTGGAGGGGGTCCCTCAGACCCTCCCCACTCCAGGGGCGGGCACAGGGGGCCCAGAGAGGCCAAGGCACCTGCCTGAGCTCACACGGCAGGTCAGGCAGCGGGAGGATTCTAATCCAGGCCAGCCCTTCAAGGGTCCGAGGTGCATGCCGTTGTGCCGCGCCCGTCAGGGGCTGGGGGCCTGAGCACACGTGTGTGGGTGTGAGTGTGGGTGTGTGAGTGTGTGCTGGCGAGGGGGCCGCCCCTCCCTTGGAGGAGATGGGAGTTGGGGCATCTACGTGGAAAGGAAAGCTGAAAAGCCTTCAGACCCGGGCAATGACCGGAGTACGCAGACAGACAGCAACACGTGCTGGCGAGGAGGGGAAGCTGGAGCCCTCCTGTGGGGCTGGGGGAATTCGAAAAATGGGGCAGCCGCTTTGGAAGACCGCCCGGCAGTTCCTTGGAATATTAATTAACTTTGGACTTACTATGCGTGCGTGCTCAGTTGCTCAGTCATGTCCGACTCTTTTATGACCCCATGGACTACAGCCTGCCAGGCTCCTCTCAGGAGTATTTCCCAGGCAAGAATACTGGAACAGGTTGCCATTTCCTCCTCCAGGGGATTTTCCCGACTCCAGCATTGAACCCATGTCTCCTGCATTGGCAGGTGCATTCTTTACCACTGAGCCGCCAGGGAAGCCTGTGGAGTAACTATACAGCCCGGCAATTTCGGCCCTAGGTAGATGCCCACGAGAAATAAAAACGTGTCCACACGAGTGTTCATGGCAACACTGCTCACAGTAGCCAAGAGTGGACACAACCCAGATGTCAAGTCATTGGCAAAGCAATCAAAGAAATGTGGTCCAGGGACTTCTCTGACAGCCCAGTGGTTAGGGCTCCACACTTCCACTGCAGAGGATGGGGCTCAGTCCCTGGTCGGGGAACTGAGATCCCGCAAGTTGTGCCACATGGCCGAAAAAGAAAAAGAAAAAAAGAAAGAAATGCAGTCTATCCGTACAAGGGAATATCACGTGCGTGCGTGCTCAGTCCTATCCAACTCTTTGTGACCCCCTGGACTGCAGCCCACCAGGCTCCTCTGGCCATGGGATCCTCCAGGCAGGAATACTGGAGCCCGTTGCCCTCTCCTTCTCCAGGGGATCTTGCTGACCCAGGGATCAAACCTGTGTCTCCTGTGTCTCCTGCGTTGGCAGGCAGATAAAGGAAGCATGGACACACATCACTGATGAACCTCAAAAACCTGGAGGCCATCTGTTGTAGGATTCTCTGTGTCCACAGAGGAAGAAAGCTTAGTGGTCACAGGGGAAATGGGGTGACTGCTCATGGTGCAGGTTTTCTTTTGGGGGGTGGTGATGGTGGTGGAAAAAGCTCTAAAATTAGATTGTGTGAATGTTCCATAATTCTCTGAGCATATTTTAAAAAGTCATCGAATTGTACATACAAAAAGGGTGAATTCTGGATGGACCTAGAGATTATTATACTAAGTGAAGTAAGTCAGACGGAGAAAGACAAATACCATGTGATATCATTTATAGGTAGACTAAAAAAATGATAGTAATGAACTAATTTATAAAACAGAAATTGACTTGCAGACTTAGAAAACAAACTAATGGTTACCAAAGGGGAAAGGGGGAATAAATTAGGAGTTTGGGATTAAAATATACACACTATACAGTCCACCATGTGGTCCAGTGGCTGAGACTCCACGTTTTCAATTCAGGAGCTGGGTTTGATCCCTGGTCAGGGAACTAGATCCCACCTGCCATGACTAAGACTCAGCACAGCCAAACAAATAAGCAGAGACCTACTGTACAGCCCAGGGAACTGTACACACCATCCTGTGACAACCTGTAATGGAAAAGAATCTTAGAATGCATATATGCATAAGTGAATCATTTCACTGGACACTTGAAACACAACATTATAAATCCACTATATTTCAATAAAAAATTTTAAAGGGTTAATTTGGCATGTAAATTTCATCTCAATGAGACTGCTCTAAAAAACAAAAACAAAAACACAGGCAATTCCTGGTTCTCATGCTGTGACCTTGATCAGGTTCTCTGAGCCTCTGAGTTCCCATTAAAAACAAAAGGGAAAACCCTGCCCTTTTTCTAAAAGCACCAAATTCAGAACCTATTGTCACACAGGAACTGCTCACATCTCTCTCCTCTCTATAGACAAGACTGTCGAGGCTGTACTTTCCAAAGACCCTAAAGTCAAAAGGTGGCAGAGTCTGATTCCAAAGTCTTTGGTCTTACTCCCCAGTCACCGGCCCAGTGTCTACAGGCCTGTGATCACCAAGGAAGTTCTGGCTACACCCCAGCTGGGGAACCCCAAGCATGCAAGCAGGACCAGTTAAAAAAATTTGTGGGTGTCCAGTATAAAATTAAAATGTGGGATTTCTTGTTTTAAAAATAAGTTTTTTTCTGGGACTTCCCTTGTGGTTTAGGGTTTCCCTGGTGGCTCAAATGGTAAAGAATCTGCCTGCAATGCAGGAAACCTAGGTTTGATCCCTGGGTAGAGAAGATCCCCTGGAGGAGGGCATGGCAACCCACTCCAGTAGTCTTGCCTGGAGAACCCCATGGACAGAGGAGCATGGTGGGCTACAGTCCATGGGGTCACAAAGAGTCAGACATGACTGAGTGACTAACTCAGTGATGATCCAGTGGTTAAGAATCTGTGTTTCCACTACAGGGGCCATGGGTTCGATCCCTGGTCAGGGAACTAAGATTCTGCATGCTGCATGGTACAGCCAAGGAATAGACAAATAAAAGAATTTTTTTAAGAAAAGCTTTCCCCCTCCCTCCCCATCCCCCATTTGCAACTGAATGTAACGCTCCCTGGGCACCAGGATAATCTCTGGCAGACCCTCAAGAGGGTAGGCGGTTGTGGAGCCTGCCTGAGGGCGGACAGCCAGGAATTGGTCACCAGAACCCATCAGGGAAGTGAGACGTTGCACGAGCACACAGAGCCTGCTTCCTTGTCCCGTCAGCTTCAAAACGCAGAATCACCGGTCACAAGAGAATCAAAGTTCACGACCCACGTCAGGCCGGTCAATGGCTGCAGAGCATTAAACCAGTGGGGTTTGCACCCAACTCACTCGCTTCTCTGCCTGGGCCGGCTGTGCAAGGCCTGAGAGACACTGCCCGTGGCCCGCAGTTCGTGTTTAGTTCAGACATGCAAATGGCTGGGCTGCACCCACACATCACCACCACCCCCGCCCCGCCCCGCCCACACCCCGACCCGGACCTGGTTAAAACGCAGATGCTTATCCAGGGGGGTCTGGATGGAGCCTGGAATTCTGCTTTTCTAACCAGCTCCTGGAGGCAAGGCCGACGCTTCCGATCCATGGGTCACACACACTTGGAGGTGCAGGGAATGGTGAGAACACGATTTTAGAGTATTGATCCCTCATCCCAGCTGAACCGTCATTAATGCTAAACGTTCACCTGCTCGATTCCGGCGGTTTTCGATGTGGCCGGTCACATCGTCTGTGGGGAAAAGACAGACCTGTGGCTCCCTTTCCACCCTTTATCTGATTAAGGGGGCTCCCCTTGCTCCTACCCTGCAAACAGTGTGTGTGTGTGTGTGTGTGTGTGTGTACGTATGCGCGCGTTTGTAAACCATGAATGGGTGTTAATTTTGTCAAATGTTTTCTCTGCGTCAAGCTTGCTAGGCCTCTGCGGCTACTGTTTTGGGCTTGTTGCAAGCTGGCAGGCAGAGGAGCGGGCTCAGATGTCCTGGGGGAGGTGTCCGGGGTCAAGGCCAGCAGTAGGTGGGGGCTGGCCGCCCATCCTGGCCATGGGCCCTGGGGCCAGATGTTTGGGCTTAGCTGCCTGGCCAAGCAGGGATAAAGTGACCAGATAATTAAGCACCCGCTTCTTCGGGGCTGGCAGAAGGTGGCAGAGGGTGGAGGGACCTTGGGCCCGGGTGCCCGGGAGACCCCGCCACCCTGGCTTGCAGACGATGGAGCCAGGATTCTGAACCCCCAGGGGGGACCCTCTCCGGGGGGGGCCTGGAGCCAGGGAGCAGGTGCTCCCATCTGGGGATGAAAGAGGGAACCTCTGGCTTCCGAGTCGGAGCGCTACCCTTGGAGCCCGGACGAGCTGGGACAGCAAGGGGAGTGCAGGCAGACGCCCTCCCCAGGGCACCAGTCAGCAGTTATTTAAGTCGTAGGGCTTAATGGGACCCGGGGGAAACAGAGGATTCTCGGCGTGCTCCTTGGTCTGTTGGCAGGGGCGGACAGCTCATCTGCCAAGACCCCCAGACAATATCCCTCCCCACCCCCAGCAAGTAACTGGACCCCGCTGGCCTTTGCCTGACCGCGGGGGCGCCAGCTCTGTGACCTTCCAGGACCTCAGAGCCAGGCTCTGGTCTGGGGAGAGGGGGGAGGAGGGGAGCTGAGGGACACGGTGTTATTCTGAGGCAGCTCTGCAGCTCTGCTGTGTGGCCCTGGGCAAGGAACTTGCACTCTCTGAGCCTCCAAGCCCTTTCCGAAACAGGGGTCAAATTGCTCCCTCTGAGGGCTGTAGGGAGGGCAGGAGGTAGTGTATTGAGAGTCCACAATGGGGCTTCCCTGGTGGCTCAGTGATAAAGAATCCACCTGCCAACGCAGGAGATGCCAGTTTGATCCCTGGTCCGGGAAGATCCCACATGCCCTGGGGCAACTAAACCGGGGCACCCCAACTACTGAGCCTGTGCTCCAGAGCCCAGGAGCTGCAGCCACTGAGCCCACGTGCCTCAGCTATGGAGCCCACACACCCTCAAGCCTGAGCTCTGCAATGAGAGAGGCCACCACAGTGAGAAGCCCTGCACCACAGCCAGAGAGGAGACCCCACCCTCTGGAACTAGAGAAGGCCCACACAGCAGTGAAGACCCAGCACAGCCAAAAACATATTAAAAAAAAAAGAGAGAGAGCGAGCCCCCACTGTGTGGGGCACAGACAAGCACCATGAGGAGTGGTCGCAACCATTCTTGTTAACTCACACCAAGCTCTGCTGTCACCTGCAGTAACTCCTCTAATCCTCACGACCACCCCAGGAGGCAGGAGGCAGAACCACTACTCCCCCCTTGTACAGATGGGAAAACTGAGACTCGAGAAAGGAAATTAACTTCCGGAGTCCCCACAGCCAGCATATGGCCTCGAAGCCAGGGTGATCTGACTGGGGGCACGTAACACCTTATGAGCAAGGGCCCTGGGTCAGACGGGCCTGGGTTCCAGTCATGAGCCTACTGCATACTCCCTGAGTGACCTGAGGCACAGGACCAAACGTCTCTGTGCCTCAGTGCCCTGACCTATACAGTGGGGGTAATACAGTGATAACTACCACATAGAGAGCAGGTATCAAGAGCCAGGCCCTGAGCTAAGCACCCTCATACAGGCATTAATCTATGTTAATCAGCACAGCAGCCCACAGGGTGTATATTATTATTGTCTCCCTTCAAGAGATGGGGAAACTCAGACCAAGCGGTAACTGACTCAGGGTCAGGCCCACAAGGGCTCAAACTCAGGCATTTAGGCTCCAAAGCTCACACTCCCTGCCGAGCTGTAGAAACAGTACCCTCCTCAGCGGCTGTTTGTGAAGATACAATGACATCATGCGTGCAAAGCCCTCCACACGGAGCCTTACCCGTAGGAACTGCCCGGAGAACATTAGTCATGATTACTATGATGACGAGCTCAGTCATTCAGAAGGTATTAATGAAGGGGGCGTGTTGTGTCAGCCTCCATTCTAAGAGCTGGACATACGTCTGTGAACAAGGATTTCTGCCCTCGTGGGCCTTCATCATCGCCATCGTCACTGCCATAGTGATGACCACCATCACCTCCACTATCCTCACCATCACTTCCATCATTCGTCACCATCATAACAGTCATCACTGTGACCTTCGAGACCGTCACCGCCATCGTGATCACCTTCAGCACCCTCATTATCACCGTAATAATCACCACCACCGTCACCACCAGGATCGTTTTCAGCCTCACCAGCATCATCACCATGACCACTTCCATCATTGTCATCACAATACCATCACAACAGCTATTGCCGTGATCCTCGTGACCGTCACTGCCACCATAAATATCACCAGGATGATCATTACCATCAAGAGAGCTGTCACCACTACCTTCATGCCCATCCCCACCATCACCACCACCACCCCCACCATCATAATGGCATGATCATCACCAGGATCATCTTCATCCTCGCCATCACTATCACTTCTCTCATCTTTGCCATCATGACCATCATCACCATCACAGTCACCTCCATCGCCTTGTGTCATGCCTGTGACATTCACAAACAGATCGGTCTTGTGATTCCTCCTCCCTTGCTGCTGCTAAATCGCTTCAGTCGTGTCCGACTCTGTGCAACCCCACAGACAGCAGCCCACCAGTCTCCCCCATCCCTGGGATTCTCCAGGCAAGAACACTGGAGTGGGTTGCCATTTCCTTCTCCAATGCATCAAAGTGAGAAGTGAAAGTGAAGTCGCTCAGTCGTTTCTGACTCATAGCGACCCCATGGGCTGCAGCCTACCAGGCTCCTCCGTCCATGGGATTTTCCAGGCAAGAGTACTGGAGTGGGGTGCCATTCCTCCTCCCCTAGTCCCCCAGAAACGTCATTCACACTTTATTTTTAAGTAGATACTTTGGTTTTCCTTTGTTGTTGTCGTTGGGGAGTGGCTTAAGTCCCTACGATAAGGTCACACATCTCCCCGCAGAGGCCTCTCTTCCCACTCAGGGGTGGTAGTGGTTGGTACAGGTGTGGTGGGGGGCCAGGCCACCTCTGCCAGTCTCTTCACAACCTCACCCAGCTGCCCCAGACCCTGGGCGGCCTCCACCAGCTGGGTCAAGCCCAGTCCCAGGGCTCGGCGGTCCTGTTGATCTCGCTCCAGGGCCTGGGTCAGCCTCTGCAGCTGACTGCCCACGTCCCTCACAGCGGCCACCAGCTCTACCAGGGCAGGCGGCTCACAAGCCATGACCCTCACAGGCGGCACTGGGGCCTCACATGGGCCCAGAGGGCCTGAGCTCGGACTGGGAGCTGGCCCAAGGGAGAGGTGGTCAGGGGGTGGTTGATCCAAGGGGTGGGCCATAGGAGCCAGATGGTCCCCAGATGACCCCACAGGGGTCACAGTGGGGTCAGGGGCTGAGTGTGGAGTCTGGGTAGGTGGAGAGGTTACTTCGGGGCTCTGGCTTGTGGCTGCTTTGAAGTTCTCAGTGGACGGTATGTCCATGCTTGGGGCAGGAGACAGGCTGGACTCTGAGGCTGGAGATGTGGAGGGGCGAGGGGCCCCTGTGAAGGTCAACTGGGGGTGCAGGCTGGGCTTCACTGGAGAGGGAGGTTCTGTTCCCAAGGGAGTTAGAACGGACTTGGCAGTGACCGTAGAGGCTGAGGTGAGGTCAGGAGTCATGGTGTGGTAAATAGTGGTGGTGAGGTGAGGAGTCGTGGTGGGGTGAGGAGCTGTAGTGGGGTAAGGGGCGGTGATGGGGTGAGGAGTTGTGGTAGGGGAAGAGGTGGTGGCTGGGTGAGGGGTTGTGGTGGACTGAGGGGTCGTGGCAGGGTAAGGGGTGGTGATGGGGTGAGGGGTTGTGGTGGGGTGAGGGGTCGTGGTGGACTGAGCAGTAGTGATGGGAGGGGGGGTCGTGGTGGGGTGAGGGGTTGAGGTAGAGTGAGGGGTGGTGGTGGGATAAGGGGTCGTGGTGGCGTGAGGGGTCGTGGTGGGGTAAAGGGCAGAAGTGGGGTGAGAGGTCACTGTAGGGTGAGAGATTGTGGTGGGATAAGGGGTCGTGGTGGGATAAGGGGTCGTGGTGGGATAAGGGGTCGTGGTGGGATAAGGGGTCGTGGTGGCGTGAGGGGTCGAGGTGAGGTAAAGGGTAGTAGTGGGGTGAGAGGCTGCTGCGGGGTGAGAGGTCATGGTGGAGTACGGGGCCGTGGTGGGGTGAGAGGTCGCTGCGGGGTGAGAGATCATGGTGGAGTACGGGGCCGTGGTGGGGTGAGAGGTCGATGCGGGGTGAGAGGTCATGATGGTGTACGGGGCTGTGGTGGGGTGAGAGGTCGGTGCGGGATGAGAGGTCATGGTGGAGTACAGGGCCGTGGTGGGGTGAGAGGTCATGGTGGAGTACGGGGCCGTGGTGGGGTGAGAGGTCGCTGCGGGGTGAGAGGTCATGGAGGAGTACGGGGCCGTGGTTGGGTGAGAGGTCGGTTCAGGGTGAGAGGTCATGGTGGAGTACGGGGCCGTGGTGGGGTGAGGCCCTGTGGAGCGGTCTGGGGAACTGGAAGGTTCTGGAACTGTGCTAGGCTGTGGAGACGTGCCCCGGCCTGGGGCTTTGTCCGGATCCGGGGTCAGCCCGGAGGTAGGGGAGAGGTGGGTCGCCGCCGCCGGCGCAGAGGGGTCTGAGGTGAGTTCCTTGGGCGCGGTGGGCGGTGGGGTGGGTGAAAGCCTAGAGGTCGGCGCGGGGGCCGCGGCGGCATCAGGGGAGGGCCCGGTAAGGCCGGGGCTCGTCGAGGTGCGGTGGGCGCTCCCCCGAGAGGCCGCGACCGGGCTGGGCGGCACCGCGGAGGTCGCGTCAGGGGTCGCCTCTGGCGTTGAGGCCGCCGTGCGGATGAGCGGCGGTGCGGAGGCGGAGGTCAGTGGAGGGTCGGCTGGCCCCGGCGCGGCGGAGGCGGGTGGGGAAGGGGCGGCGGGCTTGGTCCTGGCTGTCGTGGGCCGCAGTCGGCGTTCTGGCCACCGTCTCCTCTGGGAGCCTGGCGGAGGAAAGACAGACGGACGAGGTCAGGCCGCCCCGCCCACCCCGCAGCGCGTCCCGCCCTCCAGACGGTGCGACCAATGGGGAGGCACGGGGGCTCGTGACGTCACGGGTCGCCAGCAGACTTCACCCGGCCCTAGTGCCCCACCTCCTCGCATGCTCCGATGTCTCCAAGCGCCACCTGGTGTCCTCCCCTCTGGAGGATGCGGGGATTGGCGCGCGGGGAGAGGGGGACGCGGAGGGGTACCCCGGGATGCAGGATGGTGGGGTGGGGGTGTGTGCAGGTGGTGTGGGAGGATGCGGGAGGGAGCCAGGGGAATGCGGGCCGGGGATTTGGGATGCAAGAGGGGGCGGAAGGGCAGAGATGGGGTGAAGGGAGATAAAGAGGCGGAGGGCGTGGAAGCTGCTCGGATAGGAGGGGTCAGAATCAAGTAATCAAGAACAGTATCTTCTTGCCCTATGTTTAAACAATCAAAATTAATGCGAAAGATCCACAATAAACAAAAAGTCAAAATTTTAATTCAAGTCAGGATCCAGCCTACCTCACTGGAATCCCCCCTAAAATTGGCTGTCAGATCCTGGTGAGGTAGGTCGGATCCGACTTGTTAAAATTTTATTTACTTCATCGTGGATTGTTTTTGCATTCGTTTCTATTTTTTTAACCTATGGTATTAAGATTTTATCTTCATTACAAAATGCTTGGAATGCCCCCAAATTTTAGGCCTGAATAAGGCAGAAACCTTCCCCTCTTCCAGGCCCTGCTGCTGCTGCTGCTAAGTCGCTTCAGTCGTGTCCGACTCTGTTCGACCCCAGAGACGGCAGCCCACCAGGCTCCCACTTCCCTGGGATTCTCCAGGCAAGAACACTGGAGTGGGTTGCCATTTCCTTCTCCAATGCATCAAAGTGAAAAGTGAAAGTGAAGTCGCTCAGTCCTGTCCGACTCCCAGCGACCCCGTGGACTGCAGCCTACCAGGCTCCTCCGTCCATGGGATTTTCCAGGCAAGAGTACCGGAGTGGGTTGCCATTGCCTTCTCCACTTCCAGGCCCTGCTTCCAGATAAATATGATTTTTAACCTCTTTTGACAGATGAGGGAAATCAGGCCAAGAGGGCAAGTAATTTGCCCGAGGTCACACACTGACACTGTTTGAAAGTTACAAGGACAAGGTCTGAGCCCAAGTCCTTTGCATCCAGAGTCTGGGCCAGTAAGTATCAGTTTCTCAGCGGTGGGAATGTTCTGTGCTGGCCAGTATGGTAGCCGTTGGTCACCTGTGGCTTCTGAGCACTTAAAATGTGGTTCAACTAAGGAACCAAATGTTTCCTTTTTCAATTTTTAACATTTTTATTTTGGCTGCGCTGGGTCTTCGTTGCTTTGTGCGGGCTTCTCTTGTTGGGGAGCACAGGCTCCAGGGCACTGGGGCTTCAGTACGTATGGCTCTCGGGCTCTAGAGTGCTGACTTCCATAGTTGTTGAGCACAGGCTTAGTTGCTCTGCGATGTGTGGAATCTTTCCAGACCAGGGATCAAACCCATGTCCCCTGCATTGGCAGGTGAATTCTCATCCACTACATCATCAGGGAAGTTCTCTACTTGTTTTTTTTTTTTTTTTTTAACTTTGAATGGATTTCTTTTTGTAAATTTTTTTAAACAACAAAAAAGTATGGAATACTTCACAAATTTGCATGTCATCCTTGCACAAGGGCCATGCTAATCTCTGTATGGTTCCAACTTTAGTGTATGTGCTGTGGAAGCAAGCACTGTAAGTTTTTTTATTAAAGTATAGTTGATTTACAATGTTGCCTTAGTTTCGGGTGTACAGCAAAGTGATTCAGTCATTCATAAATATATATATATATATATTCTTTTTTGGATTATTTTCTTGTATAGTGTTTGTCGCTCAGTCATGTCCGACTCTGCGACCTCATGGACTGCACCCTGCAAGCCTCCTCTGTCCACAGAATTCTCCAGGCAAGAATACTGGAGTGGGGAGCCATTCACTTCTCCAGGGGATCTTCCCAACACAGGGATCAAACCTGGGTCTCCTGCATTGCAGGCAAATTCTTTATAGACTGAGCCACCAGGGAAGCCCTGATTTTCTCGTGTAGGTTATTACAAAATAGTGAGTATAGTTTCATGTGCTAAACAGTAGGTCCTTCCTTTTTCAAGTTTTTGATTAACTTAAATTTAAACAGCCACCTGTGTTGGTAGCTACCATACTGAACAGCACAGCTTGACTGAATTCCACTTTTCTGCAGGGTCCCTGAGGTGCATCTTGTCCCCCTGTAGGGTCAGAGGAACAGTTAAGTAAAAGGCTTGGCCTCCAGCCAGGCCACCTGGATTTAAACCCCAGATCCTCTGCTTCCTGTTGCTGCTGCGTCGCTTCAGTCCGACTCTGTTCGACCCCAGAGACGGCAGCCCACCAGGCTCCCGCATCCCTGGGATTCTCCAGGCAAGAATACTGGAGTGGGTTGCCATTTCCTTTTCCAATGCATGCAAGTGAAAAATGAAAGTGAAGTCGCTCAGTCGGCTCCTCCGTCCATGGGATTTTCCAGGCAAGAGTACTGGAGTGGGGTGCCATTGCCTTCTCCGCCTCTGCTTCCTAGCTGAGTTCAGTTCAGTTCAGTTGCTCAATCGTGTCTGACTCTTTGCGACCCCATGAATCGCAGCACGCCAGGCCTCCCTGTCCATCACCAACTCCCGGAGTTTACCCAAACTCATGTCCATCGAGTCGGTGATGCCATCCAGCCATTTCATCCTCTGTCGTCCCCTTCTCCTCCTGCCCCCAATCCCTCCCAGCATCAGAGTCTTTTCCAAGGAGTCAACTCTTCACACGAGATGACCAAAGTACTGGAGTTTCAGCTTCAACATCAGTCCTTCCAATGAACACTCAGGAATAATCTCCTTTAGGATGGACTGGTTGGATCTCCTTGCAGTCCAAGGGACTCTCAAGAGTCTTCCCCAACACCACAGTTCAAAGGCAGCAATTCTTCTGCGCTCAGCTTTCTTCACAGCCCAACTCTCACATCCATACCTGACCACTGGAAAAACCATAGCCTTAACTAGATGGACCTTTGTTGGCAAAGTAATGTCTCTGCTTTTGAATATGCTATCTAGGTTGGTCATAACTTTCCTTCCAAGGAGTAAGCGTCTTTTAATTTCATGACTGCAATCACCATCTACAGTGATTTTGGAGCCCCCCCCAAAAAAAGTCTGTCACTGTTTCCACTGTTTCCCCATCTATTTCCCATGAAGTGATGGGACCAGATGCCACAATCTTAGTTTTCTGAATGTTGACCTTTACGCCAACTTTTTCATTCTCCTCTTTCACTTTCATCAAGAGGCTGTTTAGTTCTTCTTCACTTTCTGCCATAAGGGTGGTGTCATCTGCATATCTGAGGTTATTGATATTTCTCCCGGCAATCTTGATTCCAGCTTGTGCTTCTTCCAGCCCAGCATTTCTCATGATGTACTCTGCATATGTTAAATAAGCAGGGTGACAATATACAGCCTTGACGTACTCCTTTTCCTATTTGGAACCAGTCTGTTGTTCCATGTCCAGTTCTAACTGTTGCTTCCTGACCTGCATACAGGTTTCTTAAGAGGCAGGTCAGGTGGTCTGGTGTTCCCATCTCTTTCAGAAGTTTCCACAGTTTATTGTGATCCACACAGTCAATGGCTTTGGCATAGTCAATAAAGCAGAAATAGATGTTTTTATGGAACTCTTTTGCTGTTTCGATGATCCAGCGGATGCTGGCAATTTGATCTCTGGTTCCTCTGCCTTTTCTAAAACCAGCTTGAACATCTGGAAGTTCACGGTTCACGTATTGCTGAAGCCTGGCTTGGAGAATTTTGAGCATTACTTTACTAGCGTGTGAGATGAGTGCAATTGTGTGGTACTGGGTAACCGTGGGCAAATGACTTAACTGCCTCGAATCTCAGTTTCTTCCCCTTCTGTAAACCACGGATGATCCATGTATCTCCCCTATAATCATGAAGGTTCAGAGAGACTGTGCGTGCACAGAGCACTTACACAATGCCAAGCAGGTAATAAGCATTCTCATAATTACTTATATTGCCACAGGCATTGATATCTGTGCCTCAGTTTCTCTCATCTGTGAAACGGGCACAATTATAGCACCTACATCACTCATTAGGCCTCGTGTGGCTGCTACAAGGATTAACATATGTAACTGTTAAAGACTAACACTCATAACGTGCACAGAATAGTGCCTGACACATGGTATATTGCTCTACAAATGGTGACTGTTCCTAGTTATCATTTCAAGAATCTCAGCTTGGTTTGTGTGCACAGGGGCTCAGATACCTAGAGTGGTCTTGGCTTTTAATTTTTTAGACCCAAGCAACAGAGAGTTAAGCTAGTCATACTGCCCCGTACACTGTCATCAATAGTTCCTGCAGTGTCTCCTCTTGTTTTACTCTCTCTCCTCTTTAACCCCCATCTGCATTCCCCTCATCCTCTTCCACAGGCACCTCCAGTCTACTGGGTTTCATGTGTGCTCTGAAACAATACAGAGTGCACAGATGTTTCATGTTAATACAAAAGTCTATGTATATTTGGGGGTTTGTGCTTTTAATTTCTACAAATAACATTCTGCTGGAAATCTCATTCTGTTTCTGAACTTCTCAGTGTTATGTTGTTAGTACCTACGCATGTTGCTGTGTATCCAGCCTGCCATTGCTTTAGCTACTGCATAGAATTCTGTCAGGTGTAACCCTTTCTCTTCTTCCTTACCTTTCTCTTGGACACTTAACCTGCCTCCCATTCCCTAATACATCCTCACATATATTCCTTTGTAAGCCTGTGAAAGAGTTTCTCTGGATGCGAAGAGCTGACCCATTGGAAAAGACCCTGATGCTAGGAAAGATTGAAGGCAAGAGGAGAAGGGGGTGACAGAGAATGAGACAGTTGGATGGCATCACTGACTCAATGAACATCAGTTTGAGCAAATTCTGGGAGATAGTGAAGGACAGGGAGACCTGGCATGCTGCAGTCCCTGGGGTCACAAAGAGTCAGACACGACTTAGTGACTGAACAACAACAAACAGATCTAGGAAAAGGGTTGCTGGGTGGTAATGTATAATCATATTTAATTTCACTAAACATCACTGCTGCTGCTGATGCTAAGTCGCTTCAGTCGTGTCCAGCTCTGTGTGAACCCATTTGCTGCTGCTGCTGCTAAGTCGCTTCAGTCGTGTCCAACTCTGTGCAGCCCACCAGGCTCCCCCATCCCTGGGATTCTCCAGGCAAGAACACTGGAGTGGGTTGCCATTTCCTTCTCCAGTGCATGAAAGTGAAAAGTGAAAGTGAAGTCGCTCAGTCGTGTCCGACTCTTAGCGACCCCATGGACTGCAGCCTACCAGGCTCCTCCATCCATGGGATTTTCCAGGCAAGAGTACTGGAGTGGGGTGCCATTGCCTTCTCTGTAAACATCACTAGGTCGCTTTTATTGAATTGCTCTATCCAGTGGGGATGCCTGTCTCCCCATGCCCACACCTACAATGGGTATTATTGACCTTTCCACTTTTTTTCCACGCTTGTCACTGTTTTCATTTGAATTTTCTGACTCATTATGAGTGTGAGCATTTCCAGACATACTTGTTGGGCATTTGGGCTTCCTAGTCCGCAAATCTCCTGTTTGCACCTTTCCCCCCATTCTCTTACAGGATTTCCTCTCATGCTTTTGTTGACGTGTCAGAGTGACTAACACAGTACAGGTGAGGGTTTCTCCACCTCAGCACTGTCGACATAAGGGGCTGGCTGGTTCTTTGTGGTGGGGGGCCCTTGTGCACTGGAGGGTGTGTAACGGCAGCCTGGGCTTGACCCACCAGGGACCACTAGCCTCCCCCCTCCCAGCTGTGACAACCTGAAATGTCTTCACGTGTTGCCAGTTATCCCAGTTGAAGACCACTGGTCAATAACAACCCTTTGTTTCAGGATATATTTCTGCCTGGTCTTTCTGGGGTGAGAGCTGGGTCACCACCGGGAAATCTGCAGTCCACCTCTCCATTCTGTTGTTGTGGTCTAGCCGCTGAGTCGTGTCCGACTCTTTTTGACCCTGTGGACTCCCCACCAGGCTCCTCTGTCCGTGGGATTTCCCAGGCAAGAATACTGGAGTGGGTTGCCATTCCCTTCTCCACCACCTCTCAACCCCACCCCACAAACACCTTGGACCCCGCCCCCCCCCCAGCCACATGCCTCACCTGTGTCCCCACGGAGCCTGGGAGCTAGAGACGGGTGGCCTGAGCTCCTGGTGGTGCCAGGGGGGCCAGGCGTGGCTGCAGTGGGGGTCTCCTTGGCCGGGACTCCTCCTGAAGGTGTGTCCCCCGTCCGGGAAGGCTCACGACAATCCTTGTCACCTTGAGAGATAATAGAGAGAACCCAGTAATCCCTGTCTCTGTGTTCTGAGGCTTTCTTCCCAGGATGCCAGGTTTTAGGAGGACTCTATCAAGAAGAACACAAATAGGAACTGGTTTTCCTGTTAAAATGTCAGCCCACCAAGGGCAGGCATGCTCTCTGGGCCTGTGTGTTCTCGAAATGTGTTCTAAGAAATGGCCACATGCTTGTTCATGGTTCATTAGTGTGTGATCGATTTGATTTTTTTCATTAAAACATACACTGAGAAAAGGGGACCCGCAGGGCTTCCCTGGTAGGAGTCCGCCCTACAGTGCAGAGGACACGGTGGCACAGGCAGCACTGGCCGGCAGATTCTTCACTGAGCCCCCAGAGGAGCACCCATCTCTCTAGGCATTGTCCAGCTGCCCTCACAAGTGGGTGCAGATCCTCAGGCCCACCTTTATCCCAAATCCTTGCCGCTGAAAGACACGTTAATTTTTGGCAAGCTCATGGGGAGCTGGTGGGCAAAGAAGCTGCAGGTTTGCTACAGATGACCAACCTAAAGCCCAGAGAGGGCAAGGAATTTTCCTAAGGTCACACAGCTAAGGAGCAACACTGGGCTTCAGATCCAGCAGGCCTACCTGGTTCTGAATGGAGACCTCTTTCCCTGTGGGAACAGACAGAAATAAAGCCCGAGGCTGGCCTCACCCCGGTCACTCCCCCTGCCTGGCTCACTCCACTCCAGCCAGGCTGTGGGCTCTTCTCTCAAGACCCCACCACAGGGCCTTTGCACATGCTGACCCCTCTGCCCAGAAAGCGCCTTTAGCTCCTCTCCAGGCTCCGCATCACAGCTGACATCTTTACAATGAACCACAGCCCTCACCCCCTGCTGCCACCCCCACCAAGCACTCCACTTCGACCCCACCAACCTCACTGGTGTGTCTCAAACCAGCTGAGCACACTCCCACCTCACGGCCTTTGCAGGTTCATGTGACTGCACTTACGGAACACTCTCCAACCAGGTATTTGCATGGCTTTCCCCTTCTTTTTTTCCTTTTCATTTTATTTAGAGTGCCCTGCATGGCAGGTGGGATTTAAGTTACCTAACCAGGAACTGAACCCTCACCCCCTGCATTGGCAGGGCAGAGTCTTAACCACTGGACCAGCAGGGGAGTGCCCCCGACCTCTTGAGGCTGTCACTTAACTGGCATTTCCTTAGTAAGTCATCTCTTGACCATCCCATTTTAAATGACAATTCTTCGCTCCCCCCCTTTACCCTCCCTTTCTCTGTCCATCATGTTCCCAGGGTTGGGACTCATGCCTGCCACTCAGCAAACACCTGAGGCATGAACTAATGCCTGTGTCTTCAAACTCCATCGTCCAGGAAGCCTCAAGAAATGTTGCTTCAAATGAAATGGAAAGACAATTCAACCTTCATAAGCTTCCATCTTCATCTCCTGTGCACTCTCTCTAGACCTACATGGCGATCTCACAATTGTTTGTTCATTCATTCATTCAACACAGATCCCGTGGAATACAGATTAACGCTCCCCAAAGATGTCCAAGCTCTAACCCTCAGAACCTGTAAATATGTTACCTTTCGTGGAAAAGACTTTGCAAACTGACTAAGGGCCCAGTCCTTGAAATGATGGGTTTATCCCATATTAACCCAAGGGAACCTGATCTAATCACATAAATCCTTATTCTTAGAGAATCTATCCCAGCAGTGGGCTTCCCTGGTGGCTCAGTGGTAAAGAATCTGCCTGCCAGTGCAGGAGACATGGGTTCAATCTCTAGGTCGGGAAGATCCCCTGGAAAAGGGAATGGCAACCCACTCCAGTATTCTTGCCTGGAAAATTCCAGGCAGGAGGAACTTAGTGGGCTATAGTCCATGAGGTCACAAGGAGTTGGACACGACTGAGTAACTAACACACACACAAATTCTCACTGTAGTGACAAAGATGTTAAGGTAAAAAAGGACCACAGAGATGCAACATTGCTGACTTTGAAGATGGAAGAGGGGGCCGTGCACCAAAGAATACAGGAGACTCTAGAAGCTAGAAAAGGCACAGGAACAATCTTTCCCTTCAGCCCCAGAAGGAATACAGCCCTGCCATCTTTGATTTCAACTAGTGAGAGACCTCAGCGGGGCTTCTGACCTCTAGAACTGCAAAATAATAAGCTCGTGTTGTCTTCAGCCCCAGATACGTGGTGGTCTTATGGCAACAATAGAAACTGACCTAGCTAAACCTGAGACAGCTAAAACTCTAGCAGAGACGATGTGCCATCAACGGGCAATGCAATTTTCTCAACTCGTCTTCGCTGCTCAGAGAAGCCCCTTCCTTGTGGGGTCTCCTGGTGGAAATGATGCCATCTCCTCCGCAAGCTTTTCCCCACTGCTCTACGAGAAATAATCGCTGTGTCCCTGGGATTCTACAGCTGTTGTTCATTTATGGTAAATAACTGTAACAAGCAGTGCATTGCGGTTTTAAGTGATTTCACACACATTTTGCTCATTGAATTGGGACCTGAGGTCACCCAGCCCCTTGTTCTAATTCCAGTGGAGTCACAGCTGGAACCCTGGCAGCCAGACTCCAGAATTCACACTTGCAATGACTTCAGTAATTCCCCAGTCCAACGAGCAAACTGTGTGTGAAATAGTTTAAAATGGATCTCAGCCACAGCTCCTGAGTTCAACTTCCCCGAGCCTCATTCCCCTCCCTCCCACCTGAAACTCAGGGGCAACACCAGGACCTATGAAAGTGTGAAAGTGTTAATCGCTCAGTTGCGTTCGACTCTTTGTGACCCCATGGACAGTCGCCCGCCAGGCTTCTCTACCCATGGGATTCAGGACTTATGTCATGCAGTTAATGTGTTCCTGGCACTGTCCTTGACTCTTTCCAGGGGACCTGGAGCTGCGGCCTTTTTACTTGCTTTTTTCGAAGTAAGGAATTGCAGCTCAATGAAGCCGAGTCATTTTTTTCAAGGCCACCTTGCTAATAAGGACATAATTTCTGTCGTTTCCATCTCTCCCCACCCAACCCTGCCCCTCTTCCCAGTACTAAGGTTGCACATGTGACCCCTGGGGTTCCCATCGCGCAGTGCCCAGTTCCGTACTTATGTGTGCTCACGCACCCCTTCTCCCCGACCAGAAACAGGTGGGGTCTCAGAGGCCCGGACACTGCCGCCCTCAGAGCTGCGGGCGCGCAGCATCCGACCGCCTCCGCCGCGAGGGGGCGCGACGAGAAAGGGAGGCGGCGCCCGGCTGCAGACACCGAAAGCTCTGGAATCCTGGCCACACGGCACGGCACCTCTGGAAACTGAGCCCTAAGTCACGACTAGGGTGCCCCCCCCCAAAATCTCGGCGGCTCCAAGGCCTGCTACGTGCCCCCGCCCCGTCCCTCCGGCGGAAGAGCGACACCGAAGCAGCAGACAGACCCGGGGTGGGGGTGGGGAGGGAACTACAGCGCGCTTCACGCTTTTATAGCTGCGGGCTTGGGCCAGCTGGCCAATTAGGAGGCGTACCGCTCCTGTGTCGTCACACCGCGCTGGGCCATAGACGTCCCCCCGCCCGCCCTTCCTGCCGAGGCTTCTCTGTCTCTCTCTGTCTCTCTCCCCTCTCTCTCTGTCTCTCTCTCTCCCCTCTCTCTCTCTCTCCAAGGCCTGCGGAGTGCGCATGCTTGCTGAGCGCGCGGAAAAGGCGGGATCCCGAGCGGAGCGAGCAAAGCATGCGACACCTGGGGGAGCGGAGGGGCCGGGAGAGCCGGGCGAGGCAGCCGGCCCGTGGGAAGCGGAGGGACGGAGGGTCGGCGAGAAGGACGAGGACACAGGGGAGGGAAGAGGGGAGAAGCGGCCCTAGGCCGCGGGGTCGGATGGGAAACAGCGAGGAGTTTGGGCGCGGAGTGAAAGAGAAAGGAAGGCGGGGGTAGGGGGGAGAGAGAAACTGGGAGAAACAGGAGTGATGGAGCGTGGCCTTGACAAAGTAAGAAAAACGGTGAGAGGCCGATGAGCCATAGAGACAGGAAGGGGAGTCAGGGGAGAGGAGGAAGACAGACACGGAGCTGAGAAGATAAAACTGACCGCAGAAAGCAGGATAAGGAACAGAGAAGCTGAGCGTGAGACGCTGAAAATGACAGGAAGAGGGGGAGGACACAGGACACGTGAGGAGAGACAGACGGGAGGGTAGGCAGTGAGAAATGGAAGGAAAGAGCCAGACGCCGGGGCGGGGATGGAAAGAAGTTGACCGTGGTGGGGGAGGGTGGAGAGAAACAGTAATGGTGGGACATGAATTTGATAAGGAAAGAAAAGGAGGAAGGTGACGAGAAAGAGACATGGTCAGTGAAAAAGAAAAAAGAGTGATCGAGATGAGGAGGGTGAGAAGTTGAAAAGAGAAGGTGAGAAAGAGGAGCAGAGAAGGATCAAGAGAGAATGAGCAGGATGGAACAGAGATCTCACACACATACCAATGGGAACCATCTGAGCGGGTCAAGGCCCGAGTGTACACACACACACACAAACACACAGAAATGGGAACCATCTGAGCGGGTCAAGGCCCGAGTGTGACCAGGCCTCAGGGAGACAGAGGCCATGGGGCAGCGGGGCTGGAGGCTGCCCCCGCTGGCCAGAGGAAGGGGTCAGGCTGGGGACAGCGCTCCATGTGAAGGCCCCCAGCCCGCCTCCGAGCCTCAGCCCCGCCCAGACGAGAGCTTGAGCTGGGAGAATAGGCTTGAGGGGCTGGGGTGGGGCAGCGGTGTGGTGACGGCATGTGCCTCCGTGTGGGGACTGGGGACCTTCGGCCGAGGCTCTGGCTCCAGGGACACGGGCTTTGACATCAAGGCTGATTCCCGGAGGCCCCAGAAGACTTGCAGGACTGGGGGCCGGACTCTGCTGAGCCTGGCTTGATTCTGAGACTCAGGGCGGGGAGGAGGAAGGGATCTCCTCTTCTAGGCTCTTGTAGGACAGTTACAGACGAGCCCATGGAGGGGAAGTTCTTAGCGTCTTTGGAGCCGAGGAAAACCTGCCTGCGGTCTCGGAGACCCGGGCCAGCTCATTCAGGGTCTTTCAGGAAGCCCGGCAGGGAGATGCTCCTCCCCACCCCACGCCTGCCCCTCACCTGTGCTCGGAAGGCGCCTCGTTGCTGGGGTGGGGGCCCCTGGGCTCCCCGTGGTTTCCCGGGAAAGGGTGTGTCCGGGCACCCCTGCAGAGGTGGTCCCCTTGGCCAGGTCCTCCCCCGAGGTGGGGTCCCAGGTCCAGGGTGGATAGTCCTCCTCGTCTGCATAGCCTGGGGAGGAAAAGGGGGAGGGGAGAGCCCCCGACCCGTCTCAGGAGTCCTTGCCGCTGCTGCTCCGGAGGCCCCTGCCAGGATCTCCAGGTGCGAGTCCGGGCCCCGCGCCCCTCCGCCCCGTGCCCCGCCCCCCGCTCCGCGCCCCACCCCCTGTACCAGTGCAGGTGAGCCCCACGTCCTCCTCGTGGTCGCAGTTGTGCTGTCCCCACGCCCGGGCCGGGCAGTCGCTCAGCGAGGATTCGCTGCCCTTGCAGCCCACGTCATCCAGCCAGATGGGCCCGGTCCCGGGGCCGTAGTGGGTTTTGCCCACTCGAGGCCGGACCCTCCCGCAGCCCAGCTCCCAGCAGGTCACCATGCCGTCCCGCAGGTCCCAGCCGTCGTCACAGACCGTCCCCCATTGTCCGGCGTGCCACACCTCCAGCCGCCCGGCACACCGGTTGGGCCCGTCCGCCAGACGAACCCTGAACGGGCCTGCTGGTGGGAGGCATGGATCAGGAGGGGTCAGCGGGGGTCCGGAGGGGCCAGCCTCAGCCTTCCTGTTCCTCTGCTCACCTGCTGCGCCGGTGGGGGAGGGGGCCGGGTCCGTGGATGACTCTGGAGAACCTTGTCCTGGGAGCTCAGCGGATGGCTCCACGGTGGCCTCGGAGGTCACTAATCGGGGGCCCTGGGTGGCGAGCGTCGCCACAGTCTTAGAGGTCCGTTCCCTGGGGGCTCGAGAAGTCCGAGTTACGGTGGTGTGTGAGGTCAGCCTGCGGGGGGCCTGCGTGGTCAGCCTGGTGGTAAACTCAGAGGTGGGTCTTCGGGAGGCCCCCGTGGCCAGGGTGCTGGTGGTCCGTGAGGTCAGTTCAGGGGGACTCTGGGTTCCTGAGACCCTGGAGTGCTTAGTGGTTGGCATCGCCGGGGGCTGAGTGGTTGGTCTCTTTGCGTTCTTGGTCACCCACTTCTTGGTGCTTTTGGGCATCTTCCCTGGGGCCTTGGTGGTTTTCTCAGGGATGCTGGGGGTCTGCCTCGCAGATGGCTTGGTGGCCAGCTCCCCCGGGAGCCAGGCGTCCGGGTCTCTGCCCAGGCCGGGGATCCAGCTCCAACTGAAGGGGTCTGAGATGGAGTCCAGGCCGGGGGTTCCTGGAGACGGGGGTGGGGGGGTGGCAGGGAAGATGGCAGACATCGTGAGGTCCCCAGCCAGGCTCCACCTTCTCCTGTCTCCCACTGCAGACAGCCACCGAGTTCCCAAGCACTCGGCCTCATCGCAGGTGGCATCTGAGCATCTCCTATGAGCCAGGCCCTGTGCCAGGCCCAGGGCACTCGGTGGCCACCCCGGCCCCATCCTGCCTCAGCATTTGCGGTCCTGAGCTGCCTGCCCCGCTTCGCCCCCTCACTCTGACCTGTCCTGTTTGCCCAGCCGGTGCCCTTCCCCCTGTACCCACTGACTGGTCACTGCCCCACCAGGGTGGCACCAGGCCACCCCCCAGCTCAGAACCCTGCTGTGGCTCCCAGGGCCTTAGGGAGGAGAGGGAAAGAGGGAACGCGCCCCAGCTTTGGGCTCCCAGCCTCCACGGCTCACCCAACATCTTTCTGGGCAGCACAGGGAAGGTGGCGGACGCTGTGGGTGATGCTGAGGGTGAGTGGTGCAGAACGAGGGTCAGTCTGGCTCACAGAGGGGTCTGGCCCTTCGCCCCCGGCTGCTGGAGGCAGGGGGACCCTCCCAGCCCTGGCAGCGTCCTGCCTGGTTGGAGCGTGTTGCTTGCCTGGGGACCTGGGACCAGCCAGGTCATCTCTGCTAACAGCATGGCTTGCAAGCGCCAGTCCCACGGGGGACCCAGCTCCTGAAAACGCTCTGCCGCTGGCTAGGAAAGTGTCACGTGCGTGGGGGTGGGGTAGCAGATTAAGTGCTGTCTGCACCCCTCCCCTTGGAGACGAGGGTTCACAAGGGTCTCTCCCGACCCTGCCCCAGCTGCCTCCTTCCTCGCGATGTGAATCTGGGCCCTTCTGCTGCGGGAAACCCTGCTCCTGAGTCTGAGAGCTTCTCTGACCATTGTGAGTCTTTCTAGAAAACTGTGGAACCTGAGGGTGGTCTTGGGGAACCTCCCGAGTGACATGTCAGACAGGCTCACATCTCTGTCCCTCAGTGAGCCCTGGGCTTCTCAGAGGCCAGAGCCCTCACGTTCTGAGCCCCCTGTACCAAGCTCCGAGTCTGCCGCTGGATGAAACAATGACACGGGAGAGAACACAGGCCAAGGCTGACCTCGCTTCTGCGGGCCCTCTGTCACACTGGCTTCTCGCCATCTCTCGGTGCCCCTGTGCCTGCTTCCTTTCATCTCAGGGAGGACAGAGCTCCCCTCCAGGAGGGAGACCCCGTGATTCTTGGTAGGAAGAAAAGGAGGAAGGACCCCAGCTGTGCTGCTTAGTTGCTGTGTGACCTTGGGCAAGTTACTCAGCCTCTCTGTGCTGCAGTTTTATCACCAGGCTTCCCTGCTAATGGTGGAGAGTCTGCCTGCAGTACGGGAGACCTGGGTTCCATCCCTGGGTTGGGAAGATCCCCTGGAGGAGGGCATGGCAACCCACTCCAGTTTCTTGCATGGAGAATCCCATGGACAGAGGAGCCTGGTGGGCTACAGTCCATGGGGCCGCAAAGACTTGACACAATGAAGCAACTAACACTAACATCTCTATCAGTAAAACTGGTGTGTGTGCGTGTGTGCATGCGTGTATGTGTCTGTGTGTGTGCGTGCACACACCCAGTCATTCAGCTGTCTGAATGTTTGCAGCCCCATGGACTGCAGCCTGCCAGGCTCCTCTGTCCATGCGATTTCCCTGGCAAGTATACTGGATTGGGTTGCCAATTCCTTCTCCAGGGGATCTTCCCGACCTAGGGATGGAATGGCAGGCATCTCCTGCATTGGCAGGCGGATTCTTTACCACTGCACCACCTGGGAAGCCCTTCACATAGGCATAATGTCCATCAGTTTGGACTTATCCTGAGGTGTGAATGGGGTCACATGTGTGAAAACAGCCCTCCTGGGGCAGGGGTTAGGAGGCAGGCGCTCAGTCAACGTTAGTGCCAATGTCAGTTCCCGTTCCCTCCTCCAGGAAGCCCTCTGGAAGCCAGCAGATGGCGAGGCCTCCTCACCCGCGCAGGTGACTCCAACGTCCTCATTGTGGGCACAGTTGTGCTTCCCCCAGGGAGCGGCGAGGCAGTCGGCCAGGGCAGCCTCGGTCCCCGTGCACCTCACATCGTCCAGCCAGATGGGGCCGGCGCCCCAGCCAAAGCGGCCGGCAGTGGGGTCAGACTGCCGCGGTCCCCCGCAGCCCAGCTCCCGGCAGACCACGGCTGTGTCCCGCAGGTCCCAGCCATCATCACACACAGTCCCCCAGCGTCCTGCATGCCACACCTCCAGCCGGCCCGAGCACCTGCTGGGCCCCGCCACCAGGCGCAGCTGGGGGGATCCTGGAGAGGGGAGACACAGAGAATTTGAGGCAGGCCCTCCACCATCTTCCCTCTGTGCATTCACCCAGGAGGAGACCCCAGCTGGCCCAGACGCTCTGTGCTCTCCTCCCCTCTGTCCTCTGAGTGGGGAGGGGCGCCCAGGGGGCTGTGGGAGGGGCAGGGCAGGAAACCTATGCTCAGCCCCACACTTGGGGTTCAGGGGAGGACAGGGGGCTCACCGGCATCCGGCCCAGGCTCCTGAAGGAAAGTCGGGGGGGCGGGCGGAACTGAGACACCGGGCATCTGCGGGGCCTGGCTCGCCGTGGGGGGCGGGGACCTGGATGGGGCCCCCCTGGGCCCTGAGCTGTTGCTGCCTGCCGCGGGGGCCGTGGGAGGGACATACCCGAGAGGCATACCTGGGAAATGGGAGGGGAGAGGTGACCACCAGCCCCTGCTGTGTGGCGGGCGGCTCCCCGACCACCAGCCCAGGACCACTATGGTGGGGATTCACAGGTGAGCATGAATGGGGTGGCGGGCCACCTAGATGGAAGGAGTGGGGACACCGGGGGTAACCTTCGGAAAACACACAGCACCCCAGCTCTCACCCCTCCGGGCGAAGCCCCCCAGGCCTCCCTCCCTGGCCTCTCCCCAGGGCCACCCTCACCATCACACACGGCCCCGGCGTCCTCCCGGTGGTGGCAGTCGTGCTGGCCCCAGGGCCGCGCCGGACAGAACCGCAAGGCCGTCTCGTTCCCCCGACAGCGGAGGTCGTCCAGAAGGATGGGCCCCGCGCCCTCCCCGAAGAAGGCGCCCCCGGGGGCGGCCAGCGCGCCCCCGCAGCCCAGCTCCCGGCAGGCCACGGCGGCGTCCCGCAGGTCCCAGCCATCATCGCACACGGTGCCCCAGCGCCCGCCGTGCCACACCTCCAGGCGGCCAGCACACCCGTGGGGGCCATCGGCCAGACGCAGCCGGGGGGCCGGGCCTGGACGTGGAGGCGGGGGAGGAGAGCAGAGAGGAAGGAGACTGCAGTGGACAGGCAGGAACTGTGGCGGCGAGGATGGGGGAGCAGGCCTAGGCCGTGTGTGGGTCCTGCTTCACACCCAGCACGGGGCTGCAGAGCGGACCCTCCATCCTCACAAGTGAGGAAGAGGCTTTGACACAGACCATCTGGATGGACGGAGTGTGGGCACTTGGGGGGGTACCCCAGGAAAATACACAAAGCCCCCAGTTCTCACCCCTCCACTCCAGGCCCAAGTCACGCTGCAAGAGTCCAGCTCTGCTCTGTCCACCGCCCCCTGCACGTCCCTGCCTCCCCAGGGAGAGCCCAGGGCACACCCACCAATGCCCACCCCCACCTCCCCAAGCAGGTCCCCACGCCCCAGCTGCCTTCCCCAGGCCTGCAGAGCAGGGCTTCTCAGCCTCAGCTCCCCTGACACGGGCGCTGTCCTGAGCACCATACAATGTCCAGCTGCATCTCCCAGCTCCACCCCAGATGACCCCCCAAAGGCCTGTAGACCCCACGCCTGTCACCCTAGCAGTGGTGCTGAGAGCTGGGCTAGAGGTTTGGGGGCATTTCTGTTAGGTGTTTGTGCGTGAGAGCGGGGCCAGCTCTGGGCAGTATGGAGTCCATCTCCAACCCCCAGTCGGTGTCTAAAGGGGACAGGCCAGAGAGGGTGCCACACCCCTAGCCTGCATGACCCAGCTGCATGTGCCAAGCTCCTGCAAGGCCCACCCCGAGGAGCAGAGATGGAGGTAAGACACCAAGCTTCTGGCCCCTTGATGGGGATCGCAACTTCTCCCCGGAGCTTAACCGCCCTGGGGAGCCTGGGCTGACCTTCCAGGCTTCAGAGGCCACAGCTCAGCCCCCAAGGTATGGCCCTCAGAGGGGACAACCTCACGGCTCCAGGTCCCCCGACCTGTGTCGCCCTGATCTCCACCCCCACCACACTCCACAGGCCAGACCCCCACATTATCCCTCCGTGCGGCCCGCCAGCGGAAGTCATGCTCTGGTGGAGCCTTGGCTCCATCTGTGGGTGGGGGTGCAGCTCGGAAAGGCTTTCAGCTCCCTCTCCCAGTTCCCACCCACTCTCTGAAGCATTTACTGGCCCCTGCCCGGGTGGGTGGGCGGATGTCTGCCTCCAGTGTGTCCTTGAACTTGCCCACCCGACACCTGTGCGCGGCCCCGCCCTTTGCCGGCTGCGTCCTAGTCCTGCAGCGCGACGACACCCAGGTCAGGAAAGAGAGATCTGGGTCAGTACCGCGTGCATGAGGCTGAATGACTGTGGGTGTCGGGAGGAGGGAGGGGGAAAGGGCCAGGGGGAAAGACGGGGAGAGAGGGGAGGAAGGGGGAGAGGAAGGGAGCGAAGAAGGAAGAAGAGAGGGAAGAAGGAAGACAAGAAGGAGGGAAGGGGACTGGAGAAGTCTTTTTGAAAGTCGTGACATCTTTAGGTTAGTGGTATGGGGGCGTGGCCCGCGGGAGGGGCGTGGCCCGCGGGAGGGGCGTGGCCCGCGGGAGGGGCGTGGCCCGCGGGAGGGGCGTGGCCCGCGGGAGGGGCGTGGCCCGCGGGAGGGGGCACGTACCTGTGCAGACCAGTCCTGCGTCCTCGCTGTGGTCGCAGTTGCTCCGGCCCCAGGGGCTTCGGGGACAGTCTCTCAGGGCCTGCTCTCCGCCTCCGCAACCCACGTCGTCCATCCACACGGGCCCCGCGCCCGGGCCGAACCGGGCCCCCCCAGGGGCGGCCAGGGCGCCCCCGCAGCCCAGCTCCCGACAGGCCACGGCGGCGTCCCGCAGGTCCCAGCCGTCGTCGCACACGGTGCCCCAGCGCCCGCCATGCCACACCTCCAGGCGCCCGGCGCACCCGTGGGGGCCGGAGACCAGGCGCAGCCGCTCTGCGGGGCGGGCGGGAGGGGGCGCTGTGAGGGGCTGCTAACACTCGTTTTCCATCTGGGAAAACGGAGGCCCCGCGGGGTCAGGGGTCTGAGATCAGCCTGCCTGCCAGCCAGCCAGTGGCAGAAAGTCAGGGTCTGGACAGGGCAGGGAGCCTGGGGGCCTGCCGCGAGTGGACACCCGGGTCTACTGACCAGGCGGGGAGCCTGGGCCTGGCTGAATCCCCGGGGACGTAGTGCCCCCCTACCCTGGGGTCCCCAGTTTGGTCTGGGGGGCCTAGGGCCTGACCCCTTCTGGAATTGTTGCAGACGGAAGGTCTGCCTCGGACTTACCCTGGCGGGGGGCTCCGGCAGTCAGCACTGGGGCCCTGGTGGACTTGGCCGGCTTGGGCAGCCGGGGGCTCTTCTTCCGGGAGCCACTCTGGGGGGTCCCGGCTGGGCGGGGTGCTGGTCGAGGAGGGGGACAGTGGGGAGTGCGGTTGGCAGCTGAATCTGGGGCTGTAAGTCAGTCCTGAGAGTCCCCAAGGTCTGAAGGGGGCGTCACGGGGGCCCCGGGGAGGGTAGAGTTGGGCCTCTGTCCCTTCTCCCTCACTGCTAAAGCAGGAGCCAGAGCATGGGTGGGGGCTCACCAGGCGTCACCGGGGCCTCCTCAGAGCCGGGGCTCAGCTCCCCTGCCAGCCCTGGCCAGGGGTCCCCATCCAGGACTGAAGGTGGATCGTCATGGTCCCTGGAGTCTGTCCCACGCTGGCCTTGGGGACAGCAGCGTGTTGCTGGAGGGCACACTCCCTCCTGTGGGCCCGTCTCAGGCCCCGGGCCGCCCCCACCCGACCTGGCGTGGCTGAGTTTCACCCAAGCCAAGTAGGCTCCGTATCGGTTTTTACCCTTGCCTTCCTCTCTCTGAAAACAGATGCTTTTTGCTGACACAGTTGATAAGTGGCCCATGAGGAATAATAGTCATGAGGCCCCCTGAGGGGAGGGACAATCCCCAGTTCCAGTCTGTGCAGACCAGCTCTGGCCCCTTTAAGTCTTCCTGCACCTCTTTAGGTGGGGGGAAGCACAGGTGCAAATAAATAACTCTGGCTCGCCATCTGCACGATTGGTAAAGCTGCCAGCTTTATCAATTTAAAAGTTCTTTCCAAAGAGTTTGGAGGATGTTCTTCCAACACCCACCATCTAACACCCCAGTGCTATGGAGAGGGCAGGCTCTCAGTGAGGCAGGGGTAGGGTGTCTGGACTTCTGGATGCTCAGAGTTAGTTACTGGGCTGAGGGTCCCTGGGTGTTGAGGAGGCTGAGGACCCCTTACCTGCACAGACGACCCCCGCATCCTCCTCGTGTGAGCAGATGTGGGCCTTCCAGCCCCGGTGGGGGCAGAGGCCCAGCTGCCGCTCCCCGCCCCGGCAGGCCAGTTCGCTCAGCCACACGGGCCCTGCGCCCTCCCCAAAGAAGGCGCCCCCAGGGGCGGCCAGCGCGCCCCCGCAGCCCAGCTCCCGGCAGGCCACGGCGGCGTCCCGCAGGTCCCAGCCGTCATCGCACACGGTGCCCCAGCGCCCGCCGTGCCACACCTCCAGGCGGCCCGCGCACCCATGGGGCCCGTCGGCCAGACGCAGCCGCTCTGCAGGGACGGAGGAGAGGCTGTGACATCCTGGAGACCCCGGGGCTGGTGGGCAGGGCAGGGGCTGGGGGCTGTCCTGCAGGGGCGTGACCGGGAGCCCCTTAGAAAGCAGGAAGCTGGGTGACTGCGTTGTCCTGCAGAAGTGGTGTGGGGGTCGTGGGCACATGGGGGTGACCAGGGTCCAAGGGAGGGTGAGCCCGGGCCAGGCATGGGAAGGGCTTGGAGCTGAGCGCACCCAGACGGGAGCAGTGTTTGGGGCCACTTACCAACAGCCTGGGTCCCCATCAGAGCCACTGGAAGGGAGGTTGGAGGGGTGAGGCAGTGAGGTCCTCGCTCCTCTGAACCAGAAACCCCGCCGCCGGGAAGGAGGACTCAGGCCCAGCGCCTGGCCGAGGCCCAGGTCCTTGGGATGGGCGGAGCCCGGAGGCCTCAGGTCTGGGCAGGGGGCCAGGCCCTTGGCTCTCCCCCTTGGGGGCCTGGCTAAAGGTGAATGATGGGTGAAACCCCCTGCAAGGTCAGGGCTCATGGAGGGGAGAGGAAGTCCTGGGATCTCCTGAGAGGGTGGGACTCGGGGTTCCCGAGGCCAGGTCCCTGGAGGATCAGTCAGAGGCAGCCAGATGTCCTGTGCTCCCCCCGCCTCCCCCCCACCAAGCAACAGGGATGGGGCCCTGGAACTTGGAGGCTCTGCAGTGGGTCAGCTCAGGGGTCAGAGGGCCGGGCCCGGGCCCCTGAGTCCCGGAGGAGGGGAAGGGTCACTCACCGAGGAGGCAGGCCAGGACCCTCATGTTTGCAGAGTCGGGGTGGGGACAGGGTGGAAGCAGACGGGAGCAGGAGCGGGGAGGAGGGGATCGCGGACGCAGGAGGGTGGGGAGCGCCTGCCAGAGGCGCCCTGGACCCGGGGAGGAGCAGGCGGGGGCTGGACGCTCTGCAGGAGAAAGAGAGGCTGCCGAGGAGGCAGCAGGGGACAGGAGCGGGGCGGGGAGGGGGCTGGCCGGCGGCTGAGGCCTGGGGAGGAGGGCGGTGGCAGGCGGGAGGGAGGGTGTCCAACTGCAGACACCCACACAGGAGACAGCCAGCTGGCCAGGAGTGCTGTGCTCAGGCTCGGGGGGCGGCAGGCTTCAGGGGAGGATCCTGACAGGGGTGCGTGGGCAGAGCGCCCACCCATCTGCTGCTTCTCCTGTCCCGCCAGGGTGGTGTGCCGGAAACAGAGGGATTGAGGATGGGCTCACATCAGCTGCCGGGGTTGGGGACCTGGTGCAGCAAGAGGGCTTGCAGGCAGACACCAGGAAGGACTTCCTGGACTGGGAAAGGAGAGAGACTCCCTTCTCCATTCCCCCAGGTGGATTTGCGGGCAGAAGTCATCAGCCCCCTGTGTGTCTCCCAAGAAAACTGGGGTCAGGGGTCGAGAGGGCCAAGGGTCAAGACTTGGGTGGGGGAGGACAACTGCACACACACACACACACACACACACACACACACACACGAACGCACTCTTTCTCTCTCTGCACTAAGCAGCTGTGAGGCGGAAAAAATTCGGTAATGGGGAGCGTGAGTCAGAGGGCTGGCACGGAGCTGGGCTGCCTGAGCTCATCGCCTCCCCTGCCCCCAGTCCAGCACACTCCCCCCTCCCAACAATTACTGTCAACCTCGGGAAGGAGGGGCCAGACAAAAGTGGTGGGTGTGGAGGCAGACTGGAAAAGGCATCAGAGAGAAATGGCGTGCAGCGGTTACAGGCTTTATTAACAAACGGGTGTAAAAAACCAGATGGGTCTGGCCGCCCCTCTGGGCTCCCACCTTCCTGGGGAGGGGCTAGCCGGGCCGCCCTGTGCCCACCACTCCCTCCCTGGGGCTCTCTCCAGGCAGACAACCCACCCCTGCAGAGGCTTCGCTCAGCCCCTCTCTGCCTCTGCAGCCTCACCCCCTCCAAGCATGGGCATCGCCCCCCACCCCATCCCCCGGGGCTGGGGGGGCCCTCATCTCTGTTTGGGGTGCCCCTGCCAAGTCCTAACCCCAGTGGGGAGCATACGTGCTCGGCCTCCTCTCCTGCCACATGTCATAACACAAGCGACACAGGCTTGGCAGACAGATAAGATTTCTCCGTGCAGACAGAATCTGAGGCAGGGGTTGGACAGGTTGACCCCTCTAAGAAGTTCAAACACTACGGATGTGCATCAGGCTGTGGCGGGGTCTCTTGCCCTCTGCGGGCCTCAGCTGCTGGGCCCTGGGGTGGGGGGGGGGAAGGATGGTGTGGAAGTGCCTGCACACAGCAGGTGCTCACTAAATGCTGCTTTTCCTCCCACTAGGGTCTGCAGTCACAGTTCCTTGCTGAACTCCCGCACCAGCGTGTAGCCCATGCAGCCCCAGCTCCCCTCGGCCTGGTAGCCACAGCCCTCCAGCATCCCGGCCACGCCCCAGGCTGCCACGGCCACTGGGACCACCAGGCGTGCTCGGGGCTCCCCCATGCCACCAGCCCAGGCTCGCGCCCGGGACTCAGCAAAGGCCAGCAGGCGCCTGCCTACACCTCGGCGGCGGTGCCAACGGGACACCGAGAGGCGGGTGACCCGGGCCCCATCCCCGGCACTGGAGCCTGGGGCCAGGGCCAGGACCCCGCACACGTCTCCCGAGCCCCGCACTGCCACCCAGGGCCCCCCGAGGCCACCGGGCGGGGGCAGCGAGCCCCAGCGGGCCCGCAGGCCCAGCTTCATGGCAGCCACAGCCAGGAACACGGGCAGGAGGAGGGCCAGGGCGAAGGAGGCCAGGACGAAGCGAAGGCCGCTGCTAGCCGCAGCCAGGAGGAGCAGGGCCGGCGGCCGGGTCAGCGCGTGAAGGGCCACGCGGTTCTCTGTGTCCTTCACGCCAGCCTGCGGGCAGGAGGAGCAGTCAGCGAGGGGGCTCCCGAGGGCGGCAGGCAGTGGGGGCCGAGGCAGGCCCTGCCTGGGGTGGGAGCAATCGGAGGGGAGGGGACAGCACTGATCCGGGGCCTGTGGCAGGTGTGCCTCGGCGTGAACACACTGCTGGCTGGCACACTGGGCTCTGAATGTGGGAGCAGGTGAATTAGGAACGGTGGGCAATCCGGGTTCAGCGGAGTTGCAGGCGTGAGGCACCAGGGGAGACTGGACAGAGGAGCCGCCCCACCAAGAGAGGAAGCTGGAAGGAGCTTGGGGGTCCTCGAGGGCCAGGCTTGGAGTAGTAGGAGGCCGGAGCACAGGGCTGAGGGGACGTGGGAAGATGGAAGGGCTTGTACTGCGGGGGGCATGGCTTGGATCTATGGTGGGTGAGCACTAACATCCCGCGTGCCATGTGGCGTGGCCACACACACACACACAAAACCGTTCTCGATCCCTAGGTTAGGGAGAAAGCACTAGAGAGAGAAGGGTCCAAGGCTGGAAGTGTCTTAGGAGCAAAAGATTGCTCTCCAGCGTCACCGCCGGCTCAGGAGGGTGGCTGAAGCCACTCGGGATGCCCCCCGCCCCCTCCTGGGCTCCCTGGTGCCCCTCATTCTGTCCCCGCCCCCCCAAGCTCATTGGTGTCCCCATTCTTTCCCCGCCCCCTGCCGGGCTTTCTAGGGTCCCGCCCCCCCACCCCCAAGCGGTACCCTCCGTCCCACGCCCCCCGGGCTCAGTGGTGCTGCTAATGTCTCTCACCTTCAGCATTTCCAGCACTAAGGGTTTCTCATCTTCCCTCATCTCCCGCACCGACAGGTGGCTGGGGGCCATGGCAGCCCCCAGGCTCCCGCGCCCCCAAAGGAGCAGGCGTGCACCTGGCGAAAACAAGCAGGTCAGTGTCAGGAGGACACCTCTTGTTCCCCAAAGTGTCCCAGAGCTGCGGGCCAGCAGCTGCAGCGTGTCCAGGTCAGGACGCGGGATGCTGGCGGCCTCCAGGCGAGGGCCGAGACAGGACAGGCTTCCCGGTCAATCCAGCGACCTTCCGAAGCCTCTCGGGTCAAGCCCGCCCCCGGCGGTATTCGGCGACCCACGCCTAAAAGCCTGGTGCCTGCCAACACCGCGCTGCCTCCAGGCCCCGCGGCTGCCCTGGGGGTGAGTGAACCCCCCCAGCCAGGGAAAGGACCGCGCTCCCCGCCCCCAGCGCCCAGAGCGCCTCTGTCCCCCGGCCGCCCCGGAGCAGCGCCTGTCGCCTGTCGCAGGAACAAGGACTTTCAGACACCTCTGTGGGTCGCTCCCGCTTTTGACAAGGTGCGGGGGGCGGGGGGCAGGGTCGGGGAGGGGTCGCCGGCGGAAGTGACGTCAGACCCGCGCACTGGGGGCGGGGCAGCGCCTGCTCTCGGGCTTAGTAACCGTTGCCAAGCGTCTGGCCGGATAGGTTAGAGCCTGGAGGAGCGGCGGAGAGAGCGGGAGTGCGGGACGCTGGCAGGGGAGGGGGCCTGACGGAAGGGCCTGGAACTGTAGACCGGGTGGAGGCGGGCAGCGGGGCTTACCCAGCGCGCGCCCCGGCCGGCTTCCCCGGCCGGCTTCCCGATGGCCCCTGGTTGCTAAGCGACCTGAGCGCAGGGGTGAGGCCGCGAAGGCGGCTTGATTCCCAATGGCTCCCCGGCTTCCGCGGGCGGGGCCGCGACAGCATCTCAGACCCACAGGTTCCCCAACTGCCCACCAGGGCTCTCAGTGATCGTCGGGATAAGCATCCCCGCCACCCACTTATTTTTCTGCGCGAGGAAGAGCGCGGTGACTTACAGAGAACAAGTGGCAGAACCGGTGTTCCAGATTCCAGTGCCTCCCCTACACCGTGACCGTTGCGTCCCTTTTCTTAAAAAATGGATAAACAGGGCCCCCACATAGGAGCAGCGGCTGGCCCCAAGACGCAAAGCCACCTGCGAACCAGGAAGCAGGAGACCCCCCAGTTTCCAAGTGGTGGCTATGGTCATGACATTGACCTCCCACCCCACCAATTAGAAAAAACACAAGAGAGGGGATTCTGGTCTTTATTAGCAAGCCCAGCCTGCAGCTCCCTCCGCGCAGCCCAGCCCAGCCCAGGCGGAGATGGGGTCGGGGCCTCTTCGTGGGGCAGGAAGAGATACCGGTGGTCCGACTCAAAACGTGTGCACCAGCTGGACCGCGGGCAGAGTCTGGACAATCTGGATGGAGGGCAGGCCCTGTGGGGCCACGCCCCCAGGTGCCGCTCCTGCGGGGACCACTTGTACCATCTGGGGGCCCGGGGCCGCGGGGCCGCCCGCAGGAGCAGAGGCTGGGCCAGGCGGTGGGGGCGCCAGCAGCTGCAGCGCAGCGGCGCCTCCCCCAGCGCTGCCGTTCTCCAGCAGCTCTGCGGCCGGGGCGCTACGGATAATGAGCAGCTTCTGTCCGGGCGGGCCGGAGGCTGGCGGCTCGGCCAGCCCCGACGGTAAGGTCTCTACCTCCTGCACACACAGCTGGGTCTGCTCCCCATCGGCCCCGCTCAGCACCAGCACGCTCTGCAGCCCCTCCTCCGTCTGCAGCGTCTCAAAGAGCACATCTGGGACCACCCCCGGGCCGGCCTCGCCCTCGCCAGGCTCCCCTGGGCCGGGGTCCGCCAGCAACTCCTCGGCTGCCCCGCTCTGAACCACCAGCAGATTAGGCGCCTCGGTGGTCACGGCTCCCCCGCTGGAACTGGACAGCGGACCCGTCACAGGCTGGAGCTGGACCGTGGTCACCTCCTGGGCCGGCTGGAGCTGGACGGTGGTCAGTTCCGGGGCTGGACGAAGGGGCTGGAGCTGAACCCCACTCACTTCCTGCGGGCCTGTCTCCCCACCCGCCACGTTCTGCAGAACTATAAGGCTCTGCCCTCCCACGTTCCCGGCAGCGTTACTTCCTCTCTGCACGCCTAACCCCCCAGGGCCTGGCAGCCAAACTACTCCAGCCCCCGGCCCAGCTTTCCCCGCAGCCCGCAGGCCCTGCCGGGCGCAGCTGCCCCCGCCAGCGGGGCCGGAGGAGGGCAGCAGGATGAGCTTGGGGGGCGCAGGCGGGGGCGGGGGCGGGGGCGTGGGCGGCTGGACGCTGCTGGGAATCAGCTGCAGGCCCTGAGCCGTCTGCACCAGGAGAAACGTCTGCGAGTTGGGAGCGGCGGGGCCGGGGGCCGCGGCCGGGGCCGTCCCCCCAGCCACCTCTAGGGAGAGCGTGGCCTGGAGGTGGGGGAGGACGTGCACATCCTGGGTGGCCGACGGAGCAGGGGCGGCGGCCAGTGGGGCCGGGGGCTGGGGGCCGGCTGCAGGGGCCGCAGGGGCATGCGTCCTCAGGTGCCGCTGCAGGTAGGCGGCCATGACGAAGCTGCGGCCGCAGACTGGGCAGGTGAAGGGCCGCTCGGCTGAGTGCGTGCGCTGGTGCAGCAGCAGGTTGGAGGAGTGTGTGAAGGTCTTGGGGCAGAGCGGGCAGCGGAAGGGCCGCTCGCCCGTGTGCACGCGCTGGTGCTGCCGCAGGTTGGAGGTCTGCGCGAAGCTCTTGCCGCACACGCCGCAGGCGTGCGGCCGCTCGCCCGTGTGCACGTGCCGGTGGCGCCGCAGGCACGACGTGTTGCGGAAGGCCTTGCCGCACTCGCCGCAGGCGTAGGGCCGCTCGCCCGAGTGCAGCCGCAGGTGGTACTGGTAGTGCGAGGACCACTTGAAGGTGAGGCCGCACTGGCCGCACGTGAAGGCGCGCAGGCCCGTGTGCACGCGCTGGTGGATGGCGAGCAGCGACGAGCGCTTGAAGGCCTTGCCGCACTCGCCACACTGGTAGGGTCGCTCGCCCGTGTGGTCCCGCAGGTGGTAGCGCAGCCCCGAGGAGCCCTTGAAGGCCTTGCCGCACTCGGCACATTTGTAGGGCCGCTCCGCCGAGGCCGGCGCGGGCGCGGGGGCCGGCGGGCCGGGCGCTGGCCCCAGCGGTTCCTGCGGGCAGGTGACCTCGGCGGCCTCGGCCTGGGGGGGCGGGCGCCCAGCTGCGGCCTCCTCCACGTGGCTCTGCTGATGCGCCAGCAGGCTGGCCAGCTGCGGGAAGGCGCCGTCACAGCTGCCGCAGCGGAACGCCTGCCCACCCGCCGCCCCGTGGCTGTGCTGGTGGCGGGAGAGGCCGGCCACCGTCCGGAAGGACTTCCCGCAGGGGAGGCAGGCAAAGCCAGGGGCAGCGGCGGTGGCGGGAGCGGGCTGGGGCAGCGGGGACCGCGGCGGTGGCGGCGGGTCGGCCTTGGGCGCCTCGGAGGGCGCGGCAGCTGGCGGAGGCAGCGCCTCGGGCCCCGGGCACGGCTGGTGCTCCAGGAGCAGCTCCTCGCTGCCGAAGCCCAGCTCGCAGCCTTCGCAGCGGTACACCAGCCCCACCGTGGTCTCGGCGGCGGCCAGGAAGAGCTCGGGCACCACGGGCGGGGGCGCGGGTGGTGGCGGGGCGGGCGGGCTGGGCGGCGGCAAGGGCCGCTGCAGGTAGGCGTCGGAGACCAGGACCTTGCCACCAGCGGCGGGCTCGCGCGGCGGAGGCCCGGGGCCGGCACCCGGGGCAGGGGCAGTGGCGGCGCCGCCGTGCGTGCGCTGGTGCAGCAGCAGGTTGGAGGAGTGCGTGAAGGTCTTGGGGCAGAGCGCGCAGCGGAAGGGCCGCTCGCCCGTGTGCACGCGCTGGTGCTGCCGCAGGTTGGTGCTCTGCGTGAAGCTCTTGCCGCACACGCCGCAGGCGTAGGGCCGCTCGCCAGTGTGCACGTGCCGGTGACGCCGCAGGCTGGACGAGTTCTTGAAGGCCTTGGGGCAGTCCGGGCAAGGGTAGGGCCGCTCGCCCGTGTGCTGGCGCAGGTGGTACTGGTAGTGCGAGGACCACTTGAAGGCCAGGCCGCACTGGCCGCAGGTGAAGGCGCGCAGGCCCGTGTGCACGCTGCGGTGGATCTGCAGCAGCGACGAGCGCTTGAAGGCCTTGGGGCAGTCGGGGCACTGGTATGGCCGCTCACCCGTGTGGCCCCGCTGGTGGTAGAGCAGCGCCGATGAGCCCTTGAAGGCCTTGGGGCAGTCGGGGCACTTATAGGGCCGCTCGCCTGTGTGCGTGCGCTGGTGGTGCAGCAGGCGGGATGACCAGCGGAAGGACTTGCCGCACTCCCCACACTCATACTGCGCCGGCGGGGCGGGGGCCACGGGCCCGGGCTTCTCACTGGCCCCCTCGGCGGTCGAGGCCGGCGCCATGTCCACGTGGGAGCCGACCATCACACCTGGGGAGGGACGCGGGGTCAAGGCAGGCCGGGGGCTCCCCGCACCTCCACTCACACACCGGACCATCGCAGCCCCACACCCACAGGCCGGCCCTTTCAGAGGCAGGGAGCACCTCCCTTCGGACAAGGAGGCTGCTGCCCACGATGGAGGCTGCCCGCGATAGAGGCCTTGGGTGCTCAAGGGGAAACTTCGGGCACACTGGGAGGAGCTGGTCACTCCCTGATACGGGGCATCCCCTCCAAGAGGCTGGAGGGCTCTCTGCCCCGTCCCCCTAAAGACAGGCGTGTCCTTAAAGGACGCCGGGTCTCTAGTGCCCTGGCTCCAGATCCTTCGGTCAGCTCCCTCTAAAGACCTCCTCCTCCATCCTGCTTAGTACCTGCTCCCACTGCCGAAGCCCTTTCCCTCTGGACAAGCCTCTCCGACACCTACTCTCCACCGCTACGCATTCTGCTCCAGCGCCCCCTTCTGGCGGCTGAACCCCAAACCGACCACGGACGCTGCAGCCCGCACCCTAGCCCCCATCCAGACCCTCGCCACCCCCTTACCCAGTATACGGTGCTGCTGGTGACCCGAAGCCACCTGGCCTCGTCTCCCTGCGCATCCAAGCCCAAGGATCTCAAAGCTCCCTCCCCATCGCCCTGCACTGCCCACCAGGTGACACCTGGCGCGTCTTCTCTCCTCTCCTCTCTCCTGTCCCCTCTTGCTCTTAGCAGGTGGAGCTTGCCACTGACCCTGTGTCTGAGAAAATAAAAGCAACCAGAACAGAATGTTCCCACAATGCAGCAATTACACCCGTGGTTCTCAACGAGGCCATGTGATCTGCACGCCCCCCACTACGCCCCCACCCCAGGGGACATCTGGCCATGCTTGCAGACTGGGTTGGCTGTGTCAACTGGAGGGGCAGGGGCCAATGTCATCTAGTGGGCAGCGGCCAGAGACTCTGCTCCACGTCCTAAATGCACGGGACAGAACCACTCACCCCTAAACAGCAAAGAGCCATAGGTTCAAAATGCAAGGGGTGCTAAGGCTGAGAAACCCGGAACTGCCCCCCACCCCTGCCATCTGCCTCCTGCCTCTGGGCCAAAGACTCGGACTTTCCTCACCTCCTGGACCGTCCCCATCACTTCACCCAAGGGCTAAGTCTCCCATCTTTAAAAAGAACAAAGACCCTTCACCCCACTTCCTCCTCCAGCTGTGGCCTCCTTTCTGTCTCTGTGCAAAGCCACCCCAACATGCCATCAGTACACCCTTCCTCCCATCTCAAACCCTGCCAACCAGACCCTGCCCCACTCTCATGGCCTCCATGGTGCTAAAGCCAGTGGTCTCTGCTCAGTGGTCAGCAGACACTGTGGTTCTCTCTCCTTGACCCACTGCCCTGGCTTCTGGGCTCCCCGCTCTCCTCACCTGCCAGGCCTTCTCTGTTTCGAGTGGCAGTCCTACTTGTGAACACTGGAGGGTCCAGGGCTCTGCCAGCCCTCCTCTTCTGCACCCACCCTCTCCCTGGGGGCCCCACCACTCCTGGGACTCCACAATCTACAAACGGAACCATTCCAAAACTCCTCTCCACTTGACACCTGACCTTGGATACCTACACCCCTGCTGGGCGCCTAAGAGACACCTCACACTTAGGCCCCACACCCAGCTCCAGCTCCAATTTCTGTTCCTGCTGTCTCCCCTCTGTGTCCTGGCCCGCTGCAAATCTCTCTCTCACCCCAGTTTTCTCCATCTCTGAAAACAGCTTTGTTTTTCCTCAGGCCAAAAGTCCCCGGGCACCCTCGACTCCTCTCTCTCTCGCTCTCTCTGACCAGTCCATTAGCTGACTCCCCTATTCTGGCAGGAGCATCGCTGGAATCTGACAGTTCTCCTAGTTCCCATCCTTACTCTTCCCACCCCCAGCCTGTTCCCAACACAGAGGCTGAATGGAAACTGCTGACACAGACCATCTCATTGCTCTGTGCTAAAGGCTTCCACAGCTCCCATCTGACAGCAGAAGAGAGATCCCTCCCCAAAACCTACAGACTTCCCACGGCCTGTGGCCTCCTCCCCTCCCTGACTCTCTGCCTGCTGGCCTCTCCAACCCTCACAGCTCCCTGCTCACGGGGTGGCGGCAGGCATGCCCGCTCCCACCTGGGGCCCTCACACAGGCCCCTGCCTAGAAGCCCCTTCCCTCCCTCACCTCCAAGGCTTTGTGGAAACATCATCTCCGGGAGGTATTCCCTGATCACCCTACTAAACTCTGCAGTCCCTGCCAACACGCTGCAATCTCTTTCTCTGCCTTGTTATCCCCCCACCATGGGGCTTATCACTTTCTGTCCGACTCTTTGCGACCCCATGGACTGTAGCCTACCAGGCTCCTCCGTCCATAGGATTCTCCAGGCAAGAGTACTGGAGTGGGTTGCCGTTTCCTTCTCCAGGAGATCTTCCCAACCCAGGGATCGAACCCCGGTCTCCGGCATTGCAGGCAGACGCTTTACCATCTGAGCCACCAGGGAGACTGCTATCACTTTCTAACCTACTTCATAATCAGAGTTTCCTAGCATCAGCGCTGTTGACATCTGGGGCTGGTCGGGGGTCCAGGGGTCTGTTCCCTGCACTGCAAGTTGGTCAGCCCCTGGTCTCTGCCCACTGGATGCTAATGGCATCTTGTTCACTGTTGCTTCCCGGCGCCTAGAGTCTGGAATGCATCTGCCACAGAGTGAGTGCTCGGTGAACACATCTTGAGTGAAACAAAGCGGGGCATCCTCTCTGCACAGGCCATAAAGATCCCCTTTGAGAAAACATGAGCAACCCCTTTGAAATGGAAGCACCTCCTTTTAAGAGACTACCCCAGGAAGCTGCACGTGTCTTTCAGAAGGCAGCATGCCTTAAGAAGACAGCCGTGCTCTGGAAGGGACCGGACCCTGCTGATCCGGTCAACAGCAACCCGTCAAGAGGCCAGGCCACACCCTTCCATCAGGCCCGACTTCCCCTTTAAGAGGGTTCTGCGCCCGCGTACCCACCTATCTTGCTGAGCTAAACTAGGGACTTGCTTTGAAGCCACTAGGATTCAGAAGCTTTTTCCTTCAGCGTGTGGGACACTGTCAGCGGCCTTTAAGAGGCGAATTCTTTCTGGGGGTGCGGGGTGGGGCAGAGGGGCGATGGGAGAGGGGAGAGCTTACAAACTGCACTACCTGCCCCGACCCTTTAAAGAGAGGTCCCTTGCCCTTTAAGAGGGCGGGGGCCAGCCCGGCGGACAAAAGTCGGAGGTGAGGCAGCGCCCTTCCCTTTAAGGCACCCCTTCCGGTTTCACGTTCGCCGTTTCCCCAACGTCTCCGCCCTCCGGTCCCTCCCCCACCCCCGCCCCTCCGGTCTCTCACCTGCGGCCCCGACCGGGGAACGAGCGGAGGCGGCCCAGGGCCCTCCCGCAGGGGTCGACGGGAAGGCAGGGCCCCGGCGGCGGCGGGGCGGGAGCGGGGGCCGGGGAGGGGGCGGGGGCGCGCTCCCTCCCAACGGCCCCCGGCGCGAGGCACCCAACCTTTATCGGCGGCCTCTCGCGCACACAAACCCCGACGTCGCCGCCGGTGCGTCAGGACGCCACGTGCGCCGAGGCCCCGCCCCTCCACCCCATTGGCCGCCGGCGGCCGCGGCGCTTTCGGGCTCTTACGGCGCGTAGCATCCTGGGAGTTGTAGTTCTCCCGGAAGCCCGACCACCGGTCGGATCCACTAGGCGGTCGCTGGGATGGGACCAAGGCCCGGCAAAGTCGGGTCGGGGCGCGGGGTCGGACGTGTCCCTTTACTAGCATCGACTCCCTCTTGCCTGTGATAGAATCCCGAGCAGGCGTCGCCCTGTCACTCCTGGCCCACGCCCAGGCCCTCGGGGTTCCCGTTACTCCCATGAGGGAAACCGAGGCCCGCAGTGCTGGCAGTTGCGGGCGTCTGTCGCCTGCTCGCGAGTGCGGCTGTCGGGCAACCTGGGCTTGGCTTTGCAGGGGGCTCGCCCAGGGCACTAGGGACTCCTGGGGGCCTTGGGACCGCCGGGAGCGTTCTGAACCCCGTGTCTGCCCTTACCATGTTCACCAGCCTCCAAGCCACACCGGCTTTTCTGCGGGCCCTCCAGCCCAGGTTCTCAGCCAGGGCACTACTGACATCTGGGCTGACCTCTCCTTGCTGTGGGGGCTGACTTGTACCTTGCAAGCTGGTTCAGCCTGGCCCCCACCCACCAGAGGCCAATAGGGCTCCCTCTACCACACCTTAAGACGGCCCCCTCCAGACCTGGCCACAGTCCCCTGGTTGAGAACCACTGTCCCAAGGCAACTCCCCTCGGCCTGATGGACATGCCTCATGCCACCCCATACCCCATCCCTTCTCAATTCCTACTGGAAAGTCGCTGTGTTAGGGATAGAATCGGGTAGTCATTCAGGTAGCTGCAGATAGGGAAACCTAGGAAACTTTGGGAGGCCACTGTAAGTTGATGATCACTTAAGAAAGTTACTGGACCGTGTTCCCTCCCCCGTGTTCCTTTACCTGTAAGATTGTAGCCCACCTAATCCTTGGTGGCAGGGAGGGGCGTCCCTGGTGGCTCAGATGGTAAAGAATCCACCTGCAATGCAGGAGACCCGGGTTTGATCCCTGGGTTTGGGAAGATCCCCTGAGAAGGAAATGGCAACCCGCTCCAGTATTCTTACCTGGAGAATGCCATGGACACAGGAGGCTGGTGGGTCTTCACTCCCTGGGGTTGCAAAGAGTCCCTCACAACTGAGCAACTTTTTTTTTAATCCTTGGGGCAGAGCTCTCTCACCTGCCCGTTTTCACCTCTTACAAGCATCCTATATTACTAACTCTACTTCTTCCTATCACTTTGTCTCTCACTGAATTCTTTCTATGATGAGACCTCAAGAATCTGAGTTTCATTAAGTCGTGAGACCAGCTGTGTGATCTTAGTCGGAAGACTGTGGGTTTGGGCCGGGCTCTAGTCCCAAGTGGAGGTGAATGGTCTCGCCTTTGCTAGGTGGGGGTCCCATTACCTGCTCATCTCTGCTCCATGTCAGAGGGGTGGGGTCTGCCTTTGCCCCCAGGTGTCCCCAACAACTAACGAGGGGCCCTGTCAGGAGCAGGCAGCACTCTTGAATAAGTGAAGTTCTACAGCCTCCCAGATGGTTGGACCATAAAAAAGGCTGAGCATCTCAGAATTGATGCTTTGGAATTGTGGTGTTGGAGAAGACCCTTGAGAGTCCCTTGGACTGCTAGGAGATCCAACCAGTCCATCCTAAAGGAAATCAACCCTGAATATCCATTGAAAGGACTGATGCTGAAACTCCAATACCTCAGCTACCTGATTTGAAGAGCCTGATGCTGGAAAAGACTGAGGGCAGGAGGAGAAGCGGGCGACAGAGGATGAGATGGTTGGATGGCATCACCAACTCAATGGACATGAGTTTGAGCAAACTCCGGGAGACGGTGAAGGACAGAGAAGCCTGGCGTGCTGCATGCAGTTCTCGGGTCGCAAAGAGTCTGATTCGACTTAGTGACTGAACAACAAAAGACAGTTCCCCAAGGCCCCCAGGCAGGCTGGGACTTGGGTTATCTAAGTGGTCAGACCTACCCTGCCCAGCAGGGTCTTTATGAAATCCCCACCTAAACATTGCTCTCCCTTTAGCTTTTCTTTACCTCCCCTGCCAGAAAAGAGGCCCTGGAGGGACACCTGAGCAGAGCACTGAACTGTCCAGGAGGACGAGGGGAAGGCTAGGGAGAATCGAAAGCTGCAGGCCGCGCCCCCGGGTTCTGTATCCCCGGCTCTTCCGCACGCCAGGCCCCGCCCCCTGACCTGGGCTTGGGAAAGGAGGGAGGAGCCCCCGGGAGCAACAGGATCCCGTACTCTGGGGGCCTGGGGCTTCCTTGGGGAAGGGAAAACAAAATCTGCAGATCTGGCAGGCTCATTTTCAAAGCAGCAGTAACAGCCCTGTGGGGCGCCTGACGGAACGCCGGCACCGTGTCTGGCTCCCCGAGGACACGCGCGGGAGGAGCCGTGCCCCGCACCAGCCATGCCTGCGCTGGAGCCCTCACGGAGCCTTGACTGTGGACCCCTCAGCACAACCCTGCGCCAGACGTCACGGGTCCTGACTCAGAGGGGCCAGCTGACACAGACATCACAGGAGGTCATCAGAGGCACCCGGTCCAGGCTCCGGAGCCTCCAGACCCTCAGTCGCGACCCACGACCCTCCCCCGGCCTCGCTCGAAGAGCTGGGACATAGTCACGCGGGGCGGGGGGCGGGGGCGTGGGGTGCAGCAAAAGTTGGGCCCCAGTGAGTTTACAAAGTGTTAGTCGCTTCAGTGGTGTCAGACTCTTTGTGACCCCATGGACTGTAGCCCCCAGAATCCTCTGTCCATGAGATTCTCCAGGCAAGAGTATTGGAGTGGGTTGCCATTTCCTTCTCCAGGGGATCTTCCCGACTCAGGGGTCTAACCCCAGTCTCCTGCATTGAAACTCTTCACCATCTGAGCCTCTACAGGAGACGAGGGGTGGCAATAAACAGGACATAATAAATAACGCATATCCTATGGCTGTGTGCTGCTAAGCATCTCAGGGGAGAAAACAGCAGGAGAGATGGGCAAGGGCATGTGTCCAGGGCTAGGGGCAGGTGGTGAAGGCTCCACGGAGGACCAAGCCAGCGTCTGGACATCTGCCTCTCCAGTCCTCAGGTGGGATCTTGGTTCCCAACCAGGGGCTGAACACCAGGGATGGAACTTGCACCCCCTGCAGTGAAAGCATGGAGTCTTAACCACTGGGCGGGCAGGGAAGTCCCCCAAGGCATTCTTCTTCCTGGCCAAGGACACCCTGCCCCAGTGCTTTACAGGGGGAGGGACCCCGCCCAAGGAGATCAGGGGTCCCATCCAGCCCCAGTGCCTCGAGCCCCCCGCCTGGCCAGTCAGGTGGACGGTTCTTCCCAGGGGGACAGGGCTGAGGGAGGCCCGCAGTCTTTGAAGGTGGCCAGGACCTGGGGAGCACAGGGATCACTTCTGCCCCAAAGGCCCTGCATGCGGCGGGGGTGTCCCTCACTCCTGTGACCCGTTCTCAGCATGTGCAATCAGGGTCCTCATCAGCTGACTTTGAGTTAATCTATAGGAAACGTGAGAGTTCATTTCATGAGTAACCTTGATTGGACCACAGGCTGCCCAGCAGTTAAACATGATTTCTGGATGTGTCTGTGAGGGTGTTTCTGGAAGAGTTTGCATTTGGATCAGTAGACTGAGCGGAGCTGGGGGCCCACCCGCGTGTGGGTGGATGCCATCTGATCCACTGAGGGCCTGAACAGAACCAAAAGGTGGAAGGAGGTGGACTTCACTCTCTGCCTGACGGTCTGAGCTGGGACACTGCTCTCTGCCTGCACTCACCACTCCTGGTTCTCGTGTCTTCAGACCCAGGCTGGAGCCTGCAACATCAGCTCTTTGGTTCTCAGGCCTTTGGACAATACCATGGCTTTCCTGATATGCCGATGACACCACCCTAATGGCAGAAAGTGAAGAGAAACTAAAGAGCCTCTTGATGAAGGTGAAAGAGGAGAGTGGAAAAGTTGGCTTAAAATTCAGCATTCAAAAAACTAAGATCATGGCATCCAGTCCCATCACTTCATGGCAAATAGATGGGGAAACAATGGAAACAGTGACAGACTTTATTTTCTTGGGCTCCAAAATCACTGCAGATGGTCACTGCAGCAATTAAATGAAAAGATGCTCTTTGGAAGAAAAGACCAACCTAGACAGCATATGAAAAAGCGGAGAGACATCACTTTGCTGACAAACATCCGTCTAGTCAAAGCTATGGTTTTTCCAGTGGTCATATGAGAGTTGGGCCATAAAGAAGGCTGAGTGCCAAAGAATTGGTGCTTTCAAACTGGTGTTGGAGAAGACTCTTGAGAGTCCCTTGGACTGCAAGGAGATCCAACCAGTCCATTCTAAAGGAAATCAACTTTCAGTATTCATTGGAAGGACTGATGCTGAAGCTGAAGCTCCAATACTCTGCCACCTGATGTAAAGAACTGACTCACCTGAAAAGACCCTGATGCTGGGGAAGATCGAGGGCAGGAGGAGAAGGGGACAACAGAGGACTAGATGGTTGGATGGCATCACCGACTCAATGGACATGAGTTTGAGCAAACTCTGGGAGATAATGAAGGACAGGGAAGCCTGGAGTGCTGCAGTCCCTGGGGTTGCAAAGAGCCAGACATGACTTAGCCCTGAACAACAATAGGGACACTTCTCATCCTGGGGCTTCCCTCATAGCTCAGTTGGTAAATCATCTGCCTGCAATGCCGGAGACCCGGGTTTGATTCCTGGGTCAGGAAGATCCCCTGGAGAAGGAAATGGCAACCCACTCCAGTATTCTTGCCTGGAGAATCCCATGGACAGAGGAGCCTGGTGGGCACAGACCATGGGATCCCAAGAGTTGGACATGACTTAGCGACTAAACCACCACCACCACTCATATTGGGCTACGGCCCACTCAACTGACCTCCTTTTCATTTAATTACCACTGTAAAGACCTTATCTGTGAGCACAGTCACATTCTGAGGTCGGGTGGCTGGGACTTCAACACACGAGTTCAGGAAGGCATAATTCAACCCATCCCTCTTCTCAGAAGAAGAGATATGAAACAAACGTGACGGTGCGGGCGCCTCTGGGTTATGGGTCGAGCACACCAGGAACTCTCATCTGTAAATGTTTACAATAAATGCTACGGGGAACAGGGACTTCCCTGGTGGTCCAGTGGCTGAGACTCTACGCTCCCAATGCTGGGGGCTGGGGTTCAACCCCTAGTCAGGGAACTAGATCCCACATGCCGTAAGAGCTTGCATGCCGCAACTAAGACCTGGCTCAGATAAAGAAAGAAAGAAATATTTTAAAAAGAAAATATTATGGGGACAAAGTCCCCCTTGGACTGGGTTGAGGGAGGCAGCATATGACGGGGTGGAGGCAGGGAGGGAGAAGCCTTGTCTGGGCTCCCAGCGGGGTCCTGACACCCCTTCCACACACCAGAGAGGGATGTAGGGGCAGGGTCAGCGAGGCCAGCAAAGGAGGTTTGGGGCAGGGCCCTGAGCCTCGGGAACTACCTCTGTCCCAAACCTTCCATGGCTCCCATCACTCTTGCACTCATAACAACTCCTGCCTAGCCTACAAAGCCTCACGTGTCTGGCCCCTGACCACTTCTCTGACTTCATCTCCTCACATCGCTCTCTCTCTCTCTCTCTCACTCTCACTCCCTCCCTTCAAGCTTACTCCTGCCTCAGGGCCTTTGCACCCACTGTGCCCTCTACCTGGGAAGCTCCTGGTTGCCACCCCTTGCATTAGGGTTGCCAGACAATTATCACCTTCTCAGAGAGGGTTTCTCTACCTGAAGCATCACCCCTGCCTGCAACTTCCTGTCCAGCCTCTGCATCTTCATGGCACCTCTGGAACCGTAATTTCTAGTTTACAGACAGCTCCCTCCAAGACTCCTGCAGGGAGAGACTGTGCTTGTCTTGTCCACCACTGCATCCTGAGTCCCTGCACACAGCAGGTGCTGCATAAATGCTTTCTGACTGACTCCACGCACCCTCTACCACCAGTTCCGAGAGCTGGGATAGGAGAAAGGAGTCTGTGAATACTTTCTCATACCTGCAAGGGCAGGTCCTCAGATGAAGCCAACCCCCAGCTGCGGGGGACTTTCATTAAGGAAGGAGACAGGGGGGCTTCCCCAGTGGTTCAGTTAAAGGATCCACCTGACAATGCAGGAGATTTGGGTTTGATCCCTCATCCCGGAAGATTCCCACATCCCGCAGGGCAACTAAGCTCATGCACCACAGCTGTTGAGCCCGTGCTCTAGAGCTGGGGAGCCACAACTATTGAAACCCTCACGCTGCAAAGCCCCGACTCTGCAACAAGACAAGCTGGCCCAACGAGAGGCCAGAGCACTGCATATAGAGAAGGCCCACGCAGCAATGAAGACCCAGCACGGCCCAAAATAAATGCATTTAAAAAATTATTTTTAGGAAAGGAAGGACGCAGGGACTTTCCTTGGTGGTCCAGTGGCTAAGACTGTGCTCCCAATGCCTGGGTCCCGGTCAGGGAACTAGACCCCACATGTCGCAGCTGGAAGATCCCGCATGTGCAACTAAACAAATAAATTTATTTGGTGCAGCCAAATAAATAAATATTTTTAAAGACTTTTTTTGCCCCTTTTTTTTTAAAAAGGGACGGAGACAGGAGAAGGAAAGAGGCTCAAAAGTGCAAGCCACACACACCCTGGAGCGTCCCTCCCTCAGGGCATCCCAAGGCCGGCCTCGGACATTGGCGCCCCCTGGTGGGCCATCCAGGTGACACCCTGCCGGCGGGCCGCCCTCCCACGGGGACCCAGTGGTCAGCAGTTGTTGCCTGTGACCCTTGATGGCTTGGATGTGAGTCCGCTCCTGGAGCTGGGCTGGCAAACATCATGCCAGCCATGCAGGGGCAGCCCCTTGCCTGTCCTGGGGCCTGAGCTCTGACATCTAACCCTGCAGAGACCTGGGGCGTCCACTCCCCCCAGCACCCCGCTGCCCAGGCATCCTGGACTTTCCCCTCTGGGCCTGAGAGCAACAGGTCAGGAAACCTTCCAGGCCTACCTAGCTAGGACACCACATGCCTGTCCAGGACACGTGTGCGCACACACACACACACACACAGTCGGCCCAGATCAAGACGGAGACACATTCAAAGTCTGAGCGATGCTCTGGAGATGGTGACAGGTGGTGACAGAGACAGCAAGACAAGCCAGAAGCACAGAGTGGGGGGCGTCATCAGAGACACTGCAAAGGAGAGAGGTGCAGACCCGGGGCGGGGCAGGAGAGCTGGGCGCAGAGGAGGAGAGAGCAGCGGTGACACAGAGCCAGCCCTGGAGTCAGGGAGACTCCCAGACGGACAGTGAGGGGCCGGGGCAGAGCGCAGGAGGCCTGTGATGCCGCCAGGCAGACCTGACGCCCAGGCCCCCATGCTGCGTCCAGGCTGCCCTGTCCCTGACCGCGGCGTGGCACACAGGTGGCACTGGGGATGGGAGAGACAGCCCTCAACACACTGGAGCTGTGGCTGGCATGGGTGATACAGGGCATCTGGCCCACCCTCTGCTACTGGCCGCACTGGCTGCAGCTCTCAGCACACTGCCAGGGGGACTGGACCTCCAGCAATGTTGCTGGCTGCCTACTGCTGGCACGGGTCATGCCCATGCAGGCCGCCACACTCAGTGCCCGCTGCTACCGTGCTGCGGCTGGCCTGGTGCCCCCTCTGAGCCCTGTGCCTGGCTGGGCTTCGGCCACTGCCTACTGGGCTGCCACCCGGGGCATGGCTGGATGATGAACGGGCCCGGGAAGCAAAGGCCTGGATTCGGGCATTGTTTAGTCGCTAAGTCGTGTCCAACTCTTTGTGACCGCATGGACCGTAGCCCCCCAGGCTCCTCTGTCCAGTCCATGGGGTTTCCAAATTCAAGTTCAAACCCCATCTTTGCCACTGAGTCGCTGTGGGAGTTTGGGGGATTTCTCCCTGGGCCGCCTTCTCATCCCCATCTTACCAGAATGTGACAGTTGGACCCTAAAGAAGGCTGAGTGCCAAAGAGTTGTTGCTTTCCAACTGTGGTGCTGGGGAAGACTCTTGAGAGTCCCTTGGACTGCAAGGAGATCCAACCAGTCCACCCTAAAGGAAATCAACCCTGAATATTCCTTGGAAGGACTGATGCTGAAGCTGAAGCTCCAATACTTTTGCTGTATCCCATCTGGTAGCTCTCATTTCAAAAGGACAGCTTGCTAAGCATTCCCAAGAGGCTCCATTCTCTCACTACCAGGACCTGGGTTCAATCCCTGGTCTAGGAACTAAGATCCCTCAAGCCTCTCTGCCCCAAAAAAAAAAAAAAGGGGACTCCTGTAATATATATTCTCTTCTTGAGCCGTTTTATAGTTGTTTATAATTTGTTGCTGATAATATTACCTGGGAATCGTTCAGGGGGAAATTTATAATGGATGGACTTAGAAATAACATATTTTAGTATTTAACAACTGAGAGCTTTTTTTAAAAGATTAATTTATTTATGTTTGGCTGTGCCGGGTCTTGGTTGCTTCCTCCGGTGGCGGTGAGCGGGGGCTGCTCTCCAGTTGCGGTGCGCTGGCTTCTCACTGCAGTGGCTTCTCTTAGGACAGGGCCCGGCACTGGGTGTGCGGCCTCCATAGTTGCTGCGCGTGGGCTCAGTCCTTGCGGTTGCCGGGCTCCAGAGCGCAGGCTCAGTAGTTGCGGTGCGCTGGCCCAGTTGCTCGGCGGCCTGTGGCATCTTCCCAGACCAGGGATCAAACCTGCATCCCCTGCGTTGGCAGGCAGCCTCCTCACCGCTGAGTCATAAGGGAAGCCCTATGAGAGCTTTCAGAAAGTTCTTCGTTTCCCTCCTGAGAGCTTTTTCCCGACATGCATTAAATCCCAGCTCAGTTGCCGTGACTTTGGGTGCACGTATGCCCTGACCGCAGTTTCTCCTACAGGAAACAGGGACACTCATGACTTCCTGTGCGTGCCCGGGGGCAGGGGGCCTCGCCAAGGGGCAGCGTGTCAGGCACTGGGGACCCCGGGGTCTCCTCACCGTGCTGTGTCCGTCTGTTTCCCTGCCTGGATGCCGGAGCACGCCCAGCACCCTGCCTCGGCCCCGGGCAGCCCCGGGCTCGGCCTCAGCGGCTGCAACCACTAACCCAGTTGCCATGGCCTCCAGGGGGAGCCCGGGAGGAGCCATCACTGGGGCCAAGCCTCGCCCTCTGTGGCCTAAAGCTGCGAACGTCCTAACCTGCGGCACCTGCAACCACGTGACTTACGTGGCGAGCGGGACGTGGCGGAGTTGAGGATGTGAAGAGGATGCGAAGAGTGGGAGGTTATCCGGGGTAACCTGGTGAGTCCCTATGACGGGGGACAGGAGGGGCGGGGTCAGAAGGAGACGTTGGAGGAGGACTCACTTAGGAGACGTAGGCAGGAGCCACAAGCCAAGGACTCTGGGCGACCTCAAGACGCCGGGAAAGGCAGGAGCAGACCCTCCAGAAGCAACGCCCTGACATCAGCTCAGGGGACCCAGCGTGATCCTGACCTAGAACTGCAGGGGAAGCCATGTGCATGGTGTGAAGCCGTCAGCTTTGCGGCCACGTGTTGGGGCGTCCACGGGGCTCATGAACCTCCCAACACAAACTCCTACAGGTCTTCTCAAACGTGGAGAGGCCCCTCCCACACCAGCCAAGGCCCCAGGAGCCAGCCCTTCCTCCCTACCTCGTCCAGGGCCAGCCCCCCAGCCCCTCAGTGAAATACCTGGTGGGAAACCAGGCCTGGGTCTCTGCTTCCCCTCCCAGCAGGTCTGGCTGGCATCCCCTCCCCCACCTGAGCAGCCAGGCCCAGCCTGCAGGCAGTCCCCACCCCTCTCCCCTGCTCACTCACAGAAGCTGAGGTGGGAAAGGCCGGGTTTGGGAGTCAGCCCCGCCAGATGCCAGCCCCCCACAGCTGTTAGGCCCTGGGCAGAGCAGGCCTCCCTGAGCCCTGGAACAGAGGTGGGGGGAAGGCTTGGGGAGGCAGCATGGCGGGGGCTGGGCAGACATGGGGTGTCCGCCCCGCAGCTGGAGGCGCTCAGCACCCTCCCGGGGGCACTGCCCGCTTCCTCTGGGCGCTGGGCACCCAAGCTTCCCTGCACCCCCTCCCCTGGGCTGCAATTACGGGTCCTCCAGGCTAATCGCTGGGGTTGACTCGCTCCTGGCCCCGCTTCCCTAATGAGGCTTTTGTCCCCTTAATTGGCCATCTCCAGGCGCTTTTCTCTGACCCCCCCACCTACGCTGCCTGTCCCAGATCCCAGGCCCAACTATGTGCTAATTGGGCCTTTGAGGGGGGCACACAGAATGACCCCTCCCCTCCCTGCCCCCTGGCCGGCCTATATCAGACCCCCACCTATGGGCTCCTCACACCTCAGGGCCCGGGTGAGGGCACAGGACGGTTCCGATTCCCTGGGCCCTGCTCTGCCAACTGAGGTCCCCCCTCCCTGTATGGTCCCCCACCCTCTGTCTCTCTTCCTGTGCCCCTCCCTGGCCCTGGGCCCCCAGCCCCGGCTGCTCCTCGCCCCTCGCAGATTTGCGGGGGTGGCTGCTCTCTGATCAGCATTGTGGGGAGCCACTCCGTCACCCCAGCCATGCACCCCGGGGCTCCCACAGGCCCTGGAGTCTCCGAGGCAGGCCCCCGGGAGCTGTGCGCCTTCGTGAGTGGGGCGGCTGCTCACGTGCTGCGCGCTCTGCACCCGCGGCGGGCCAGGCCCCTCAAAAGGAGGCCCAACCACAGGAGGTTCCTACACAACCAGATCTGCAGGTGAGGGGGGCAGGGTGGGAGGGGGCTGGGAGGGGCTGGGGTGGGACCCAGGCCCAGACAGCACAGAGCAGAGGGGACCCCGGGGCCAGATGCACCCAACATGCACCTATGGAGTGCCGACTGTGTGCCTGGCCCCAGAGACCCATCCGTAGGAAGCAAAGTTCTCTGCCTCGGGAGTTCCCTGGCGGTCCAGTGGTTAACCCTCTGTGCTTCCACTCAGGAGGCGTGGGTTCAATCCCTGGTCCGGGAACCAAGACCCTGCATGCCGCGGGCATAGCCAGAAAAACTCTCTGCTTCATGGAGTTTGTGTTCCAGTGGGGAGGCAGCTGATAAGGGACTGTCAGAATAAAGAAGTGGGGCCTTCCCCGGCGGTCCAGGGGTTTTACCTTCGCCTTCCAGTGCGAGGGGTGCAGGTTCGGCCCCTGGGCAGGGAGGTAAGAGCCCACATAGCGTGAAAGTGAAAATGTTAGTCGCCCAGTCACGTCCCACTCTGTGTGGCCCTGCAGACTGTAGCTGCCAGGCTCCTCTGTCCATGGGATTCTCCAGGCAAGGATACTGCAGTGGGTAGCCTTTCCCTTCTCCAGGGGGTCTTCCCAACCCAGGGATCAAACCCGGGTCTCCTGCATTGCAGGCGGATTCTTTACTGTCTGAGCCACCAGGGAGGCCCAAGATCCCACATACCTTGTGGCCAGAAAAAAAAAAAACAAACAAACAAACATAAAACAGAAGCAATATTTAACAAACTCAATAAAGACTTAAAAAAAATAAAGAAGTGAATGACACCATACGAGGCTACAGCATGCCAGGATGGCTAGTGAAAGGACCCAGACACGGAAGGCCCCCTACTGTGCAAGTCCATTCCTGTGAAATATCCAGAATCGACCCAGCCACAGAGCACGAAGCAGGTTGGTGGGTGCCAGGGGCTGGGGGCTGGGCTGGGGAGACATGCCTAACAGGTGCCAGGTCTCCTTCTGGGGTGTGATGGAAAGTTCTGGAACTAATTAGAGGGGGTGTTTGCACAACATCATGAGTGTACTGAAGGCCACTGAATTGCATGCTTTAAAATGGTTCCTTTTAAGTGCTGTGAATTTTACCTCAGTTTTTACAAACAATACGGCTTGTTTGAAGGTGGTGAGTGCTGCCGAGGGCGTGCTGGGGGCGGGCTGGCATTTTGGGAAAGGTGTCCAGGAGGGCCTCCTGGGGAGGGGAGAGAGTAGCCCTGCGGAGATGAGGGGGGCAGCCCTGGAAGGGGGCACACTGCAAAGGCCCAGAGGCGCCAGGGAGCAGGCCTGGGGAGGCTGGAGCAGAGTGAGGGGACGGACTCAGGTTCAAGACAGAGAAGGGACTGATCGGGGGACCTCGTGGGCCCCGGAGGGACTTGGGCTCTGGGTGGGGACGTGGTGGGGTCTGAAAGGACCCCCAGACTGTCGATCGGGGATGCAGGCGGCTAGGGATGGTGGTGGCTCAGACGATGGAGGCGGGGTCCGACTCCGGGGCGGTTTGAAGGCAGCGCCTTTCTAACCCACACACCATGCACACTCGGCCTCTCTCCTGCTCGAGCACCCCTCCCGTGGCTCCCGTGGCCCTCAGCACAGAGGCTCTGCCCCGCCAGCCCCTGTTTCCCTGCCAGCCGCAGCTCCCCACCTAGCTCTGCACCAGTCAGCTTCTTGCGGGAGCCACGCCTTGCCCTGTCTCCAGGCACGTGGATGGAGACCTCTGCTCCTCCGGGTCTCTGCGCAGCCTGTCCACGCCCACACACCCACCCGGGCCTGTGCTCGCCCCTCACCCTGTGACAGTGACCATTTTTTGAGGCCACTGTGTGCCAGGTAGACTGTCCTAAGGCCCTGACATACGCCAGGTCGCTTACCACTCCCACAAACCTGCACTGTAGGCTCTCTGTTTTCCCCATATTACTGACAGGGAGCTCAGAGAGGTGCAATGACTTGTCCAAGGCTACACAGCTAGAGAGGTGAGACAGTTGTAAGGCAGTCTGAGTCCATGCTGTGGACCACTCTGTAGTCCTGCCTGGGTACAGCATCTCAGGGACTGGGTGGTGAGGGCGATGGTGGTGATGGTGATGAGGATGAAGATGATGATGGTGATAATGATGAAGGTGATGGTAAGGATGATGGTAGTGACTGTGATGATGGTGACGGTGATCGTGGTGAGGGTGATGGTGATGGTGGTGATGGTGATGGTGGTGATGGTGAGGGTGATGGTGGTGATGGTTATGGTGGTGATGGTGGTGATGGTGGTGAGGGTGATGGTGGTGGTGGTGATGGTGAGGGTGATGGTGGTGGTGGTGACGGTGATGGTGATGGTGGTGATGGTGGTGAGGGTGAGGGTGGTGATGGTGAGGGTGATGGTGGTGATGGTTATGGTGGTGATGGTGGTGATGGTGGTGAGGGTGATGGTGGTGGTGGTGATGGTGAGGGTGATGGTGGTGGTGGTGACGGTGATGGTGATGGTGGTCATGGTTATGGTGGTGATGGTGATGGTGGTGATGGTGGTGATAGTGAGGGTGATGATGGCGATGGTGGTGAGGGTGGTGGTGGTGATGGTGATGTGGATGAAGATAATGATGAAGGTGACAGTGAGGATGATGGTAGTGACTGTGATGATGGTGATGGTGGTGGTGGTGAGGGTGATGGTGGTGATGGTGGTGGTGGTGATGGTGAGGGTGATGATGGCGATGGTGGTGAGGGTGATGGTGGTGAGGGTGATGGTGGTGATGGTGACGGTGATGATGGCGATGGTGGTGAGGATGGTGGTGGTGATGGTGATGTGGATGAAGATAATGATGGTGATAATGATGAAGGTGACAGTAAGGATGATGGTAGTGACTGTGATGATGGTGATGATGGTGGTGGTGATGGTGGTGGTGGTGATGGTGATGGTGATGGTGGTCATGGTTATGGTGGTGAGGGTGAGGGTGATGGTGGTGATGGTTATGGTGGTGATGGCGATGGTGGTGAGGGTGGTGGTGGTGATGGTGATGAGGATGAAGATAATGATGGTGATAATGATGAAGGTGACGGTAAGGATGATGGTAGTGACTGTGATGATGGTGACGGTGATGGTGGTGGTGGTGACGGTGATGGTGGTCATGGTTATGGTGGTGATGGTGATGGTGGTGATGGTGGTGATGGTGAGGGTGATGACGGCGATGGTGATGGTGGTCATGGTTATGGTGGTGATGGTGATGGTGGTGAGGGTGATGGTGGTGATGGTGGTGGTGGTGGTGATGGTGAGGGTGATGATGGCGATGGTGGTGAGGGTGATGGTGGTGAGGGTGATGGTGGTGATGGTGACGGTGATGATGGCGATGGTGGTGAGGATGGTGGTGGTGATGGTGATGTGGATGAAGATAATGATGGTGATAATGATGAAGGTGACAGTAAGGATGATGGTAGTGACTGTGATGATGGTGATGATGGTGGTGGTGATGGTGGTGGTGGTGATGGTGATGGTGATGGTGGTCATGGTTATGGTGGTGATGGTGATGGTGGTGAGGGTGGTGGTGGTGATGGTGATGAGGATGAAGATAATGATGGTGATAATGATGAAGGTGACGGTAAGGATGATGGTAGTGACTGTGATGATGGTGACGGTGATGGTGGTGGTGGTGACGGTGATGGTGGTCATGGTTATGGTGGTGATGGTGATGGTGGTGATGGTGGTGATGGTGAGGGTGATGATGGTGATGGTGGTGAGGGTGGTGGTGGTGATGGTGATGTGGATGAAGATAATGATGAAGGTGACAGTGAGGATGATGGTAGTGACTGTGATGATGGTGATGGTGGTGGTGGTGATGGTGGTGGTGGTGATGGTGATGGTGATGGTGGTCATGGTTATGGTGGTGAGGGTGAGGGTGATGGTGGTGATGGTTATGGTGGTGATGGCGATGGTGGTGAGGGTGGTGGTGGTGATGGTGATGAGGATGAAGATAATGATGGTGATAATGATGAAGGTGACGGTAAGGATGATGGTAGTGACTGTGATGATGGTGACGGTGATGGTGGTGGTGGTGACGGTGATGGTGGTCATGGTTATGGTGGTGATGGTGATGGTGGTGATGGTGGTGATGGTGAGGGTGATGACGGCGATGGTGATGGTGGTCATGGTTATGGTGGTGATGGTGATGGTGGTGAGGGTGATGGTGGTGGTGGTGGTGGTGATGGTGAGGGTGATGATGGCGATGGTGGTGAGGGTGATGGTGGTGAGGGTGATGGTGGTGATGGTGATGGTGATGATGGCGATGGTGGTGAGGATGGTGGTGGTGATGGTGATGTGGATGAAGATAATGATGGTGATAATGGTGAAGGTGACAGTAAGGATGATGGTAGTGACTGTGATGATGGTGATGATGGTGGTGGTGATGGTGGTGGTGGTGATGGTGATGGTGATGGTGGTCATGGTTATGGTGGTGATGGCGATGGTGGTGAGGGTGGTGGTGGTGATGGTGATGAGGATGAAGATAATGATGGTGATAATGATGAAGGTGACGGTAAGGATGATGGTAGTGACTGTGATGATGGTGACGGTGATGGTGGTGGTGGTGACGGTGATGGTGGTCATGGTTATGGTGGTGATGGTGATGGTGGTGATGGTGGTGATGGTGAGGGTGATGATGGTGATGGTGGTGAGGGTGGTGGTGGTGATGGTGATGTGGATGAAGATAATGATGAAGGTGACAGTGAGGATGATGGTAGTGACTGTGATGATGGTGATGGTGGTGGTGGTGAGGGTGATGGTGGTGGTGGTGAGGGTGATGATGGCGATGGTGGTGAGGGTGATGGTGGTGAGGGTGATGATGGTGATGATGGCGATGGTGATGGTGCTGAGGCTGAGGTGATGGTAAGGATGAGGGTGGTGGCGATGGGAGCTAAAACCTATCGGACACTTCCCACGTGCCTGGCACTGTTCTAAGTGCTTTAGTTTTGGCCCCCGTTGCCCGTTACAGTGAGCATAAGCTCAGGAATTGCTGACAGCAGCCCCAGGAGGCGGGTGCTCTCACAGTCCTCCCTTTTCAGATGAGGAAACTGAGGCACAGAGCGGTGAAGTGACTTGCCCAAGCTCCTGATTTTCTGGAGGTGGGTGGCTCCAGGGACTCGCCGCAGGAGATCCTGGACCACACGTGAATGAGTGGGAGCCTCCTGCCCTAACCGCTTCTCCCCTGCCGCAAGCGGCCTTCCTCCTGGGAGCCCAGGATGGAAGACCCACCTGCCCCCAAACACGGTCCGCCCCACGTTCCAGAGCCGGCCTCCTCACCAACTGCTCAAGAACCCCTCCCCACCTTCAGCCTGCCCCCCAGCCTGGACCCCATGGCGATGCCGCTGATTGGCACCCCGCCACCACCCCCCAGCTCCCTGCCTGTCCTCCCCGCCCCCCAGAGCCAGCTTCGGCAGCACAGACCTCCCCACCCCCACAGCTGCTCTGCCCCAGGCTCCGCGGAGGCCCAGGCCGCCCACAGTGAGCACATCCCCCTGGGCACGCAGGCGCGGCCCAACAAGATCCAGGGCAGGGGCGAGCTCCTATCGCGTCTCCCCACCCACACCTTCCTCTCTCCGGGTCCCCTCAGGCCCCGCTCCCCCGGGATCCCCCTCCACCCACGCTAGAGATTGTTTAACTCCGTGTGAAAAAATTTCAAACTTGCAGAAAAGTCAAAAGACAGATGTCTGATGCAGCAGCTCCTTTATTGAAACTTTAATTATTTATTTGGCAGCTCTGGGTCTCAGTTGCGCCCTGCGGCATGGCGTGCAGGGAATCTAGCTCCCCAACCAGGGATCGAACCCGGGACCCCGGCTTTGGAAGCACGGTGTGTCTTAGCCACTGGACCACCGGGGAAGTCCCATCAGATATATTTTCTAAAATTAATTAACTTTTATTTATCTTCGCGGCTGTGTGGGTTTCTCTCTAGTTGTGGTGAGCAGGGGCTCCTCTCTAGGTGCGCGCGTGGGCTCCTCTCCTTGGGGAGTACGGCTTCGCGCACAGGCTCAGATTGTGGTGCTCCGGCTTCCTTTCTCCAGGGCATGTGGGGTCTTCCCTGATCAGTGACCCAGCATGCTTGCTGTCGTAGTCACTGGACCACCAGGGAAGTTCCAACGGATACATTTTTAAATAAACCTTTCCCTGCAGGTTTAACATAGTACAAAAAAAAAAATGCACACATCATCCGTGCAGAGCTTAATGAATTTTTCCCAAAGGGGACCTGCTGATAAAATCAGCATTCAGATCTAGTAACAGGGCATTTCTTGCCTCCAGAGATCCTGGTGGGATCTCCTTCCCATGAGTCGCCATCCTGACGTTTCTCCCTGTTGATCGAGTTAGCCTGGTTTTGAACTTTATTTCTATGGTGTCACGCACTGACTGGGAGAAGGCAATGGCACCCCACTTCAGTACTCTTGCCTGGAAAATCCCATGGACGGAGGAGCCTGGTAGGCTGCAGTCCATGGAGTCGAAAAGAGTCGGACACGACCGAGCGACTTCACTTTCACTTTTCACTTTCATGCACTGGAGAAGGGAATGGCAACCCACTCCAGTGTTCTTGCCTGGAGAATCCCAGGGACAGGGGAGCCTGGTGGGCTGCCGTCTATGGGGTTGCACAGAGTCGGACACCACTGAAGTGACTTAGCGCGGCAGCAGCACACACTAAGTCTCACTGCTTTTGTTCAACACCATGTTTTTGCATTCATCTGCTGGAAAGTCCATGATCAAACATGACAGGCTGGGCGGGGCACTGAGGACAACCTCATGATTCTGGAGCCTCAGGCCCCAGACCAAGGTGCTGGCGGGGAGAGGCCTCCTCCTTGGCTTCTCCTGTGGTCATTCCTCTGTGCGTCCTCATCTCCTCCTCCCGGGTTACGAACCACCCTCATGATGTCATTTTGACTTAATCACCTCTCTAAGGACTCCATCTCCAAATGCAGTCACGTTTTGAGGCCCTGGGGCTTCCCTGGTGGCTCAGTGGTAAAGAATCTGCCTGCGATGCAGGCGACCTGGGTTCAATCCCTGGGTTGGGAAGATTCCCCTGGAGAGGGAAATGGCAACCCACTCCAGTATTCTTGCCTGGAGAATTCCATGGACAGAGAAGCCTGGTAGGCTACAGTCCATGGGGTTACAAACAGTCAGACATGACTGAGTGACTTTACTTTCTGAGGTGCTGGGGGTTAAAACTGCAACATATAATTTCAGGGGGACACAGTGCAGTGCGAGATCCACCTGCATTGCTACTGAGGGGTAGGGATACTGGGGGAGACCTGTGCAGTGGCTACTGCGGTCATCCAGGGAGGCCAGGACCCCAGCCAGGGCTTGGTGGCGATCCTGAGAGGGCTGGTGGAGATGTAGATTCATAGCCCTTTAGGAAGCAGAATCCACACGGCTTCAACGTTACAGTGGTGCTGCCAGTCCACAGAGTGCCTTTGTGCAAAAAAAAAAAAAAATTGTGAAGGCACCTCTCAAGACATTTTTTACTTCTCCATGTTGGAATATGGTCAGAATAAATCTAAATGCCAAACATACCAGGATTTCCTGGTGGCTCAGTGGTAAAGAATCCTCCTGCTAATGCAGAAGTCATGGGTTCGATCCCTGGTCTAGAAAGATCACACAGGCCTCGGAGCAACTAAGCCCACGCGCCACAACTGTTGAGCCTGTGTCCAGAGCCGGGGAGCCAGGACGACTGAGCCTCACGCTGCAACTACTGAAGCCCGTGCACCCTAGAGCCTGTGCTCTGCAACCAGAGAAGCCACTGCAATGAGAAGCCCGCACACCCCAACTAGAGAGGAGCCCCCGTGAGCCTCAAGGAAGGAAAGCCCTCACAGCAACGAAGACCCAGCACGGACAAAAATAAATAAATAAATATTTTTAAGTGTGCACAGTGTTGGACAGGACCTGCCTCCGTGTGCAATGCACAAGCCCCACAGCTGTTCATAGCTTCCCAGTGGATGGGGTTGAAAGTGAAACAAAGGGTTAGTTGATCAGTCCTGTCTGACTCTGTGACCCCATGGACAGTAGCCCGCCAAGCTCCTCTATCCATGGGATTTCCCAGGCAAGAATACTGGAGTGGGTTGCCATTTCCTTCTCCAGGGAAATCTTCCCCATCTAGGGATCGAACCTGTGTCTCCTACATTGCAGGCAGATTCTTTACCCTCTGAGCCACCAGGAAAGCCCATGGATGGGTTAGAGACACTGAACTGTGGGACTCAAGAAAATGGACCCAGGGCAGAGACAGTAGCGTAAAGACAAGTGGGGAGGGAGAGCAGAGACATGTCACTCCTGGGATGGCAGACGGGAGGGGATTTCTTCATGGTCACCCCTGTAACGCCCGGCTCTTTCCGCAGGCAGTTTGCCAAGATCGAAGCTGCCACCCAGCACCTGGCCATGTCCATTCTGTCCCAGGAGGCACCTCCCCAGAGACCGACGCCCCAGAGGCCGCCCCCACCACCTCCCTCCCCCTTCCTGGGCGTGGCCTGTGCCGTGGCACCCACCGAGGCACTGCATGCTGGCCCCAGCCTGAGTCTCGCTGCCCTGGACGCCTCCACCCTCGACCTCTTTGAGGACATTGCGCTCCCCCCAGCGTGTCCTTCAGCGCCATCTGACCTGTCCCTCTGTGTGCTGGGCCAGCCGGCCCTGAGGCAGGACACACTGCTCTATGACCCCCTGCTCCCTCCACCGCGTTCCCTGGGGGGAGGGGAGGAGCTCTTGGCTTCTGAGGGTCGCTGGGGGGGCAGGTGGGAGGTGTCTTGTGCCTGCCCTTCTCAGGGTACCCCTGCAGGCTGGGGGACCTACTTTCCGTGACACCCAATCACAACCCAGCCCAGGCTCCCAGAGGGACCAGAGCCCCCGCCATGACAGCTCCTCAGCTGCCTGCCAGGCAGTCCTCTGTCCCATCCACGCCCCTCCTGGCAACCTCTGGCCACAGGAATCAAGCCCAGACTCCTGCCTCGGCCTCAAGGGTCTTCTCCCAGGTCCAGGGCTCCCAGTTCAACCTCTGGGATGGAGGAGGGGGTGCTCTCTCCCTTTCTCACCTTCTCCCTTCTTTCTGCTCAGCCCCACCTCCTTGGTGACTGTCCCCCCACCCCCGGCACCCTCTCACCCTGGTTCAGCTCTGTCTAATGTCTGGTCTTGTCTTGTTTATTCCCAAAGATCTGCGGGCTGCCTACTGCATACCAGGCCCAGATCTGGGTGTGAGGACTCAGCAGTGAATAAAACAGACATCTCTGCCCTCACGGAGTTGACATGGCAGGGTGGGGGATAAAGTTGGGAGCGCTGAAAATAAATGAGTATATCCATACTTTTTTTTTTTTTTTAAGGCAAGATAAATTTCCAATTTCAGATTGGTATTAGTGCTGGGAAGAAAATATTGATAGGATAGCAACCCGATTGGGTGACTCCTTGATACAGGGTGGTCAGGGAAGGCCTTCAATGACAAGGAACTGGTACTGTGGAAAAGTCTGGGTTTTCGAGCAGAGGGACCAGCCGGTGCAAAGGCCCTGAGGTGGGACGTTGGGGACCAGCCTGGCTGGAGCAGAGTGAGCTGGAGGAGAGTGTAAGACACACGGGTGGGCGGTTGAGGGGCTGAAAAAGCACACAGCAAATTGGGAGTTCAGTTCAGTTCAGTCGTTCAGTCGGTCTGACTCTTTGCGACCCCATGAACTGCAGCACGCCAGGCCTCCCTATCCATCACCAACTCCAGAGTTCACCCAGACTCACGTCCATTGTGTCAGTGATGCCATCCAACCATCTCATCCTCTGTCGTCCCCTTCTCCTCCTGCCCTCAATCTTTCCCAGCATCAGGGTTTTTTCAAATGAGTCAGCTCTCCGCATCAGGTGGCCAAAGTATTGGAGTTTCAGTTTCAACATCAGTCCCTCCAATGAACACCCAGGAGTGATCTCCTTTAGGATGGACTTGTTGGATCTCCTTGCAGTCCAAGGGACTCTCAAGAGTCTTCGCCAACACCACAGTTCAAAAGCATCAATTCTTTGGCGGTCAGCTTTCTTTATAGTCCAACTCTCACATCCATACATGACTACTGGAAAAACCATAGCCTTGACTAGACAGACCTTTGTTGGCAAAGTAATTTCTCTGCTTTTGAATATGCTGTCTAGGTTGGTCATAACTTTCCTTCCAAGGAGCAAGCGTCTTTTAATTTCATGGCTGCAATCACCATCCACAGTGATTTTGGAGTCCAAAAAAATAAAGTCGGCCACTGTTTCCACTGTTTCCCTGTCTATTTGACATGAAGTGATGGGACCAGATGCCATGATCTTCGTTTTCTGAATGTTGAGCTTTAAGCCAACTTTTTCACTCTCCTCTTTCACTTTCATCAAGAGGCTTTTTAGTTCCTCTTCACTTTCTGCCATAAGGGTGGTGTCATCTGCATATCTGAGATTCTTGATATTTCTCCCGGCAATCTTGATTCCAGCTGTGCTTCATCCAGCCCAGCATTTCTCATGATGTACTCTGCATATAAGTTAAATAAGCAGGGTGACAATATACAGCCTTGACATACTTCTTTTCCTATTTGGAACCAGTCTGTTGTTCCATGTCCAGTTCTAACTGTTGCTTCCTGACCTGCATACAGGTTTCTCAAGAGGCAGGTCAGGTGGTCTGGTATTCCCATCTCTTTCAGAATTTTCCACAGTTTATTGTGATCCACACAGTCAAAGGCTTTGGCATAGTCAATAAAGCAGAAATAGATGTTTTTCTGGAACTCTCTTGCTTTTTCGTTTGGCTTTTATTCCAAAAGTGATGGGAAATTCTCTCTCAACCCCTTTCTCGCAACCCCACTTCCAAGCACCGTCTAAACATTAGGACACCACCCGAAGAGGCAGGTGCTGTGAGAGGGAAAACTGAGGCTCCAAGAGAACAGACGAAAGAGCGCGGAGAGGGAGGGACTTCTTGGCTTGTCGCGCCTTTATAGCCCTTTCCTGGAAAGTGCGTGGGTCTAAATTTCTGTCTCTGGCTAGAAGGGCCAGGTTCGGACCCAAGGTCTGCCCCTGCGCCGCGCACCCCCCGCCCTTCGCCCTTCGCACTTGACAGTCGGTCTGATCACGACCCGCTAACCTTTCCGGCTGCAGTCCAGAGTTCTCTGTACCCGGCGCACCGCTCCGCCTTTAGACACGCCGCGCGTGCCTTTTGCGACTCCCCATTGGCCTGACGCTCTGCCTTTCTCCAGGGCGAGCCAATCACGCTCTCAAGACGGACAGCCTGGCCCACGGCCCCCGAGGAGGGGTGGGAAGAAGCGGCGTTCTCGGATTGGCTGCCAGCGGAGCGGAGCAGAGCTAGGCGAGTGCCTATTGGGCGGATCGGCTCTGGAGGCGGGACGTGGAGGGCGCGGGGTGGGGCTCCGTGTCCAGAAGGTGAGAAACGTTGACCCGGCCTGCGGACCCTACTGGAGGAGCCGAGCTGCGCGAGTCCGGCGGCAGCGGGTGAGTGACTGCAAGCCTCACCTGCGGAGGGCAGGCTCGGCTTCCTCTGGCGCCTTCCGGGTAAGGCCCCGCCGGCGCTGCGGGAGGACCGACCTCCCCGCCCGCCGCTGGGGAGACCGAGGCTCCGCGGGGCCATCCGGGGCCGAGGGGACGCGGCCGGGGCAGGACTCCTGCCCACGCCCGACACTAGTGGCTGGCCAGGGCCGATTCCACTCCCCGCGTCGAGTGCCCGCATCACCCCTGCGCGGAGGGTGTTTCCCCAAGAAGGAAACCGGCTCAGACGGAGCGTGAAACTTGAGGGTCACACAGCCAGCGAGGCTGGGTGCGGACGCACGCCGCCCGGGCCACCTGAGGGATCTCAACAGACCGATTGGCTCCGCAGGTGGCCGCCCATCGCGGGCCGCTCCTCTGCCCGACCTCGGGCTTCCTCTGCCCCGAGCTGCGTTCTGGATCCTCATCACTCCCCTAGAGCACCCCCAAACTCTGTCTCCAGCCCAGACCCCGCCCCCACGTGTTTCATCTCCTCTGCCTCAATCAGGTGGGCTCTCCAGGGAATTAGCCCACCCTCTGACGACTGGAAACCAGGCCCGCCTGCCCCCTCCTCTCCGTCCCGGCTGCCTGGACTGGATCCTGCCCTCCCGGCCTCCACCTCCAGTCCAGCCCCACAGGCTGCCAGCGAGGCCTCCCTGTTTTCTATTTTCAAAACTTTCTTGTGGAAGTTTATTACACGTGTAGGGCAAAGTACAAATCACAGATACACAGCTCACCTAACTTCACCAAGAGTATGCGAACAGCATACAAACGCAGAAACCAAACACCCCCGACGCGAAGTCCCAGCCCCTCCTTCATCACTACTGCCCAAGGACAACCATTATCATGACTTTAATGCCACCGATGGGTCTGGCTGGGTTCTTGCCTTATGTAAACGTTTTACTGTATTGTATTCAGTATATTGTATTTACCTGACTGGAGAACCTGTTTACACACTGTCAAAAATTCAAGAGCAACAGTCATACATACAGTGGTCAAACATCCTTCACACTCTGCCCCTCAGAGACCTGTCCCTGCAGAAAAAGCCTGTTCTTACTTGCTCGCCAGAGAGCAAATACGGACTGCAGCAGTATGCAGGCTTTTTTTTTTTTTTCCTTCTTGCATTTTGGCACAAATGGGAGCACTGTTTACACACTATGTTTGTCCCATCTGTGCCCCGTCACCCCCCTCCTTAACATCTCTCAGACATTTCTCCACATGGTTACTTAAAGATCTTGCTTGTGATTACCAGTGCCCTAACCGTGGATGTTTAGATTTATTTCTGTTCTTTGGCTCAGGGAGGGGGTCTCATAGTGAATAACCTTGTCCCATAATGAATAACTTGTGTCATTTCACAGGCATGTCTGCAGGCATGCACTTAGGCTAAACACTTCGCATGAGTTCCCTGGGTCACAGGGTTTGTGACTCTGTAATTTTGAGAACTGTGGGCACATGGTTCTCCCTAGGGGGTGCTTGCTGCAGTTTACACTCCTACCAGCCCTGCAGGCGCACCCGTCACAGGCTTTCGGACATTCCAGCACCCCACCCGCTCCTGACCCTATCCCTCCAGTCTCTTGGAGAGTTACCAGTACCACCCAGAACCGGAGTGAGGAGAGCCCTCCAGGTGGAGGCAGCTGCCTGGGCAAAGGCCCTGAAGGGGGATGTGGCAGTCCAGCGCCTTGTGGGAGGAGGGTACCTCTTAGTCTTGAAGACAGAGAAAAGCCATGAGGCCTGGGGGAGAGCTAAGATGGGGTAACAGGGTCACCTGTGTGTTTTCAAAAAGATTGCTTTCTCTCTCTTCACTTTCTTTGGGAGAACTCTGCCAAGACAGAGTAGCTTCCCCAGAAATCCTCACCCTGGCCACAGCTGTAACTACACAATGAAGTAATGCAGTGTGGTTTCATTTTTGAGGGAGTTTCCCTTCCATTTGTATTTAGAGACAAAATTCCCATAGCATAACATTCACCATTTTAGCCATCCACTAAGTTTTAAACTTTAGATGTGCCACATGTCGGAAACATTTTCAGTGGTCGATGTGCTCAGTTTAAAGAATAACCAAAAACACCTGTGGGACTCCCGACACTGAAACTTGCCCTGAGCAAGGGTCAGCTGGCTTGCCCTCCACTGGGTGCACTGGGTCCGCAGGGCCTTTGTTTCCTAAATAAATTAACAAATAAGTAAGTGACGTGCAGAGGTGGGGGGAGCTGCAGACACAAGCCAGGACTCCTCATTTGTGCAGCAGTTCCAGGAACCAGAGACACAAGTCTCTGGGAACATGGGCTGGGACCATGAGACTCGGGGTGTCCAGGGCCCTGATGGGGAGAGGTGGCAGTCACCCCGCTAGTCCCCGCAGCACCTCCGCCTTCATGGACCCCTCCCCTGGACCTCAGGGTCCTCCCCTTTAAAAGGGCTGCTGCCCAGGTGACTCTGCCAGTGCCCCCTTAATTTTTACATTGCTTGCTTTCTTTTTAATGGTGGGAGGGGCTTCCCCTGGAAGCCCAGGGGGTTAAGACTGTGCTTCCAGTGCTGGGGACATGGGTGCCATTCTTGGTTGGGGAACACTTGCCACACAGAAATTAAACAAAATAAAAACAATTTAAAAAATAAAATTGTGGCAAAGTATACATAACCTAAAACTTACCATCCTGACCATTTTAAAGTATACAATTAAGAGGCATTTTGTATATTCCTAATATTGTGCACCCAGCACTACTATCTGATTCCAAACACTTCCATCTCCCCAGACGGAAACTCCGTGCCCCTCTTCAGTCTCTCCTCCGCCCCAGCCCACCCCACCCCGCCCCAGCCAGCTCCGTCTCTGTGGACGGTCCATGTAAAGGGACTCCTGCGCCACGCTCTGTGACTCGGCAGCATTCACGGCGAGGGGCGTCCGCGCTCCTTTCCTTTTCGTGGCCGAATACTACACGTCGTGGGTACCCCAGCCTTTCTAAGACCCCTAGGCGGCGGGGTTCAGCTAGTGAGTCTCAGGCGTGGGCAAACTGCATTCAGAGAGGCAATCAGACCTGAGGGATCGCGGGGCGGGGTGGGGTGGGGAGGGTGGGGGCGGGGGGCGGTGGGTGGGGTGGGGAGGGTGGGGGCGGGGGGCGGTGGGTGGGTGTGCAGCTTTGCCTCAGGACCCCATCCCGACCCCTCAGGGGCTGACCGTGCCCTCCGGGGGACTTCAGAGCCTCAATCTCTCTCCAGGCTGCGGGAGGGTCACAGTGGGAGTCTAGGGGGTGAGTGCGTGGACCCCGGACATGCAGAGAAGCCCCCTCCGAGCCTAACCGCACTCCCTGGGCCCTCTGTCCACTCCAGGACATGGCAGCTGCGAGGCCCGCGTTGGGCCGCGTCCTTCCCGGATCTTCCATGCTCTTCCTGTGCGACATGCAGGAGAAGTTCCGCCACGTCGTGTACTTCCGTCAGATCGTCTCTGTGGCTGCGCGCATGCTCAAGGTACAGCCCTGCTCCCTCGGACCCAGGTCCAGACCCCATGCCTCCTCCCTCAGACCAGGAGTCCAGGCCGAAGCCCCTTTTGGGCTCAGACCTGCGCTCCTCCGCCCCCATGCCAGGTGGCCCGGCTGCTGAGTGTGCCGACAGTGCTGACTGAGCAGTACCCACAGGGTCTGGGCCCCACGGTGCCCGAGCTGGGCGCCCAGGGCCTCCAGCCATACTCCAAGACCTGCTTCAGCATGGTGCCTGCGGTGCAGCAGGAGCTGGACGCACGGCCCCAGCTTCGCTCTGTGCTCCTCTGTGGCGTGGAGACACAAGCCTGCATCTTGGTGAGACCCCCACTGACCCTTGGGACCTCCTTTCCACCTGGGACCTCCCCAACCTGAAAACCCAGAACCCTGGACACTGCTTCCTGACCCGTGGCTCCCCTCCTGACCTGGGACCTTCAACTCCACTCAGGATCCCTGGGCTTTTGTCCTGCCAAGCATACCGCTATAATCCGCACCCCTCCTGCCCTGATCCGCCCTCAGCCCCACCCAGGCCCCCGTCATTCCTGGCTGGGGTGGTCCTGACCTCTCTCCGCCCCCAGCAAACGGCCCTGGACCTCCTGGATCGCGGGCTGCAGGTCCACGTGGTGGTGGACGCCTGTACCTCCCGGAGGTGAGCTCTTCTCAGGGGTGAGGTGCGTGTGGGTTGGGTTTGGGGCACCCAGGGAGAACCCGGGGGTGGATCCTTGCTGAGTTCACCGGCTGTCTGGGCATGGGGTAGGGACCGAGACACCCTCTCTCCCACCCCCTCAGCCAGGTGGACCGGCTGGTGGCGTTGTCGCGGTTGCGCCAGAGCGGTGCCTTCCTCTCCACCAGCGAGGGGCTCATTTTTCAGCTCGTGGGCGACGCCACCCACCCTCAGTTCAAGGAGGTACTGGACCCCCCCACACCCGACCTCCCCCTTCTCCCACACAAACAGCAAATGCCTTTTCAGCGCCCACGGTACAGCGGCAGAATACATCCGGGAACATAGCAGGCTGCCGCCCCCAGGGGAGACTGCGGGTCAACACCGTACATCCCGGAGGGGAGAAGCCGGCTGGCCCTGAGGGCTGTAGAGAGAGAGAGAGAGAGAAAGCAGGGGAGGGCCAGGTGTGCCAGGACGGGTTGCTGAGGGTGGTCCAGAGGCCTCCCGGAAGAAGGGGACTTTAGAGCGAGGTGGAGATGGAAGGGAGCCACGGGGACCCTGTCAACAGCTCCACCCGGCCCTTCCCCAGCACCCCTCCTCCTCCTCCAGTCTGTGATACCCAGGTCCAGCCTCCACAGCCACCACCCAAGTGGCCTTCCCAGTACCCAGGTCTGACTGGGTAGCCACGGCTTCGCACCTTGGCCCTTAGGGTAACGGAATATGCCAATGTCCCAGTCCTCTGAGATCTGCCCCTTCTCCTCCTCTTAGATCAGGTCTGTTGAGCATTTACTGAGCACCTACTGTGTGCCAGCCAGTGTGGCAGGTCCAGGAACAATCGCAGAAAAAGACAATCTGTATTCAGTTTCACATGGGGGCCAGGAGCTGGGGAGGGAATCTGTGGGGTGTGTGAGAGATGAGATGGGGGCCGGCAGCACGGAGGCCCCTCCTGGGGGTGGCCTTAAAGCGAAGACCTGAAGTGGGGGCGGTGAGCAACCGGTCATCCGAAAAGCAGTCTTGGCAGAGTGGACAGCTAGGGCAGAAGCCTGGACGTGGGACTAAGCTTGACTTATTCAAGGAACCACAGAAGGGCACGGTGAACTCAGGGTGCAGGAGGGGCAGGGGGCTGGGAGAAGCCAGAGTGGAGTCTTCCCAAAGATTCTGGTGCAGTTGCACCCGGGATCTGGACACTGTCAGATCTGTGTGTGGCGCTGGGCAGCTAATGGACATGGGGTAGGAAGGAGGGAAACGAGGGTGGAGGCAGCCGAGTTACAGGCCTGGCTCACTTTCATTTTGTAATTTCTGTAGGTTAGCATGAGAGGACTTGCTGGTGGGTGCAGTCCATGAAAAGGCAGCCCAGAGAGGTTGAGCACAGCCGCTCAGGCTGTGCACTGATGGGGGAGGGGGTGGAAGGTCAAATGACCACCAGCATCTAAGAGGCAGTTGCATAAGTGCCTCCAGAGTTGAGGCACAAGGCGTGGGCTGGACCTGAGAGTTGAGGGGAGATTACTTAAGAAGTAGGTGTACACAGGAAGCCCCAGGACAGTCAGTCACCCTCAGTGGTCGAAGCCGGTAAGGTGGGCCCAGGTGACAGATAATCAGGCATTAACCCTGGTAGCTGTGGTGAAAGGGAGACCACCAGCAAAAGTCTTGAGGGGAGGGGGCGGTTAGTTTGGCCAGTTACTGCCCGGGGGTTGGGGGAGGGGCGGGCAGTGCGGCGAGGGAGATGAAAATGATCTGTTGTGGAGACGGAAACCCCTGACTCCTGACTCCCCCTACAGATCCAGAAGCTCGTCAAGGAGCCCAGCCCCGACAGCGGGCTGCTGGGCCTTTTCCAAGACCAGAACCCCCTCTTCCGCTGACCTCGCCACCCTGCGCTGTGCGGAGACACCCTCTTCTCCTGTCCTCGGGACTCTGGCAGGCGCGCTTTCTCCCCCCGTCGCCGGGTCCCGAGAGTGGTGCAGTCCACCGGGAGAACCGCCCCCTCGGGAGGGCGGTGGGTGCCGCCTTCCCATTGGGCCGCACCTCCCGGAAATGCAAATGAAGCTCCCGGAGCTGGGCGAGGGTTGGTCGAGCCGGGCTGGAGGCGGGGCTCGGCCCCGGGCCACTCCAAGGGGCGGCGAGGGGGAGGGCGTCACAGTCTGTGTGGGACCAGCTCACGGAGAATAAACACTGATGTGACTGTGGGCCGAACCATTCTTGGGCTGGGGGGTGTCCCGGGGGCGACCAGGGCCCGCGGGCGGCAGGGGAAGAGGGGTCCCCCGCAGGTGGGGAGGGGGTGGTGCCTCCGCTCAACTCCGAGCCGGCGGCGCGAGGCAAAGGCGAGGGCGGCCACTCACATCTGCACCGCAGCCGGCGCGCATCTGCCCGCAAAGGGACTGCCGGCCCGGGTCCCCGACACGCTGCCGGCCGCCCCCCAGGCAGCGCGCGCGCACACGCCCAACCGGGTTGGCTCGCAGACACGCGCTCGCTCTGCCTCCTCCGGCCGGCCCCCCACGTCGCCGCCACCCCCCCGACTCCCCCAGGGTCCCGCATCCGGAAAGTGAGGTGAGCGCGGCCGCACCCCGGTGCGGAGGGGGAAACTGAGGCAGGAGGGACTTGGGGACGCGGAGGAAGAGACAGGCATGCGGTTGAATGGATGAACGGATGGATGGGAAGGACAGATAGCTTCATCTGAGTGGTCCCTGTTCCCCTAAGACAGGAGCCCGAGGATCCGCATGGGGGCTCCCAGAATTCTACAGCCCCCTTGGAAATCTGGGAGTCGGGACTCAACGAGACCCCCAGTCAGGGCCGCTCAGCCCTTTTAGATTGTCAGGCTCCCCCACCCCCATCCCGTACCCTTTGGGGGCCCAAGAAGGCAATCCGAGTCCCCCAGGGACCCAAGCGTCAGAGCTCTCAGCCAGACCGCCCCCACTGGGGAATCAGAACACCCCCCCTCCCCGTTCCTGGATCCCAGACCTCGCTCAGAAGGCCCGGTCACCGGACCCCGCGTCAGAGCGCCCAGGGGCCTCTCTCTACAGGGACCTAGGAGTCCCTGCTTCCCCCTCCTCCAGGAACCCCTGGGACCGGGAGCCAGCACCCTCGGCCCCCGCCTTCCGGATCCAGGTGTCCCCCCTCCTCACCCCCCAGCCTGAAGCCTCGCGTCTCGGAGGCCGCGCTCGCGTCGCCATGGCAACAGGAGTCTATTTTGCGCTGGGAACACACAGCTCCCGTCGCAGCGCCCCCCCACCCCGCCCCTCTAACCTGAGCCTGAGTGAGAGTGAGGGGCCCGGGGAGGGAGATGGGTGGTCCGGCGTCGGAGGGGGCACAGAGACACTCACAGGGTCAGAGATCTGTAGACAGCAAACCTGGGAAAGACACACACAGAGATGCAGACACGCAGTCAGAGGTAGCGAGAGACGGGGATGTGCAGAGAAGAGACGGGGCAGAGGGGAGGAAGAAATGCTGGCACGCGGAGGAGACGTAGGGCAGAGACGGCAGGATGCAGAGATGCGCTGAGACACGTGGAGAGAGACGGGCTAAGAGAGCCGGTGACCCCGGGCACCTCCCTGCAGAGATGAGACTGGCCGGCGGGCCGAGGGAGGGGCAGTGGGCGCGAGATCCGGGAGGAGGTCAGGACAGGGAGACGCAGAGACTCCCACAGACAGAGAGCGGACGGGAAGGCCTAGGCACCCGGCGGGCCGCGAGGGGTGCGTGGGGACCTGCCGCGTCTCTTCCTCAAACCCCGCCCCCGGGCGGCGAGCTGGAGGCGGGGCCGGGTGCCTCCACCCCGCCGCCCCCGCCGGGAGCTGGGATCCCCGCCCACTACCCGGACCCCTGCTGCCGGGTCTGCCTCCTCTTGAACCCGGATCGCCCCTCCTACTGCCTTCTCGCCACATCCCTACCCCAAACCCACCCTCAACTCCAGACATTCCCAGGAGGCCCGCCCGCCCTTTGCCTTCGGACCCCCGCACCCTCAGCGCCCACCTGCCCACCCCTCTCCAACGCCCTGCAGCCCGAGATCAGGCTTCTGACTTTCTCTGGGTCTCCTCCCCCTGCGGGTCTCTGTCCTCCTTCTCAGTCTGTCTTTCCTTCTCTCTCGCTCTCCTTTGATTCCCAGTTATCTGGGTTTTTTTTCCCCCGTCACTGCTCGCCCTCCCAGGTCTCAGCCCTCTTCTCTTGAATATCTTCAGTTTCTTTGAAAGGAGGAGAATATCCCTTCTCTTCATCTCTGTTCTTCTCTCCCTGGGTCTCTGACCCTCTCCCTGTGTTTCTCTCTCTGGGTCTCTGTGTCTCTTTCTCGGTCTCCGTCTCTCTCTCTGGGTCTCTGTGCCTCTCCCCGAGGCTCTTCCCTGAGTTTCTATGTTTCTCTCTCTCTGGTTCTCCGTCCCTCTCTGTGGTTCTCAGTCCCTCTCTCTGGGTCTCCATCTCCCTCTCCCTGGGTGTCTGTCCCTCTCCCTGAGGCTCCGTTTCTCTCCCTGAGTCTCTATGTCTCCCTCTCCCTGGGTCATTACCTCTCCCTCTCTCTAACCCTCTGCCCTCAACCTGAGACTCTCTCCCCGGCCTCCGGCATCCTGTTCTCACTCTGCTCCCAGGCATCTCACGAGACAGTCCTTGCCCCGCCCCCCCAGCCCAGCTGACAGGGTCAGAAGAGGGGTGGGGGGTGAGGTGTGTGGCGCAGTGCTGGCAGGGCAGCAGGGGGAAGACGGGGTTCTCCAGGAGCGCAGGGACCCCATCTCACACTGGCTCCCCGAGCTCTGTGCCCACATCTGTTCTCTCTCAGGTCCTGGACTAGGATCCTGGGTTCTGGCCCTGAGCTGCTGGCTGTGCCCGGGGCGGTGAGGGAGAAGACGGCTAGGGGGAGGAGGATCGTGCCTTCCTGCGTGTGTGTGTGTCGGGGAGGGGGTGCTGTCTGGGCGTGTCTGAAGGAGGGTCATATGCCTGCTTCCAGACGCTCCGCCATGGGGTTTGCACTAGTGTGTGTACCCATGAGGCTGCCCGTCTGGCTGGGATACAAGCATCCACAGTCTACAGGCGGTGGGCAGCGTGTCCAGGTGCAGCTGGCTGGGGCGGGTCTCTGGCCGCGTTCTGGAGCTGTGTGTGGTCCCAGGGTGTCATGGTGTCTGAGATTGTGTCTGACTGTTGGGTGCTGTGGGCGGGAATGCCCAGAGACGCAGGGCTGTGTGTCCACAGGGAGCTGTACTGCACGTGTGTTGGGAGGAGGCTTGGGTGTGCTACCAGGATGATCCTGGGTGTCCCTGTGTGCTGTGTCCGGGCCACCACGTGGGTGTCCTGTGTTCCGTGTTGCCACGCACACAAGCTCTGTTGTGCATCTGTGCAGAGTTCTGTGAGGCCGAGGAAGGCTGGTCCTCTGTATCCGTGCATCTGGCCCAGTGTCGGCAGGGATAGGTGCTGCAGGGCAAGAGGTGGGACACAGGGGTGGGAGGCTCTGGCCCCCCGCTGACAGAGGGGCCGTGTGTGTGTGTGTGTGTGTGTGTGTGTGTGTGTGTGTGTCTGTGTGTGTGTGTGTGTTGCTGGACCTGAGCGGGTGTATGCCCCCGCTCCTCCTACCCCACTCCCTGGAGCTGTCAATGACCAGGAGTTGGAATTTCCCTGGGAATGCGCCTGTGTGTGAAGTTGGAGGGGACCACGGCACTCTGTCAGCAGAGGGAGAAATTCTGTGATGGAGCCCTGCCAGAGGCTTGGCACAGCATAGGGACCGAGCCTGCACACTACTAGCCCATGTGGGGCAGATGAGACCAAGGCCCCCCCTTGGCCCTGTGCAGCTCCCCAGCATCTGTGATTTAGCAGGCAGATGGCACCCTTGTGTGTGTTTGGAAGGAGTGCCCCTTCCCACAGATGGATGACGCCCCCCCAGTGTGCTTTGGGAAGGAGAGCCAGTCTCTCTGCCAGACCTCTTGTGCAGTGCACAACCTGCCCAACCATACGTGGCCGCCCTTGTATGAATGAAGGAGTCCACATCGCCACGTGCATGTGTCGCTCTCAGAAGGGGTATCTCTGTGAGCATGAAGGCCTGCGTTTCTCTGTGTGGGACAGAGGCATCCATGCTCTATGGGCGGTGGTGCCCTGAGTTCAAAATCTAGCTGTGACACCATTTGATGTATGTTGGTTGTTTTTCTGTTTCTTAACTGTAGTAAAATATGTGTAACACAAAATTTAACCATTTTAAGTGTACAAGTCAATAGTATTTAATGATGGTGTGTGACTACCATCACTGTCTAGTTCCAGAACATTTTCATTACCCCCAAAGAAGGCCCTGCCCCCACTGAGCAGTCAGCTCCTCTTCCCACCTGCGCTCAGCCCCAGGCAACCACTTATCAGCTTCTGTCCGCCTGGATGTGACTATTGTAGACATTTCATATCAATGTAATCATCGATATGTGACTTTTTGTGTCTGGCTTTTCTCTCTTAACATCCTCGAGGTTCCTTAGGATGTAGAATCTATCGGTGCTCTGTCCCTTTTCGTGGCTGAGTATTATTCCACTGAATGGTTAGACTGCATTTTGTTTACCCATTCATCAACTGATGGGCACTTGGGTGGTCTTCCCTCTGGGGCTGTTGTAAACATTTATGTATTCAACTCTTTGGGGCAGATACCTAGGAGTAGAACTCCTGGGTCATGTGGTAACTCTAATTTTTTTTTTTTTTTTTTTTTTTTGGCCACATCCTGCTGCATGCGGGATCTTAGTTCCCAACCAGGGACAGAACCTGTGACTCCTGCATTGGGAGCACAGTCTCAACCATTGGCCCACCAGTGAAGTCCCTACATGTTTAACTCTTGAGGAACTGCCAAAGTGCTTTCCAGAGTGTGGGCCAAGGCACTTCTTAGAGGACTGTGACACACCAAGTGGGGGCGTCCAGAAGGCAGCGGGGAGTGCAGGACAGGCGCCAGAGCAGAGCTAAAAGGGAAGGTTGAGGCCCCATGGAAACGCGGGTGGCGCCTCAGCCTCCCACAGCCCTCTCCGCATCCCAGCCCCCAGCAGCCTTTGATAATGCTGTGGTCCCAAGATACACGTGCACTCAAAGGGGAGGAATAAAGGGTAAAAATAACAGCGAACAGACATCTATTAAACTAGTCCCACCCACCCACCCTCACTCCCACCTCCTCCCGCTGCTTTTATTTCTTCATGGCCTCCTTCATAATTTCTTAGTGTTTCTTCATAATAGTTTTCAGCGTGCATCCCATTGATACGTGTCTGTGTACTAGCTTTGTCTGCGTGCCAGAATGCGAGCCCCATAAAGACAGAGGCGGAACCCTGCGGTTCACCCACTGCACCCCCAGCCTCAGTAAACACTGCTGCAGGAACCCGCCTGCCGGGCTGCTGCCGCAGACACAGCAAAGCCGACCTGTCCGTCTGTCTGGCCCCTCTCACCCTGTCCCCTCCAGGGAGTACAGTGCCTGCACTAGGCCAGGTGCTGCTCGGAGCCCTCTGAGTGCGCGCTAAGTTGCGTCTGACTCTGCGACCCCATGGACTGCAGCCCACCAGGCTCCTCTATCCATGGAATTCTCCAGGCAAGAATACTGGAGTGGGTTCGTCCTTCCAACCACTCAGTGATAGCCACCCTTACCCCCAGTTTATAGATGGGGAAACAGGCACATGAGGACTTAGGTGTGTCCAATGCCAGGCACCTGGCACATGGTGGGGCTGGGAGATGAACCACTGCCACTCTGACTTGCCAGCTGTGCAAGGAGACACTTCAGAGCTGAAATTGTAAGATTGTGTGTGTGTGTGTGTGTGTGTGTGTGTGTGTGTGAGGGGTAAGGGTGGGGAGTGGGGCAGAGAGAGAAGGGAGACAGAGGCTCAAGACCCCTCGACTATCAGACCTAAATAAAGGAAAAAAAATAAGCTTTGGGGGAACTGAGGACCACAGGGGTGTAGGCCAGCAGTTCTAACTGAGGGCAAATGTGCCCCTAAGGGGACACTGGGCAATGCCTGGAGGCATCCTATGTTGTCACAATGCGGTGGGGGGTGTGAACGCTCCTGCACCCAGAAGCTGCTGCTAAACACGCCAGGGTGCAGGGACGGGCCCTCAACAAAGTGCACTCCGCCGCCTGCCAGTAGTGTAGGGCACTCCCTCCCTGCCCCGCCCCCTGGTCTACGAACTCAGATTCTCAACTCCGATCTCTCTTTCCTCCCGTCTACTCTCCTCTCTCTCCTCCCCGTCTCCCCACCCCCGTCCCCCGCGCCCCCTTATTGCCGCCCTTGGTCCCGCTGGCCCTGCCCGCCTCCGCCCTGGCTCCCTGGCTCCCCTCGGCCTCTCCCTCTGCCCTCTCCCTCACCTGCCTCCTTGGTTTCTTCTCCCTTCATCCCACCTCTCCTCTGGTTTTTATCCGTCCCTCTCATTTCTTCACACCCCTGTCCACTTTCCCTCTCTTGCCTTCCCATTCATCACTCTCTGACCCTTTCTCTGCCCGTGATCGTTGCTGTTCCCCCTCTGCGGCATCGGCACATTCTTCTGTGGCTCCCGTATCACCGACCACTGCCCCTGGCCAACCCCGGGCCCATGCATGTCCCCCGCTTTTCCGCCTCCTGGCTCCTGCCCGCCCGCTCCCCGTGCTTCTGTCTTCCCTTGGGCTGCCTTCCTCATCCTTTCCTGCCACCATCTCCACATTTCTGCACCTCTGGCGCCTTTCTTCCGTGCACCGTTCCAGCCTCGGTTCGCCCCCCAGCCTGGCTGCCCCGGCCGAGCTCCTGCGCGCCCCATGCCGGCCCTCCTGCTCCTCGGGACCCTCCTGTTCCTGGCCTCGACTACCGGCCAGGCTGAGGCGCGTCCGTCCAACGCCACGAGCGCCGAGCCCCCGGGTCCGCTGCCCGCTCTGCTGGCGCACCTGCGGCGCCTGACCGGGGCGCTGACGGGCGGCGGGGGAGCAGCGGGCCCGGGGGCCAACGGCACCAGAGCCAGCACCCAGAGCTCGGCGGGCGCGGCCGCACGTGCGCCCCCTCCGGCCGAGCTGTGCCACGGCTACTACGACGTCATGGGCCAGTACGACGCCACCTTCAACTGCAGCACCGGCTCCTACCGCTTCTGCTGCGGCACCTGCCACTATCGCTTCTGCTGCGAACACCGCCACATGCGCCTGGCGCAGGCCTCCTGCTCCAACTACGACACGCCGCGCTGGGCCACCACGCCGCCGCCGCTGGCCGGGGGCGCCGGGGGCGCCGGGGGTGCGGGCGGGGGTCCTGGGCCCGGCCAGGCCGGCTGGCTGGAAGGGGGCCGGGCGGGGGGTGCTGGGGGGCGTGGGGGCGAGGGCCCAGGGGGCAGCACGGCCTACGTGGTGTGCGGGGTCATCAGCTTCGCCCTGGCCGTGGGCGTCGGCGCTAAAGTGGCCTTCAGCAAGGCGTCCCGTGCGCCCAGGGCGCACCGGGAGATCAACGTGCCCAGGTGTGTGTACTCTGGGGCCGGGGGGCGGAGAGGGGGTGCTGGGGGCTGGACTTGGGCGACGGGGGCGGGGCCAGCATGGAGTGAGGTGGGTGGGCCCGCATGGCCAGAGGCTGAGGCAGCCTCCCGAAGCTCAGAAGCCGATGCCTTGAGATGGGCGGGGCCTGAGAATACAGGTGACTTAAGTGACAGGCTAGGGAGTGACGAGGTTGGTTCAGGCCTTCATTCAGCAAATATTTCTTGAGCGCTTTCTGTGAGCCAGGAGCTGGGGCACAGCGCTGAACAAGACAAAATCCCTGCACTGACGAGTAAACCTAGCCTCTAATCCCAGGTCAGCCGCCTGTGGGCTGTGTGACCCGGGGAGAGTTGCTTAACCTCTCTGCCTGTTTCCTGTGTCTGTACAGTGGGGCTAATCATTGTTCCCCACCCATTCGGGCAGCAACGAAGATTAACTGGGTTGATTCATGTCCAGTCCTGGCACATGGTAAGCCCTCAATAAATGATGGCTACCCTTATCATTAAGATAGTAAGCAAGCAGTGTTAGTTGCTCAGTCGTGTCCAACTCTTTGGGACCCCGTGGACCATAGCCCACCAGGCTCCTCTGTCCATGGGATTCTCCAGGCAAGAATACTGGAGTGGGTTGCCATTTCCTTCTCCAGGGGATCTTCCCAACCCAGGGATCAAGCCTGGTCTCCTGCATTGCAGGCAGATTCTTTACCATCCGAGCCACCAGGGAAGCCATGCACATGGGCAGTATACTTTCAGATACTAATAACTGCTGTGAAGTAAAGCAGTATGACGAGCTGTGAGTGGGAGGGGAGGTGCTGTTTTACACGAAGGGGTCAGGAAAGACCTCTCTGAGCAGAGACCTGGAGGATAAGAGAGAACCAAACAGGTATCTATGGAAAGGGCACTCCAGGCAGAGGAAGCCGTAAGCGCAAAGGCCCTGGGGTGGCGTGTTGGAAGGACTGTGAAGAGACCCACGACACTGGAGCGCAGTGGGTGAGGAGGAGGTGGACAGAAGCAGGCAGAGGTGGGTTCATCCTAAGTGTGGCAGGGGGGCCCCTGGAGTGTCCTGAGCTCCGTGTGCAGCCACCTGAGCCCTGGGCTGTGCATGTGAACTTAGCCTGCAAGGGACAAGGGCAGAAACGGGCAGACCAGGTGGATCTATGGCTCTGAGAGGCAGGCTGCTGGCCGCAGAGGTGGCGACAAATGGTTGGGATATATTTTGGAGAGCGAATCCAGGGGATTACTAAGGGCCATGGAGGAAAGACAAAGAAGAGTCAAGGGTGAATCTAAGGTTTTATCGCCATGGGGACGGCAGCAAAAGAAACAGGAGTAAGGTCCCAGGTTCGGGGTGGCGCGGGGCCACAGAGAGGACGCTGTGGAAGGGACCACACAAGGGGTAGGGTCCAGATGAATTGGGGAAGTGAGTCGAAGGGACCTTGAGGCAGGCGGAGCTCAGACTGACGCTAACAAGGGGCGTGGCCAAAGGCGAGAAGCCGAACTGAACTAAGACACCCGCAAAGGTGAGAAGGGGAGGGGAAAGAGGCCTGCGCCCTCCCTCTCTCCATCCCTACCCGCAGCCCCCAGGCCACTGACCATCCGTCTGCCCCTTCCAGGGCTCTGGTGGACATTCTGAGACATCAGGCGGGGCCCGGGGCCCGCCCGGACCGGGCACGAAGCAGCTCCCTAACCACAGGGGTCGGAGGCCCGGACAGCATGCCGCCGAGGACGCCCAAGAACCTCTACAACCCCGTGAAGCCGTCCAATCTCGGTGAGCAGAGGCGGGGCTGCGGCTGCCCTCGGCCCCGCCCCATCATGTGGCCCCGCCTCCCACCGCCCTGGACTCTGCCTTCCCCGCACAGTCCGGGCTGAGCCCTGTTTCGGACACTGCTCCGGACGGTGCAGTGAGCCCGCCCCACTCCCTGCCCTTCCGTGGGCACCCTAGGTGGGCACCGCGGGCGCGTCGACGGTTTCTCAAGCCACTGCGCTTGAGAAACTCATGTCAGATCACCCAGCAGCCGGTGACACACAAGGACGCAGGTAGCCACTGAGTTGGAATGTCTGGAGCTAGACGCCTGGTTAGACTCCTAGTTCTACCACTGTGACCTGGGGCGACCGGCTTCAGTTCTCTGGGCCTCAGTTTCCTCATCCATAAAATGAGCATCAGAGGAGGGCTCGCCTCACATCACCACTCTTCTTACGGGGCGTGGCCAGACCGTCGGCGGAGAGGTCCAGGCGGCTGGGAGAGAGTCAGAGGGCCTGGTTTGGGGAGGCAGAGGAGGCGCCCTCAGAAAGAGATCTTGGGGCAGTGGCCAGGGGACGGAGGAGAGTTTCTTGGGCAGCTCAGCTTGTGAGGCCCCCAGAGCTGAGTCTGGGGAGAGGGTGGGCAGGCACCTCAGGAAGGGCCTCGAGTGCCGGGCCAAGCTGAGTAGCTCTGTGTCCTGAGGGCAATGGGGAGCCAGGGAGGAGTTTAGAGCGGGAGAGGGGCAGAGTCCCGAGTGGGCAGGTCTATGTCTCTGGGACCCGCGTGCAGGGAAAGAAATGAGAGGAGGAAGGCTCCAGAGGAGGCTGGGAGGCGGGTCCAGGCAGTAAAGTACGCGGATTGATCTGAGGTCAGGAACGCAGGAGAGAAGAGGGCTTTGAGTACTAGTGATGAAGAAGAGACATTTGACCTGGATCTGGAGGGATGAGCAGGAAGGAGGTCTTCAGGCAAAGAAGGGGAGGAAGGGGTTCAACGCGCAGGAAACAGCGGAACAGAACGTGCAAAGGCCCTGTGGCAGAACTGAGCTGGGCCACTGGGCATCAGAGGGAAGCAGGGCTTGAGGGGAGGGGTGAGAGATGAGACTGAGGGCAGGTCGGAAGGCCTCAGAGGCCGCCCCCAGCTTAGACTGTGTCCCATCGGTGATGGTGAGATAGGTGGAGGGTTTCGCGCAGCAGAGGGGTGTGTGTGTGTGTGTGTGTGTGTGTGTGTGTGAGGAGCACCGTGGCTGGGCTGGTCTTGGAGCTGGGCGGAAGGCTGGTTTGACGATCCAGAAGGGAGAAGGAAGTCAGGGCAAAGATTGCAGAGCTGGGGACCAGGAAGACGCGAGCAGGGAGCCTTCCACACGGACCAGGACGGGGTGCCAGCTGGGCGCCGGCAACGGCAGTGACGCCCTGCCCTCTTGGTCCCCACAGATAACCTGCACAACCACCTGCACCTCAGCGGCAACAGCCCCAAACACCGCGCTGCCACCCTGGGTACGCAGCCGGGCGGGCAGGCTCCCTCCCTCCCCACCTGGCGCTAGTCGGAGCCAGGTACCCTGACAGGGCAGGGCTGAGGCCGTGGGAGCCTGTCCTCACGGACCAGCCCGGTAGCCCTGGAGCGGTCCGCGGGAAGCGGCCTGGAGCGCGCCCCTCCTGCCTGGGGTGGGGCACACAGGACGTGCCGGCTGCGCCTCCTGCTCCTTCCCCAGCAAGGAGCCCCCGAGGGGACGTGGGGGGAGTGAGCAGAGGGAGCTTGGACTGCTGCAGCTTTGAGGGGCTGGAACCCCAGGCTGCTAAAGCTCTAAGGGGGCGGGGGCGGAACCGCGGGGTTCGAGGGAGCAGGGCCTGACTGACCCGGGCCGTGCCCTCTGCCCCAGACTGGCCTGGACTGACCCCGGCCGTGCCCTCTGCCCCAGACTGGAGGGCCATCCCGCCGCCCAGCCCCTCCTTGCGCTACTCCACGCTGTCCTGCTCGCGGTCCTTCCACAACCTCTCGCATCTGCCCCCGTCCTACGAGGCCGCCGTGAAATCGGAGCTCAACCGCTACTCCTCTCTCAAGAGGCTTGGTGAGTCCCGGGAAGGGGGCTGCCTGGGCGGCGGGGCGGGGGCAGGGCCTGGGTTCAGGACCCTGGACAGTGGCCCGAGCGCCTGCTCAAGCCCTCGATTTCCCTTCCCTTTCCGCCCCCCCCCCCCGCCGCCCCCACCGCTTAGGGTTCTTTTTTTTTTCTCCAAGGGCTTCCAGAAAGACTCAAGGTCATTCTGCATCGCAGTTAACTAGTTAGGGTGCTTTTCATAAATGCAAATCCACGGTCCTCTCCACAAGATCTATTGCATTCGTCAGGACTTGTGTTTGCGATTAATAGAAGCATAATTTAAAGGGGAAAAAAGGTAACTATGCTGAAACACAACTTAGAAAAAAAGGTAACTACGCTGGCTTGATAAGGCAAATTCTGTGTGCCGAAAGCTTCAGGTGTGGCTGAACCCAGGTGCTCAAGAGCTGGCGCCAAGATTCTACATCTCTCAGCTCTGCTGAACAGTGGGCTAGCTTCGTTTTCAGACAGAATCTCCCTCTGTGATGGCAAAGACTGCCCTGACAATCTTCAGGGCAGTTCTTACCAGAAGAGTCTCTCCCAGTGATTGCAGCAAAAATCCCAAGCCCAAACTCCACTGGCCAAGAAACGGTCATGAGCTTGTCCCAGAACCAGTCACCATGACTCTTGATTGGACATTCCTGGTCGTGGAGGAGGCGTCACACATTTTAAACTGAGATTCACAGTCAGAAAGGGTTTTTATATTGTGTCTCATGAAACCCACATACACCGGCAATTTTTTAATTACAGCGAAGTTTTGAAACTTGCTCTTGTGGACATTTTCAAACAGGTTCAAGAGCAGAGAAATGATAAAATGAACCCCTAGGGTCCTATCATCCAGCTTTAACATTTTCTTACTCCCTCCTTCCCCCACCCCATCTTTTGGTGGATTATTTCAAAACAAATCCCAGATATTATGTCACTTCAACCATTGATATTTCAATAACACACACAGCTGAAACAAAAATTGTATGAATGGTACTCACCCTTATCCTCTTGATGGGCTTCCCTGGTGGCTCAGACGGTAAAGCATCTGCCTGCAGTGCGGGAGACCTGGGTTCAATCCCTGGGTTGGGAAGATCCCCTGGAGAAGGAAATGGCAACCCACTCCAGTACTCTTGCCTGGAAAATTCCATGGACTGAGGAGCCTGGTGGGCTACAGTCCATGAGGACACGACTGAGCGACTTCACTTTCTTTCACTTTTTTCTTATTGTGGGAAACTTTCTAATAATTTTCTATCCTATTTCATTTTGCAAAATACTGTCTCTACCCCACAACCTTGACTTTACAATCCACAAATGGGTCAAATCGAAAAATACTTTCTACAGGATGAAAGAGAAGGAAGTTTCCTCAAAAAGCAAGAGCTCGGTTCTACGCCCAAAAGAAAGGATATTCCCAAGCGATTTAAAAAACAGTCCCCCTCCTCATCTACGGCCCCAGCACCGCAAGCTGGGCCTGGGAACATGCATTCTTCTAGCTTGACTGTTCCCACTGGTTAAAACCGCGCCCCTGCCCAGGCTAATGCCCAGGAAGTTCCGGTGATGTCTGGAGCTCCCTGGGGGCGGGAGCCCAGTGCGAGGAGAGGCAGAGGGATGGCCCAGGGAGGCGGGCAGCTTCTGGGCCGGCAGGGGGCCCAGCTCTATGGTTTCCCCGCTTCTCCCGCAGCCGAGAAGGACCTGGACGAGGCCTACCTGAAGCGCCGGCACCTGGCGGAGGTGCCCCGTGGGACGCTGCCCCTGCACGCGCTGCGGCGACCCGGCACGGGGGGCGGCTACCGCATGGATGGCTGGGGCGGCCCCGAGGAGCTGGGCCTGGCTCCCGCGCCCCACCCTCGGCGCGTCATGTCCCAGGAGCACCTGCTGGGCGACGGGGGCCGGTCGCGCTACGAATTCACGCTGCCGCGCGCGCGCCTCGTGTCCCAGGAGCATCTCCTCCTGTCGTCGCCCGAGGCCCTGCGCCAGAGCCGCGAGCACCTCCTGTCGCCGCCGCGCAGCCCCGCGCTGCCCCCCGAGCCCTCCGCGCGAGCCAGCCTGGCCGCCTCCCACTCCAACCTGCTGCTGGGGCCCGGGGGACCCCCCACGCCGCTGCACGGCCTGCCGCCGCCACCCGGCCTGCACGCGCACCACCACCACGCCCTGCACGGCTCGCCGCAGCCCGCCTGGATGTCAGACGCCGGCGGGGGTGGGGGCACGCTGGCCCGCAGGCCGCCCTTCCAGCGCCAGGGCACGCTGGAGCAGCTGCAGTTCATCCCCGGCCATCACCTGCCCCAACACCTCCGCACGGCCAGCAAGAACGAGGTGACTGTCTGAGCGTCCAAGGCTGGGCCGGGGGCTGGGGCGCTGCGGCCTGGGGCCCCCATCCCAGCCTGCACCCCCTGCCACACCCGGCTGGGGGGCCTGTAATCCAGACCTGCGGGGGCCAGGAGGGCTACCTCCAAGGACACGGTTTTGGACGAAATCCTCACGAGAGAAAAAGTTTCCTTCTGCAATGTCATGGCAGATAAGATCCTCCTGTCACAGTCTGAGGCAGGGCCTCCTTCCCATGACGTCATCACAGAGGAAGAGGCCTGTATGTGAGGTCATCAGTAGTAAAAAACGTCTGTGTTCATCACAGGGACAAACCCTGCTTCCCATGAGGTCATCGCAGAGGAACAGGCCCACTACAGACATCGCTGGAGGCCGTGTCTGTGCTCCACGGTGTCATCTCAAAGACCTCCCTCCAGTGACGTCATAAGAGGACCAATGCCTTGTCCCATGACATCGTCCCGAGAGACAAGGAGCCCTCCTGTGACGTCACTGCACAGATAAGTCTCACCCTCTGATGTCTCTGGCACCAAAAGGCCTCTGTGGACCTCATCGTCACCAGGAAAATATTTTCTTCTAAAGAAGATGCCTCTGTCTATGAAGCCGTGCCTGCAGACAAAGCCATCTTCCCAGGACGCGCCACAGGGAAAAGCACCTCACGTCCTTACCAGACACAGGCCTCCTTTCTAGGACATCGCCACGGGGGTTCTGCTTCCTTCCTGTGACGCCATCACCAGAGGAGCTGGCTTGCCCTGTGATGTCATCCCCGCAGACGGGCAGCCCATTAGGGGCCTCTCCAGGGTGAGGCCCCTCTGCACCGCAGCACCAGACTCTGCCTGCACGGAGATTACGTCCCCGTGAGACACATCCACTGCGATTGCCCAGCATCCACAAGGCGGGCTGCCCAGAGCCCACGACTAAGCTGGGGGCCACCAAGGAAGGGACCGGTCCTGAGATGGCATCTCAGGTGTCATTGCTGGGGCGGCTGCCCTGTGGGGAAGCTTTGGCCAGAGGTGACAGCCTGCCCCTGGGGCCCTGGAGCTGTGACGACACCACTGGAGACACCGCCTGCTCTGGAAGGCCATTCCTTGTGATGGTGTCACCAGAGTTTCTGCCTTGTCCCACCATGACTTAGCTTGGATGCTCTCTCCCCTGACCCTAGGGACAAGCCCTATGTGATTTCCACCAGACCCTCCCCTCAAGTGAGGCTGGGCCATGGGTCTTCCCCCCATGCAGGGATGTCACCTCCTGGTGACTCCTGGAGGACAGCACACATTCCCAGACTGGCTTCTGCTCCCAAGGAGGCCGCTCCACTGCTCCTAGAGTCCTGGGGACTCTTAGGCGGCCCCACATCTCTCTGCCACAACTACAGACATCATCAACTCTGCAGAGTCCTGGCCTCCTGTTGGGGTGGGGGGTGGGGTGTGCCTGCTACTGACATCATCGGCACCACAAGACTTCCACCACTCATGGCCGCATTGCAGCTGGGGTCCCGTGGTAACCATGGCTGGTGATGACATCATTTCCCAGGGTTCCCTATGATCTACGGCGTGTTCATCTCCCAGGATCCACCACAGCTAGGGTCTCGTTCTCATCCAAGATTCATCATAACTATAGTGTCACCTTCTAAGGTAGCCTAGAGCCAATGGTGTCACCATCATCCATGATTCTCCCCCAACATGGTGTCATCATCTCCCAGGATTCACCACAGCTGATGATGTCATCATCCCCCAGAACGCACCATGACCAGTGATGTCATCACCTTCCAGAATCCAGTATGGCCGATGGTGACATCTTCTACCAGGATCCACTAGGACTGATGATGCCCCAGTTTCCCACAGACCCCCACAATTGTGCTGTCATCGTCTCCCAGGATCCACTCCAACCGCAATGTCTTCATGCCCCAGGATCCACCTTAACCATGCTGTCATCACCTCCCAGGAGCCAATTCAGCCATGATGCCACCAGGCCCCAGCATCCCTGAGAGTTGAGGGTGTCCCGGGACCCATGACATCCAACATCATCATCTTCCGGAATCCACTTCAACCTTGGTACCATCATCAACTGGGATACACCAAAACTGTGACATCATCATCTCCCAGGATCCCAGACACCCAATTATGTCATTCATCAGGATCCATGTCAACCATGTATCATCACCTTGAAGATCCATCCCCTTGGGAGCCAAGTACTATATAGCCAAGTACAGCTATATTTCAATTCTCTTGTGGGGTCACCTACAGTCGTTCCCTTTAGAGGAACCAGCACAATATGTATTCTTTCCCCCCTCCCTCAAAAAGAGCGTGGGGTGGGGCTCCCTCTGATGACATCATCCTACTCCAGCCCTTCTTGGTGATGTCACTGCCTTGCTCCTGACTCAGGCTGATGCCTGCCTCAACCCGATCCCAGACTTGGCCTTGGCCAGTCCCCCTCACCCCTGGGTGAGGGCACCAGTCCCTCCGGATAACTGCCCTTCACCCAACCATCTGATCGGTGACAGGGTCAACACAGAGACCTCTTAACATCCCCAGAGGGGGGCCTTCCAGTCCTTGGGTGATGTCACTGCCCCAGTCCCATCCCTGGCACCGGAGCCGCACCCAGTGCCGCACGCCATTGGCTTGGGCCAAACTCTCCCTGGAGATGCCCACGGCGGGGCCAATAGCTGCCGACCTCCCCGGGGCCTTCAGTGGTGTCTGCCGCTGCCTCATCCCGGGAGGGCACATCTGGAGCGCGGCAGCCACCGCCCCTACCACCCGCAGGGCAGGGTGTGCTCTGCATCTCCCCGGGATGGCAGAGGAGCACCACTATCTCCCCTTGCCCCTTCACCCTCTGGGGAGTCCCCAACACCCAACGCACAATTTGCCCCAAATTCTCTTTGTACATAGCCATGTTGGGGGGCGGCCATTCCCCCACTCTTAAAGGGCTACACGCCCCCTCTCCCAGCCCCGAGGGCCAGGTCGGGGGGCCTCTTCTCCCTCTTCTGAGCCGCCCCCCTTCCTCTCCTCTCTCCCCACAAATAACGGCACCTCAGCTCATCCCTTCTCATCGGGAGCCTGGGGCAGAAACTTGGCCCTCAACTCCCACCATGGTCCCCTGGAGGAGGAAACGGCAACCCCCTCCAGTGCTCTTGCCTGGGAAACCCCATGGACAGAGGAGCCTGGAGGGCGATACTCCATGGGGTCTCAAAGAGTCGGACACCCCTGAGCAACTGAGCACACAGCATGGCTCCCACCACACTGAGGACACTGAGGGGCTAGCCCCAGTCTACCAGGGCCCCAGGGCCAGTGTTTCAGCCCCTGCTTGCAGCTGCTCCGCTGGGCTCCCCCAATCCCTCCAAGGGCCTCGACACGCCCAGGGTCCCTAGGGCAGACTGTGACTTCCCCCAAAAGGAGCCGGCTTGAGCACCTGCCCCCCCAGAGCCCCTCCCCTCCACTCACTACCCTCAAGGAGCACTCAGCCTTCTCCAGCCCCCACATCTGCAGGGTTTGGGGCCTCTCATTTTTTATATGCCCCCTCCCCTTCCACTCGCTCTTTCCTGGCCTGGATTCCAGGCATCTCGCCCCCTGCCACCCACCACACATCACTCACTCTACACAGGCTGCCCGACCCTGGGGCCTTGACCTCTTATCTCAAATAAGCCATAGTGGGGAGAGGTCTTGAGGTGGATGAGGAAGTGGGCACGTCCTGCCAGACCCCCCTGATGCTTCCAGAGCTGAGACCTCGCCATCTGAGTCTCCCCCCTGCCCTGCTGCCTTGTACATCATACAGGCTTGTGTGCGTACGTGCACGCACACACATACACCCATTCCAGTGAGGGGGCAGTGGAGGACAGTATGGAGAGAAGATGATCCATTCTGGACCAGAAGACCTTCTGCAGCTCTGCCTGCTTCCTTACCCCTCCCCACCCTGCTCCGCCACCCAACACTGGACTCGTCCCAGCTCCTTAGTGAGGACAGCCAGCCAAGCTGCACATGGTATTTTTTTTTTTTAAATAAACAGATGTTTTCCTGATCCCCGGCCTCAGGTTTACTGTGGGGAAAGGATGGGCTTCCACCTCCACATTTGCAGGTCACTGGGGAGTCTTCTTTGTGGCCAAGGCAGGGTGAGCATCTAAGTGTCTTTGCAGATGGGTGGTCAGGAGTCTGGCAAGGGGCTGCACTGCTAGGTGCTTTTAAATCCTTGATTTCTTCCTATGTGTCCTGACTCAGCATTTAAGCATTTGTTTGCAGATTCTATTTGTTTGCACCTCCTTACATCAAATTTTTTGACTGAATATCATTAAAATGTGTGTGTGTGGGGGGCGCTGTGTTAGTTTCCCTAGGCTGTGGTAATAGTAGTACCACACTCGGGGCAGCTTAAACAGAAGTGCATTCTCTCCCGGAGCTGCTGGAGGCCGCAGGTCTCAGAGGGCGGTGTCGGCAGGGCCCCCTCCTCCTGAGGCTGGGTGGGAGGATCTGCCCGTGCCCTCCCCCCGACAGCTTCTGGGGGATTTCGGGCAGTGCTGACACTCAACACATCGTCTTCCCTCTGTACACCGACTCCTTGGCAAAATGTCCCGTTTCATAAGGACACCAGTCATGACAGATTAGGGCTCACCCCAATGATTTTCCCTGCAAAGACCCTATTTCCAAACAAGGTCATATTCACAGGTCCTGGAGGTTAGGACCTAAAACACTTTTTTTTTGGTGGGAGGAGGGGACAAAATTCAACCCATAACAGGATGTGTGACAGAATACAGTCTTAGTGTCAGTTTTTATGATAACCAGGAAGCATTTTCCACACCTCTCTCTTCCCGCCCAGTGCATTAACATATATGCATAGTGAAGACAGAACTGTCCCCTCCTTCTGTCTCAGGAGGTGCCCCGAAGGCAAGGTTTTATGAACTTTAGGACAGCCTACCCCAGGAGTATCTAAATGCTTGTTTATCAACTGCCAGCTCTCATTACATCAAAGCATGAGTTTGCTCGTCTCTCTGGGTCGTGTGTGCAGGGCATTCCAGTACCAGTTTTATCACTAAGAAAACCCCTTCCTCTCTAGTGCATTTAAGTGTTTGCGTCTCAAATATTAGATTTTATTCTGTATCAGTCAGGGTACTCCACAGAAACAGAACCAGTGTGTGTGTGTGTGTGTGTGTGTGTGTGTGTATGTGTGTACTTCTGTCAAGGAACTGGCCTGTGTGAGTGTGCATGCTCAGTCGCTTTAGCTGTGTTCAACTCTTTGCGACCCCAAGGACTATAGGCCATCAGGCTCCTCTGTCCATGGGATTCTCCAGGCAAGAATACTGGAGTGAGTTGCCATGCCCTCTTCCACGGGATCTTCCCTGACCCAGTGATTGAAACTGTGTGTCCTGCATCTCCTGTGGGGGCTGGCAAATTCAGTCTGTAAGGCACTTCAGAAACTCAGGCAGGTTTTCTAGGCTGCAGTCTTGAGGCAGGATTCATTCTGTTCCAGGAAACCTCAGTTTTTTGCTCTAAGGCCTTCGACTGATTGCATGTGGCCCATCGTATGATCTAGGATAACCTCCTTTACTCAAAGTCAGCTGACTGTAGATGTCTACAGAATACCTTCACAGCAATACCAGGGCTGTGTTTGAACCAACAACCAGGCACTGTCACCTGGCCAAGGTGACACATAAAACCTAACCATCCTGGCAGGGAAGGGCTAGCTGGGAGACAGAGTGTGATCTGCAGTTGAGAAAGACTCCTCCCCTTCCATGACATGTTCACCACCAGCTAGGTTTCACCTGCTTGGGTCCATTTGTTTGACTCTAGATTAATGGGAGGGGAAGGGAGTAATGCCTTCAAAACACTGATGTTGGGTCACTGGTAAAATGCCCCCATCTGGTCCATGTAAGGGTTGTTCGTCCATCTATTCTTTACGTTGGAGGCTTTGTCTACAGGTAATTGGAGGGTGGGGTGGAAGGAGAGGCAGGGTGGTGATGCACCGCATCTAAGTATGGGATCACTGAGCACTCAGAGGGTCTCCTCCTGGGCACAGACTAGGAAAGTACTTCCCTGCCTCCCAGACGTTATTCGACATGCCCGATATAAACAAACCCTGCTGCTTTAGCACCTGGGGCTGCTGTCACTGTGGGACACTGCAACCTATTCTGCTGAGGCACCTTGCCCGTGGAGAAGGGGGCTGGATGGCTGGGGGCTATTTGCTGCACTCTCCTGCGTTTGTATCTTACCTGCCTCCTGAGAGATCTGTATGCAGGTCAACAAGCAACAGTTAGAACTCAATATTGAACAACTGACTGGTTCCAAATTGGGAAAGGAGTATGTCAAGGTTGTATGTTGTCACCGTGCTTATTTAACTTCTATGCAGAGAGCATCATGCGAAATGCCAGGCTGAATGAAGCAGAAGCCAGAATCAAGGTTGTCAGGAGAAACATCAATATCCTCAGATACACAGATGACACCACCCTTATGGCTGAAAGTGAAGAGGAACTGAAGAGCCTCTTGATGAAAGCAAAAGAGGAGTGAAAAAGCTGGCTTAAAACTGAACATTCAGAAAATTAAGATCATGGAATCCGGTCCCATCACTTTACAGCAAATAGATGGGGAAACAATGGAAACAGTGACAGATTTTCTCTTCTTGGGCTCCAAAATCACTGCAGATGGTGACTGCAGCCATGAAATTAAAAGACGCTTACTCCTTGGAAGAAAAGCTATGACCAACCTAGACAGCATATTAAAAAGCAGAGACATTACTTTGCCAACAAAGGTCTGTCTAGTCAAGGCTATGGTTTTTCCAGTGGTCATGTATGGATGTGAGAGTTGGACTGTGAAGAAAGCTGAGCGCTGAAGAATTGATGCTTTTGAACTGTGGTGTTGGGGAAGACTCTTGAGTGTCCTTTGGATTGCAAGGAGATCCAACCAGTCCATCCTAAAGGAGATCAGTCCTGGGTGTTCATTGGAAGGACTGATGCTGAAGCTGAAACTCCAATACTTTGGCCACCTGATACGAAGAACTGACTCACTGGAAAAGACCCTGATGCTGGTAAAGATTGAAGGCAGAAGAAGGAGGTGGCAGAGGATGAGATGGTTGGATGGCATCACCGACTCCATGGACATGAGTTTGAGCAAGCTCCGGGAGTTGGTGATGGACAGGGAAGCCTGGCGTGCTGCAGTCCATGGGGTTGCAAAGAGTCAGACACGACTGAGCGACTGAACTGACTGACTTGCACTTGTGACTTTTTTGTAGTTGTGTAACCTGCCTTTGGGCTTTCCTGGTGGCTCAAATGGTAAAGAATCCACCTGCAATGCAGGAGACCAGGGCTCAATCCTCGGGAAGATCCCCTGGAGAAGGAAGGGAATGGCTACCCATCCTAGTGCCCTTGCCTGGAGAACATCATAGGAGAGGAGCCTGGCAGGCTACAGTCCATGGGGTCACAAAGAGTTGCTCACAACTGAGCAACTAACACTTTTACTTTTTTCAACCTAGTTTTTAAAAATACAGTTTAAATTTATTTTTTTAATTATTTACTTAAATTTTTTTTATATTTTCAAATTTAAAAAATGTTTAAATCTGAATGTCAACAGTGCCAACTTTGGCTGCCATTGCCCTCACTAAGGAGCTAGATGCCCAGGAGTGAGGGTGATATGGGAGACAGGAGTCTCATTCCCTTCCCATGCAGTTGTAATGCCAGGGCTTAAATGTTACCTATTTTTCATTCAATGTAGACTCTATGTGCCTGTCAACTATTTCACTTCTGTTAAGTCAACAAAGTAATCTGATCCACATGTCCCGTGCTTTGGTTGGGCAAGTCAAAGACAAGATCTGGCACAAGAGTTTTGCCTTTGTAACCTTACACTTGCTCAATTTGCAACTTCACTGTGTTGATTAAACAAAGTTCAGCCTCTGAGCAGGTATTCTTAACCTGCGTTTGACGGGGTAGGCTTGCGAACTTCTGATATCTATACCAGATGCTGTGTGCACGTGCCTTTTTTTCTTTTCATGTCTTTTTAACTTTATAAAGTTTCAAATGTACATGAATTACAAGAACAAGCCCAAGAATTCCTGTACAGCTTTTGTCAACTCACCAATTGTTAGCATTTCATTACACTGCTTTCCAGTTTTCTTCCCATATGAATATTTTTTAAGACAGTTGAGGGTGAGCAGCTCCTAAGGAACATTTCTGAAAAACACAGACATTCTCTTACAGAGTTACAGTACAGTTATCAAAAATCAAGGACTTAACATTGATGAAGTCCATGTTCAAGTTTCACCAACTGTCCCAATATTGTCCTTTGGAGCAATTCTCTTTTCAGCTCCTGGGAAAATCCCCCTAAACCCTGGGATTAGGTGTTGTAAGTAGTTATTGTGTCTCTCGAGACTTGAACAGCTTCTCAGTATCTTTCATGAGTTTTGGAGTCCAAGGAGCAGCATAATTTTTATTTCGGTCCCCACCAGTAGATATCTGGGGTTTTCCCATTTTCCACTATAATGCTTTGAGGAATATGTTTTTGCACGCCACATGGAGCATTTACGTAGTTTTCTCTGGGATGAGCTCCTAGGAGGGTGAACTTTTGGGTTGGAGGGAGGTGTGTTTTTAAGACTTGCTACATGATGCCAAGATGCAGTTCCTAAAGCCTTGCCAAGCCCATGTATGTGAGAATGCTCATTTGCTCCCACAGTCGCCAGCATCAGGCATTGTTCTATTTAATCTTGCAGCGCATCAGAGAAGTCAGTTTTACAGCCATTTAAGGAAGCCTCTGGCAGCTAAAGTACGTTTTTATCCAAGGCGAAGTCAATCCTGCAGTCTGGGGTTTTGGAGCAAGATGAGAGCCAGCCAACGCGGTTCACTGCCGCTGCCACTAGAGGGAGCACCTGATCCACTGCAGGCACTGTTGTCCAGTCACTAAGTAGGGTCTGACTCTGGGGCTCCATGGTCTGCAGCACTCCAGGCTTCCCTGTCCTTCACTATCTCCCTGAGTTTGCTCAGACTCATGTCCACTGAGTTGGTGATGCCATCCAACCATCTCATCCACTGTCATCACCCCCTTCTCCTCCTGCCCAGCATCAGGGTCTTTTCCAATGGTCAGCTCTTCACATCCGGTGGCCAAAGGAATCAGAGCTTCAGCTTCAGCATCAGTCTTTCCAATGACTATTCAGGGTTGATTTCCTTTAGGATTGACTGGTTTGATCTCTTTGCTGTCCAAAAGACTTTCAAGAGTCTTCTCCAGCACCACAATTCCAAAGCAGCAATTATGTGGCACTCAGCCTGGAGAATCCCAGGGACGGGGGAGCCTGCTAGGCTGCCGTCTATGGGGTCGCAGAGAGTCAGACACGACTGAAGTGACTTAGCAGCAGCAGCAGCCTTCTTTATGGTCCAACTCTCACGTACGTACATGACTACTAAAAAACCATAGCTTTGAGTATGGGGACCTTTAACAGCAAAGTGATATCTCTGCTTTTTAATATACTAAGTTCGTCATAGCTTTTCTTCCAAGGAGCAAGCATCTTTTAATTTCATGGCTGCAGTCACCATCCTGTGATTTTGGAGCCCACGAAAATAAAGTCTGTCACTGTTTCCACTGTTTCCCAACCTATTTGCCATGAAGTGATGGGACCAGATGCCATGATCTTAGTTTTTTGAATGTTGAGTTTTTAAAGCCAGCTCTTTCACTCTCCTCTTTCACCCTTATCAAGAGGCTCTTTAGTTCCTCTTTGCTTTCTGCCCATTAGAGTGGTATCATCTGTATCTCTGAGGTTGTTGATACTTCTCCAGGCTGATGCTTGTGATTCCCCCAGCGTGGCATTTCACATGATGTACTCTATATATAAATTCAATAAGCAAGGTGACAATATACAGCTTTGACATACTCTTTTCCCAATGTTTTCCCAATTTTGAACCAGTCCGTTGTTCTGTGTTCAGTTCTAATTGTTGCTTCTTGACCTGCATACAGGTTTCTCAGGAGACAGGTAAGGTCGTCTGGTATTCCCATCTCTTTAAGAATTTACCAGTATTGTAAATTGGTAAATATGGTAAATATGACTGTGTTCATATTTACCAATTAACTAGCTCTGACCACTGAAGAGAGTTCTAAGTTCTGCTCAGGGACACAGAGGAAAGTGGTTCTTGTTAATCACCTACCACAGCCCCTACAGATGACATGTTTTAAAATATTAAGGCCACTAAGGGGCAAAGAACTTGTCAGCAACCACAGACCATGGACTCAGTAATAAATATGGAGGCATTTACCCATGAAAAGATGCTCAGCCTCACTGAGAAGAAAGGGAACACAGGAGAAAGACAAGGCACCTCTGTCTTTCCATGACTGACACACATTTCAGAGACTGCTGATGCTTGGTCTCATTTCTGCATCAGGACATTGACATTGGCAGCCTCCTCTGCCTGGAACAGTCTTTCTCCTCTGGATATTCACAAAACTTGTTCCCTCACTTCCTTTAAATGTTTATGGAAATGTTTCCTTCTCAATAAAGGTCTACCCTGACTCCCCTAATCTAAAAATTCTCCCCCTTCCTCTCCCCCTAGTGTTCCTGAACCATCTTGCCTTAGCTGCTCTAATTTTTTTTTTTTTTTTAGCTGCTCTAATTTTTATAGTAATTATCTTTTTGTACCACCAACTTTTCTTACCAACTAGCCTGGGACTTTCCCAGTGTTAGCACTAAAGTTCGGCATTGTGGGCAACCTGGACAGTTGGCCACCCTAGGTTTAGTGCTTACTGTTTATCATCTGTCTCCCCACACAATGGATGCCCCAGGAAGGTGGTGCCTTGCTTCCTGTCTTGGTCACTGATGTATCCCAAGCACACAGAACAGAGCCTGGCAGACAGCTAGCTATAAATAAATACTTGAATGAAGGGACCAGATCCCAGTGGTGGGGATCCAAATAAGGAGAGCCCTGCCAAGGGCTACTTGGCAGAACTTCAGACACTTGTGCTCTTTGAGCCTGCAATTCCACTTCTAGGAACTTCCCCTTCAGGAAAGCTCACAGCTTTGCCTGAGGATGCTCACTGCAGCTCCTAACCACACACTAGACCAGCGTAAACACCCATTAGCTGGAGAATGCTAGAAACTCCTAGGTTCTTATGGAGGATCACAGTGCACGCTGCTGAGGAAGGATATGTGGGAATGTAAATGTGCAAGTAGTGTGGGGAGGAAGACACAAGATATTCACAGCAGGTACGTGAGGTGTCGTGAATCGGAACGTGAAAGGGGAAGGAGGGCTAGAGCTGTGCTTCCTTCTTTCACTGCAGTCACTGTGAATTTCCCTCCAAACATGTATTTCTTCCATGAATTAATACATATGAACAGAAGAAATGAAGGTTCATTTCTAAAGCTACAAATTTGGGTTTCACTGAGCAAAAGTTGTTTCTGGGCCTTCAGCACTTAGCAAAGGAAGGACACCCCTCTCCCAGCCCATCTCCTGCCCATCCATCTCCCAAACTAACTCAAAAGGCCCCATCACTAGGCCACCTCCGGAGTCCTTCTCAGATCTGCCCACTTTTCTCCCACCATGGCTATGGCCACCACCCTAGCCCAAGCCACAACCAACTTCCTGTTGAAGTTTTGCTTCCACTCTGGGCCCTCCAGTCAAGTCTCTAACCAGCAGCCTTGAGCTAGAATCACAACAAATCCATTCACGTCTCCAGGTCAGAATTCCTCACTGGCTCCCTAGGGCCCTACCTACCATGCCCACCTCTCCCAGCCCAGCACATTTCTCCAATCAGACCTTTCTTTCCCCACTCCTCTGCCCTTCTCTCAGTTCCTCCCATCTCAGGGTTTTCAAAAAATTCTTTTTAGAAAATAACAGCTTTATTGAGATATAACTCACACACCATACGGAAAACTTTACCAATTTAAAGTGTTTTGGTATACTCACAGAATCACACATCTATGCCATCACCACAGTCAAGTTTAGAGTATTTTCATTGTCCCCAAATTTACCCATTAGACATCACTTTCCCATCCCCCAACCCTAGACAATCACTCATCTACTTTCTGTTTGCATGGATTCAACTGTTTTGAACATTACATATAAATGGAATCACACAAATGCAGTCCTTTGTAACCAGCTTTTTCCCTTAGCAGTGTTTTGGAGGTTTGTCCATTCGTAGTAGGTAACAGTACTTCATTCCTTTCTATGGCTGTATTGATGTGACATTGTGAGTATACACCACATTTAGTTTACCCATTCCCCAGGAGTTGAATATGTCGGTTATTTCCATCTTTTGGGTATTACAAACAATATGATATGCATATCTGCACAGCTATGAATATCTGTGTATGACTTTCTGTGTAGACATGTTTCTGTTTCTCTGGGGTACGTACCTAGCTGTGGAATTGCTGGGTCATAGGGTAACTCTAGGTTTAACCCTTTGATGAACTGCCATACTGTTTGCCAAAGCAGCTACACCATTTTTCATTCCCACTAGCTGTGCGAGGGTTCCAATTTTTCCACATCTTTCCCAACACCTATTATCTCACTTTTTGCTTACAGCCACCCTGGCGGTGTGAGATGATATCTTATTGTGGTTTTGATTCTCCTTTCCCTGATAGCTGATGACACTGAGCATCTTGTCATGTGCTTACTGGCCATTTATATATCTTTGATCAGCAGCACTGTCTCTTCTCAGGGTTATTCCAACAGCCTCTTCTCTGGCCTCCCTGCCTCTGCCCACATCCCCATGAGCATCCCCCTTCATCCTCTTCTCCACCCAGCAGTCATAGTGAGACCACAGCAGTCCTCTGCTCAAAATCTGGCAGTGGCTCCCTATTCCCTCAGAGACAAGACCACAGTCCTAATCACCGCCTTCAAGGTCCTGCATGATACCCCCTCCCCAACTCCATCCACACATACATTTCTCTGACCTCATCTCCCCATACTCTCCCCTTGCCCACTCCATTCTAACCACACTGGCCTCCTTGTAGTTCCTCAAGTGTGCGAGACCTCTGCCCCAGCTGTTTCAACTGCCCAAATACAGCTTCCTGATAAGCACATAGCTCGTTTCCCCACTTCCTTCAAACTTGTGTTCACATGACACCTGAGTGGCAAGGTTTCCCTGGCCACCTGGCTTAAAATTCATTCCAGCTGGCATCCCACAATCTGGCACCCCCACCCGAATTCCTCCCCCCTTGCTCCACTTTTCTCTTTTTCCACAGCACTCGCTCCCTTCTAAACTACCATGTATTTTACTTATTACCTTTTGCTTCTGTGTCTATTTTCCTTACCACAGGAAACCCCAAATAAGGCAAAGATCATGAAAAGTTCTTAGCAGAGATGGGGCCTGTTGGAATTTCAGGTGTCGGTAAAGGGCAGCCTCCCTGAGGACCGGCCCCAGCCACTACCTGTTGCTGTCAACAAAGGCTGACTGGGACACAGCAGCTCCCTTCATCTGCACATCCACTGACTGCTCTGGCTAGGGCAGCAGAAGAGAGTCGGTTGGGACAGAGATGGGTGGCCTGCAGAATCAAAAACCATTACTGAGAAGATTCACTGAGCCCAATTTTAAGGCTGCGGGCAATTCCTTCCTTCTCCCTCAGGGCCTGTCCACGTCAGGCATCCCCAGCACTCCCACTCGCCCTGCCACCAACGTGCTCGCCGGCCCGTCTGCTCCCGCCCACGGCCCATCAAAGCGTCCAATGGCTCCCCAGGGCCTGAACGCTTCAACACACCGCCCACTCAGCCTCACCGGCTTCCCGGTGGTGCCCCAAACACACCACGCGTGATCCCCTCGCCTCGCCTTTGTTCGGGTTGTTCCTTTTTCTGAAGAGCTTTTGCCATATGGAGCCCAGGCAATTCTTCCTCCGACAGGTCAGTGAGAAGCCCCAGCCCTCTCTCCCTGCACCCCAGGCCCTGACTGATCCGATCTGTCTTTATCACTCGCTGACGTGATAGGATATACTTACTTGTTTACTGTCTGGCTTCCCCACGAGGTTGTCAGCACCCTGAGCACAGGGATTTTGTCCCTTTTACTCTCAGCTGTATCCCCAAAGCATCCTGCCTGCCACAGGGCTGTTGCTGTTTAGTCACTAAGTCTTGTCCAACTCTGCAACCTCAAGGACCATAGCCCGCCAGGCTCCTCTGCCTATGGGATTGTCCAGACAAGAATACTGGAGTGAATAGCCATGTCCTTCTCCAGGTGATCTTCCTAACCCAGGGCTCAAAGGGGAGTCTTTTGCATTTACAGGCAGGTTCCTTACCACTGAGTCACCAAGGAAGGTGCTCAAAAAACCAAAGCATACTGAATAACTGCCAGTGTCCAGAGAGGAACCTCATAACATCCACCTGACCGGGTTGTTTCCAGGGTTCAATGAGATCAGACACGCAAATAAACTACAACAGTGCCCCGGCCAGCAAGCATGAGTTAGTAACCATCACTCTCATGAGCACCAGCAGTCCTTGTCTGTCGGGTGGACTCCGGAGCTACAGATCAGTCTGACCCCCAACTCCGCCTCGTCCAAGTCGGGGGGCCCTGGGCAAGTCACTAGAACCCCCCTTCCGTCAGAGTCCTTGCGTGTTAACTGGGCCGGACTTAAGGTGAGGCGTGGGGGGCGCACGAGTGCCGTCAACCCGCCACACACTAGTTCTGGCTAGGGCGGTGGGCGTCTCTGCATGTTTCTGCCGCAGTTCCAGAAGCTAGGGCCCCACTTGGGGTCTTGTAGGGACCCTCTCTAGAGGGTCTGAGAGACCTTGCTGGAGGCGCTGGGTCACACAGTAGCCGAGGAGGCGGGTCAACTCCCGGGGGTCCTGCTGTCAGGGCGCCGATACGTGGCCGCCCGGGGCATGCAGGGCCGGGTCCCCAAACAGGGAAAGGAGTCCTGACGAGGCCTGGCTGGCGGAAGAACGGGGTCAGTCACAGGTAAGGCCTGGCCCTCAGCAAGGCCTGAAGGCTCTTCCTTCTTTATTAGACACCGTCCTCACAGGAGACTGAGGCCCTGCCGGGGCCAGAGGTCACACATCGGAGGGCAAGGCTTCTAAGCCTTCAGCGCCGGGCTGACTGGCCTTGGAACCTCCGCTACACAGCACGCAGGTCACACGTCATTCCACCACAAAATGGCGCCTCGAAGAAAAACGTACCGCGACGGCCAGCGCCCACCCCCACGACGGGCTGAGGAAGGGGCGCGAGTGTCCGCGAGCTTATTTGCATACACAAAACCAACGAACTTCATTGGCTGTGAGAGCCTGGGTCCGCGCTAGGCAGATCCCCCATTGGTCATTTCCTTTTCTCCGCCCCTCTGGTACCGCCTTCTATGTCAAGGATTGGCCCGCGCGTGTCTCGTGACGCCACTCCACGACTGCGCGTCCCTATTGGTCGGAGTGCCTTCTATCATCCTTTTAAACCCCGCGAGTCCCACCTCCTTTCGCCCTGCCCAGGTTCCACGGCCGACCGTTAGTCGCGTGCGCGATTTCTGGGCGTCAGGGCGCGCGCGTACGCAGGCGTCTCATTCAAACGGCCCAATCAGCGCTCGCGTCGCCCTTTACGTCCTCTTCCTTTCTGCTTCCCCCTTCTCCACCGCTCCATTCTCCCGGATCCCCTCCCGGACCCCTCCGCGCCCCGAGTGGCCGGCCCGCCGCGCGCCCCCTCTCCAACTTCTGCCTGCAGTTTGCAGGAAGGGAGCGAGCCCGTCGAACGCCGAAGACCGTGCGCGCTGACGTCACGGGTCGAGGCGCCGCGAGAGGGGCCCCTGAGGGGGCGTGGCCTGTAGGCGGATATAAAAGGGTGCCCGTGCGCGCGCGGCCGGCTTACTGCGGCCGGTCACTGGGACGGGTGGAGCTGCTGTACGGTTTGCGGCGGACGTCGGAGGCTGCGAGAAGCAGAGCGGGGCCGCCGGGGCCTCGTTAGGGCCGCAGCGACAGCAGTTGGGCCCCCCGCCCCGGCAGGCGGCCGGAGAGCGCGGGAAGGGGGTCGGGGGGACCCGCCCCCGGCCGGCTGCAGTCATGGTGAGTGCGGCGCCCAGGCCCGGGAAGGGTGGGCGAGGTACCCCCCCCCCCCGCCCCCGTAGAGGAAGAGGCGTGGTCTCAGGACCCTCTCGCGGGCGGTTTGAGGGGTTGAGAGCTCACCTGGATGTCCGAAGCCCGAGTTGGGCCCAGGGGCCTTCCTGTAGGCGGGGCGGAGGGAAAGGCCCGGCCGAGTCCCGGGGAGGGCTCCGGCCTTTTGGGCAGGCCTGTGGGTCTTCCGGGAACAACAACACTCTGCGGCCGTCTCCAGGACCGATCTGGGGTTTCCAGGGTGGTCTTAACAAGATTAGATGGGGGAAAGGGACCTAGGTAGGCCTGGGGCTTACCTAGAATCATTGGGAAGCCTGTACGGAGCTACGAACAGGCTTCGGGGGCTTGTGGGGGAGGTGGAGTCGTCCGCAGGAGCTCGGAGATGCGCCCCATTTCTAGTGGGTTATCCTGGGACTGTCGCTTGAAGCTTCCTGGGTTGGGGGTTCCGGGAGCTCGGGGTGATTGATTGACAGCCCCGGATCCTGCAGGAGGCTCCACGCCCTGGCTCTGCCCGTGGCTCACCCGCTTGTCTCCATACTTAGAACTCCAACGTGGAGAACCTGCCCCCCCACATCATCCGCCTGGTGTACAAGGAGGTGACGACGCTGACCGCTGACCCACCTGATGGCATCAAGGTCTTTCCCAACGAGGAAGACCTTACCGACCTGCAGGTCACCATTGAGGGCCCTGGTGAGTGTGGGAACGATAGGGAGGAGTGCGCTTCCTAGTCCTAGTCACCCTAGAGCCAGGATAGGAGGCTCCCACTCTTAAGTGAATTTCCAGACCCTGGGGACGCAAGGGTGGGCAGGACAGGCACACCTGTTACATGTGTTCCTGGTGTGCAGGGCTGGACAGTGAGAGTGACAAATAATTGTGTACTGTCTCCCCATTAAATGTTGGTGAGAAAAAACTCTGGGGGCCAAGAGAGCATGTAATGGGTCCTTAGCTTGGCTTTGGGTGTTTCCTCCATCCTGAAGTTGGGTAGGAGTTCCATGGGATTGGGAGGAGGATGCCAGGTGGGGAGAAGTGTCAGCAAAGGCCGGGAGGGCGGGTTGGACCATCTCAGATTCCTTCCTGTCGGCACTGTCTGGGGCTCTGGGGACCAAGCAGAGAATAAGCCAGATACAGGCTTGGGGGAGATAATAACCAAACCACTACAGGCAATTGTTTGATCTTGTAGGTTGGTTTAGCATGTTACTTCACGTGCACTACATTTAGGTTATTGAATTTTTACGATTTAAATGAAGAGCATGTAATGAAAAGACTTAGTCTGGAATCAGGTTTGTGGGCAGAGGGTCAGGGAAGGCTTTCTGAGATGGTGAGAAGGTGATTCACCCCATCCTGATGCGGGCTCAGCAGGAGGTGAGGATCCCAAAAGGCCTTTGGCAGTCTTGGGGTGTATTAGATATTTTATAAGAACAGAAAATAAAGGGCTGGTGAAGCTTACAGGAAACAGATCTTTTAGGGTCTGTAGGTCTCTTCAAAGAGTTTAGAAAGGAAGCCCTTGGGTTTAAAGCAGGACTTCATTGTGACTTCAGTGGGGCTTTGGGTGGGGTTGCAGGCTGGAGGCTGACATCCATCAGGTGAGCAAAGTGGTTCTGCTGAACTTGAGGGGGGGCTCAGATTTATGGGGGGAACTGGATGGGTTGGACGTGGGGTCTGGAGCACCAAGAACAGCCCTGGGAATGGCTCCCATGGGTTTTTTACCTTATCAGGAGGGTGAATGAGAGGGCTGTTTGCTGCAGCAGGGAGACCTTGGAGTGTACAGAACTGTCCTGAGTCTTGCCTGAGAGACTTCCAAACAGATGTTTTTCTGGGGGACTGAGGGGGCATATATGTCTGTGCCACTTGGGAATGGTGTGCTGTGGCTTCAGTGGGGACTGAGGAGCCTCCGTGGGTGGGGACCACCAGTTGGGTTAGCTCTGAGCTGGGGGGTGGCGGGGTGGGGGCGGGGGTGGTCTGCAGGCCCCTGGGAACCTAGCCCTGTTCTCTCAAGAGTTCCCAGTCTGAGGAAGGAAACAAGAGGGGCACTTGCCTCACCAATAGACTGGGGAGGCTGGGTTTTGGGGGTGCCTGGAAGACCTGAGCCTCCTGATGCGTCCCCTCCTTGCATTCCAGAGGGGACCCCGTATGCCGGAGGCCTCTTCCGCATGAAACTCCTGCTGGGGAAGGACTTTCCGGCCTCCCCACCCAAGGGCTACTTCCTGACGAAGATCTTCCACCCGAATGTGGGCGCCAATGGCGAGATCTGCGTCAATGTGCTCAAGAGGGACTGGACCGCTGAGCTGGGCATCCGGCACGTGCTTCTGGTGAGTTCTGCTGCACCCTGACTGCCTCCTGGCCGGCCCAGTCACGTCCAAGCCACAGAGCCTTGTTCCTCTTTAAAGCAATCAATGCTGAAGTGGTGGGGGCCTCCACATGAGAGTCCAGGTTTCCAGCTTTTGTAGAAGGGTAGGCAGCGCCCAGGGAGCTCTGCCACGGGGCGGGCGAGGGATTTGTGTGGGGATAGTTTTCTGGCAGGTGTGGGCCGAGCGTCTGGTTGGAGAGCCTTTCCGACACCGAACAGCTAGTGCAACCATCAGCGCTATAATCCGGCTGTTTCTCACTCAGGAGTGGCTCTGTGCCACCCCGGGACGTCTTTAATTGTCCCTTCTGGGGTGTTCCACGCTTAGTGGGTGGGCGCTGGGGAGCTGCTGCCCCTCCCGCCACAGGCCTGCCCCTTGGAGAGCCATGCCCGCCCGCCCCCCAGGTGGGGCCCCAGGGTCCCTGTGGGCCCCTTAGAGCATGGAGGTCACCTGGTGCCTCTCCCCACCTGCCTCACAAGGTAAAAGTTTTTTAAAAAGCTGAATTTCTAATGAGCCCCTGGGGCAAACAGTAGGGAGGACAGGGAGTTGGGGTTTCCTGCAGGGCACCGGGAGGGTTGAACACCAGGATAAACTGACCCCAGACCTGTTCCTCCTCTCCCTGGAGTGTTGGTAGGGGCTGCCAGAGAGACTGCGGGTGAGCTCACTGAGTACCCGCATGCCCACCGGGTGGTGAGTGTGGTCTGCCAGGCCAGAGCACCGCAGGCGAGGCAGTGTGGGATCTGAGAGGCTGGGGGGCGGGCCCCTGACCCCGGCCCTCTCCCCACAGACCATCAAGTGCCTGCTGATCCACCCCAACCCCGAGTCGGCCCTCAACGAGGAGGCGGGCCGCCTGCTGCTGGAGAACTACGAGGAGTACGCAGCCCGCGCGCGCCTGCTCACTGAGATCCACGGCGGCGCCGGCGGGCCCAGCGGTGGGAGGCCCGAGCCCGGCCGGGCCACTGCCAGTGGGGCGGCGGCCTCCACTGCTGACCCCACAGCCCCTGGGGGCCCAGCAGGGGCTGAGGGGCCCATGGCCAAGAAGCACGCGGGCGAGCGCGACAAGAAGCTGGCAGCCAAGAAAAAGACGGACAAGAAGCGGGCACTGCGGCGCCTGTAGTGGGCTCTCTCCCCTCCCTTCTTACCTGACCCGACTCTGTCTCTAAGTTATTTAAATTATGGCTGGGGTGGGGGAGGGCACGAGGGCACTGGGACCTGGATTTGTTTTTCTAAATAAAGTTGGAAAAGCAGCTCTGCACCTCCACCGCCTGGGCTGTGAGCAGCGGCACCCTGGCCCGTCTTGGGTGCAGTGGTCGGTGGGGCCTGGTCCCGATCACTCCTGACCTCGTCTTGAAACAGGCACAGCGGACTGGTGGGGTCTGGCCAGGCGGCAGGTGCGGGCCCCATGTGTCTGCCCTGCCCTGGGTTCTTGGTCCAGCTCTGGCTGCAGAGTGTGCTCCCGGGGGCCTCTGACTCTCTTGCCAGGCCTCATGACACTGGTCTCGTGGTGGGCGGGTCGCTGCTCAGGTCTCAAGTGAAGCTGACTAGGCCCGCTCCTTTCTCCAGGGTTGTGGGCCTGGGGCTGTCCTCAGCTGCAATCTGCCAGGGTCCTCACCCCACGCTCCCCTTTTGTGGCTGACCTGGCCCTTTGGCAGGGCCTAGTTGATTAGATGCAGCTGTTTGATAAGCCCTGGGGGAGAACTTGACTGCAGGAGCTTGTCCGGGTGGGAAGGGGGGTGGGTCTGGGGCATGGCCCTCTTCCCCGCCCAGTTTCCTCATCTGCAGGAGGGCAGAGTGGCAGTCACTGCACCCGTGGGTGGCTGTGGAGGACCAGGGCGAGGCCGCAAAGCCTGGAGAAGTGTGAAGGGACAGCAGGGAGCTGACTTGAGTACACAAAACGCTGAGTAAAGCCACATACAAGTACAAAATATTTGGTTCCACTTCCGTGAAATTCTAGACGGCAGCCAAAAGCAGATCCCTGGCTGGCTGGGATCAGGGAGGATCAAGGACACGGAACCTTGGTGATGAGCACGTTCCAGATCGGTTACGGTGGGGCTCACGTGGCTGCATAATTATGTGAACATGTGTATATTTAAATTTGGTGTATTGTACTCTGTAAAGTACATCTCAGAATTTCATGTAATTTAAAACAAGGAATTCTGTTCAGTGGGAAAGATGATAGTTAACAAGACATACAACGGAAAGGACAAATCTAAATTTGTGAAGAGCCCCTACAGGTCAGTAAAAATGTGAAAGCAAAATCTCTTGCACAAATACGTCACAAAAGGGGGAATCTCAGCGACGACCAGGCAAAGGTTCACACCATCACAAGTGATGGGAACCCCGAGCTGACCCCGCTAGACCTGGCAGTGCCAAGTGCAGAGCCAGGGATGCTCTGCCAGTCCACGGTGCAGGAGCGGGAAACAAGTCACGTGGAGACACGGGGAAAGGCCGGAAGCACGAGTATGTCATTACTCAGCACTCTTGCACACACACCACGAGCTGCAAAGCCACGTTTGTCCCAGGTTGCAAGCAGTATAAACACCTGGATACAGTTGAGGAGCAACAAGAGCAGTGGGCCGTCACTCAGCAGCGTGGAAAAGCTTGCCATCAGCCAAACAAGCAAGGTTCAGTAGATCCACAGTCCTAACGCCATCGCATGCAGTTCCAGAACCATCAAAACCAAGCTCTGCTGCTAAACACACATACCACGGTGGTCACGCTGTGTTTGAGAGCAAGAAAATTGTTTCCCTAAGGCTCAGGATACTGGTTACCCCTAAGCAGCAAGGAGCCCAGGAGCAAAACATAAATGTGTCAATGTGTGCTTTTCTGTGCATCTGCTGTATTTCAGGATTTTAAGGACATGGAGGGAGGGAGGTGGAAGCAGGGTTCTGGATGGGGAACACGTGCGCCCATGGCTGATTCATGTCGATGTATGGCAAAAACCACTACAATATTGTAACTAGCCTCCAATTTAATTTTTAAAAAAGACAAAACACACCAAAAGACATGAAGGAGCACATTATGAGAGATGGACCAATCTCCAAAACATATTACGTAAGAAAGAGCAACATGCCAACACTGTATAAAATATGCTACCGTTTCTCTTTTCAAATTTAACCAGAAGGTGACATTAGCCTGCAAACACTGTCCCAAGAAAGAAGAGCCTGGAATACCATGTGCATGGTACCCATTCAAAATGCAACGTCTTGACTTTTAAAAAATTTTAAAGATAATGAAGTTTCACTAGAATGGCTCCCTCAAACTCCCATCTCCCCAACACCCAACTCCCTAATCAGGGACAACCAGTGTCAATGGGTTCTCTTGTATTTTTCTGAGGAAATTCTATGGGAATGCAAGCAAATTTAAGCATGTTGTTTAGTCACTAATTCATGTCCAACTCTGTGACGCCATGGACTGTAGCCCACCAGACTCTTCTGTCCATGGGATTTTCCAGGCAAGAATACCGGAGTGGGTTGCCATTTCTCCAGGGATCTTCCTAACCCAGGAATCGAAACCGCATTTCCTGCATTTGTAGGTGGGTTCTTTACTACTGGGCCACCAGGAAAGCCCCCCAAATTTAAGCATATGTTTTTTATTATTTATAATTTTGGCCATACCACACGGCTTGTGGGATCTTAGTTCCTCGGCCAGAGAGTGAACCCGCGCCCTTGGCAGTGAAAGCGCAGAGTCCTAATCGCTGGACCAGCAGGTCAAGTCCCCTAACACCTGTGCTCGCACGTCCACTGTCTCGTTTGTGTATACCTGCCAGTGACCTGCACACAGCATGTCACACCTGGGCTTTTTGACTTAGCATGTCTGGCTGGCTGTCCTATAGCACCCAGCCCTTCCATGCCCTCAGTCGCACCCCAATGTATGGCAAAGAAACCAACAACACTGGAAGAAATTACCTCGGTGCATGGAGCCCGGGGCACACAAGAAGTCTGCAGAGTCACCCTTTTCTGTGACATTCCTGTGCCAGAGGGTACATCCATGTGCAACTCTGTACAGATACTGCCAACTCGTTCCCCGTGGGTTTGTACCACTTGACACCGCCAGCAACCTGTGTCCACCCCCTACCCCACCCCTGCCCAGAGCCTCACCAGCACTGATTTTTATCCAACTTGGATTTTTCTCAACCTGAGAGGTGAACACTTAGTCATCTTTAATAGACTTAACAACAGTTTTGGATTTACACAGAAATTGTGAAGACAGGACAGGGTGCCTCCTGGCTGCGTCTCCTCCATAAATGCGAAGTTGATGAAATCAATGTGCTGGTTTGGCTGTGAGAGCCTGGCCAAGGGGCATGAGGACTTCCTGGCTCTCCAGTGGTGAGGACCCCATGCTTCCTCTACAGGGGGCATGGGTTCGATACCTGGTCAGGGAACTAAGATCCCACATGCCATGTGGCATGGTTGGGTCCCCAACTGGGCTCCTGGGCTCCTTGCATGTCTCCAAACCACATGCACACGTTATTTTCATAACAGAAGACTTTAAAGAATAGGTTTTATTCCAGCAGATGACTACAAAAGTAACAAAAGTAAATTTTTAAAATTCCTGGACAGGGTAGAGACAGCCTGGAGGAAATGCAGCAGAGGGCACAAGGATATTCACATAACTCACGAAGACTGGGAGCAGCAGGCATGACCACATGGATTCGTCCTCAGAGTGCTCTGAAAAACCCAAGCATCGTTTTGTGTGCAAGTAGCTGTTGACACAGAGATGTTTGTGTTCGTTCTGAGTCCATCTGCTCAAGATAAATTGCACCCATTCATACATGCAAGGGAGATCTGCGGACTTGTCCCAGCAGGCCATGTTACAAGCTCTTTGCACATTTAACCTCAACAACCCTAGAATGTAAGGTCTACCGAAGTAGACGTGTCATAGGCACGAGAGGTCAAGCAACCAGCCCAAGGCTGCACAGCCTAGGAGTGGTGGAGCCCTAGAGGTTACCATGCAGACGGAAATTCAATCAAGGCCAGCCCCTCCCTCAACAGCAGGTTTCCACTGCTGAGTGACCCTGTGTGGGGCAGCTGCCAAGGGCGTGCCCTACACTCAACTCTGCAAATGTTCCCTAGGTTACCACTGGACACGACGCAGCACACAGAACCAAGATCTCTGCTTCTCAGAGCCCCAAGGAATCAGACACAAAAGGAACTCATTTCATGTAGAGGGAAACCAAGGCCGAGAGACTAGTGCCACGGCACAGAACTGGCACCCAGGCAGCTTGGCACAGAGAGGGGTGTTGGGGGGGGTAGGGGGGCGTCTCTGGGCACTTGTCTTCCGCTCTCCCCACCCTGGCCCCACGGTCCCCACTAAGCCAGCAGTCAGTCTGGCCCTCCCTCATGAGTTGCTTTTCTCTTGCTGCTTTCCAGATTTTCCCTTTGTCACGGCATCCAGCATTTTTGCCAGATGTGTATCTGCCCAGCTGGACTGCATGTGTGCTGAGCGCCCAGAGCAGCAGGGATCCAGGGCAGACAAGGAGACCCCCGCAGCTGACCACAGCTGCCACACGGCACAGCAGACGCCCATGGCTGCATGCCTCTGGCCTGCTGGGGGTGCTGGGCTAAACACTCACTGGGGTGGGCGTTCCCGGGACTAAGGCTCAGTGTAGGCAAGTACCTCCCAGAGAACAGCAAGGGGCTCGGTGAGAGGTGGCCGGCAGGGGGGCGGGCTACAGCCAAGGGCTGCCTCTCGTGGAGTGGGACCGGAACTGTGGGAGAGCTCTGAGCAGATGTTAAGTCACCGAAGTTCCACCGCAACTACAGACACTGCCCAACCAGGGTTGAGAACAGACCTGGGGAGGAAGGTTCGGCAGGAAGGGTTCCTGATCACATCCGCTGAGGAAAGCTGGAGCTTCTGATCCCAGAGCAGAGCTGGGGGAGGTGCAGGGTCCTCACGAAGGCAGGATGGCTGGCACACAGTAGGTTCGTTGGGAACATACCAGGAGCCATGATGTGGGTAACCTTTACTCATCTGAGCCTCACTTTCTACATCTATAAGGTGGGGATATCTGCTTCATGGGGTGTCTGGAAGACAGCCACTCCACAAGTATCTGCGTATACTTTTGTGTACACACATATATACATGCCACAGGTCGATCTCGTTACTAACACCTAATTACCGCACTCACATATGTAGGCTGTCCCCCAGGCATTCATTAACCTCCTTAATTCTAAGAGGCACAGAGAGGGGCACTCACTTGCCCAAGGCCACACAGCTAGAAACTAAGCTGATAGGAGCCAGGGAGGCACCCAGCGGCGGTGCCTACATCCTGGTTGTAACAGACACCAGGAAGCCAGGAGCAAACCCAACTTCAGAGCCAGCGAAGAGAGACCCTAGAGACAGCTGTGCACCTGGACAAGGGCTGGAGGCAGGCTCTGCCGCAGAGTGGAGTGGGGAGAGCTGAGGGGGGCTAGGCGTGGAGGGACAGACATCTGCAATGAGGCAGCAGATGAGGTCAGGGTTGTAGGGCCGGAGGGCTCACTCCCAATGCAGCAGGAGGCAGATGGCTGGCCAGGTAGGTTCCTAGCCAAGAGGCTATGCAAGGATGTGGCCGTTGCAGACTGCCTTCCCCTCTGCCACTGGGGACAGGGCCCCACAGGGTCCTGGACTCAGGAGCTACCTGGTGCCCCCAAAGACAAGCTCCCTTCCCAGATGGGCACTTGGCCCAGAACCAAAGGCCAAGGCATGAGTGGGCCCTGCCCACCACTAAGTCCCAAGATCCTCAGTTCAAACCTGCAGGGTCCCCTGGGAGACTGTGAGCTGCCCAGGACCCTCAGCTGAGGGCAGGGTCAGTCTGCACCTCTCCTCCCCACCACAGCTCCCACTGGGGCTTCCAGACCACCCCAGAGGAACAACAGTCCACAGCCAGGGTCCCAGACAGCACACACGTCACCTTCACAGGCCACAGAACAACCCGAACAGGAGGTGCACTGAGCCTCCATCCAGATGCCCACTCCTCAGGAGACAGACTATTTGGAGACCAAAAACTTCCACATTACGTTTATCCTGAAGTTTCAGCATGCACTGGCAGTGTGTGGTGTTGTGACGATTCTAGGTTTTACTTCATGTGCAATTCCTGTCTCCCGAGTGTTTGAATGTGGCAGACAGGCAGAAACGCTGGGCCACGGACTCAAGCCCCCTGCCTGGAGCTGGCCCTTCAGACCCAAGATGCTGAGGAACCTGTGTGGTGCCGGTAGTCCCTGGGGAACAGACGGGTGTCTGCACAGAAGACTCAGGTGGAGGCGGTGGCTGACAGCTTTATTGCTCTGGGGAGGGGAGGCCAGAGGCTCAGGAGCTCTTGGTGGGGCGGCTCGGCTTCCTCTTCACCATCACAGGCTTCTGGCTGCGCAGGATGGCGCTGGCTCTGCGGATGGCAGCCTGTAGGCAAGGCAGGCTCAGGTCACTTCCCCTGGGAGCTTGTGCCCCCAACCTTGTGTTCCCAGAGCGCAGGTCCTGCTCCACAGTCCGGAGAGGACCACCCCTCTCAGTTGCCCCGGGCCCCCGCCCACCTCCTCGGTCCAGCCCTGCTCACCATGCGCAAATCCGGGCGGTACTTGTTCTTCCGGATCATGTGCCGGATGCTGCTGAGGGTGGCCCGGGCGTTCTTGTTGATGGTGGTCCGCACGTAGGAAGTGGCTGGCTTGCGCTGGCCTGGCAGGGGACGGGAAGAAGGGGGGGCCCAAGGGTCAGTGGGAGGGTCTGGAACGTCGGTGCCCACACCTGTTGTGAGGGCAGAATCCCACCCAGAGACACCGAGTGCCTGGGCCGTGTGAGTGCAGGAGGCTGCCTCGTCTCCCAGCTCCACGTAGGGCACATTCATAGGGACGACCACAGGCCAGGCTCTGCACCGATACAGGTGTGTCCTCCCTACCCCAGCCCGGAAACAACACTGCTCAGCTCACTGGACAAAGGTGGACTCTCATGTGTGAGGTCGCATGTGCACAGCAGTCGTCTCAGCCCAACTGAGGCGGGCACTTGGCGCCGCACGGGCCAGGCAGTGAGTGCTCCCCAGAAAGCAGCTCTGCTCCTCTCACGTCCACACCCTCCCAGGCCCAAGCGACCACAGTCTGGGCAACAAAGTCCAAAAGGCCGAGCTCTGAGGCCTGGCCCCTAACAATGAGGGGTGATCTGGACCCACAGGAGGGACTGGAGGAAGGGCAGTGGGGGGGGGTGTGTCTGTGTGTGTGTGTGTGTATGTCTGTGTGTGTGTGTGTGTCTGGGTGTGCAGAGCATCCGCCCCTCACCTGCACACAGCTGGAGTCTGCTCTCTACTGCCCAGACAGGATGGAAATGAAATCCCCCCTTTACTGTGCCTCAGAGCTGATGGGGTCCTGGCTGCATCCTATGCTTCTGGGTGCCCCCAAGAAGCCCAGGACCCCGTACCACACTGGAGGTTTGATGTTAGCCTTTGCTGACCCCAGAAGGGAGCCCACATTACCCCCTCAGGTCAACCCAGTTTCTGACAGCCCAGAAAGAGCCACCAACAATCCAACAAGACAAAGCAAGGGTTTTGGGACCCAGCACCCGAGAACAGGGTTCTCAAGAGTGTGGGAATCTGGGAAGCCTAACAGCATAACCAACTGGCTGCCCCGGGACTGCACTCTTGGGAAGAGAGGCTAACCCTCGTCCCTGTGAGACCCACAAGGCAGCAGCTGTGGTCGGTGCTGTCAATGAACAGGACACAGAAGTCAGAACCCACAGAGAAATCAATCAGGGACCTGGAAAAGCTCGTTCCTATCTCATAAAACCCAGTGCCCATTTAAAAACAAGTGTTGAAGGTGTGATACAGTAACTCAGCTGTTATCCAGAAACCCCTCTTCCCCTTGACCCCTCTAAAGAGTCTAAAGAGCAAGTCTGTGGGGGAAACCAGTTTATGGGGGGGGTGGGATGGGATGCTGAGACCTCCTTCTGAGCTCCCCCAGCCACAACTCGAGTCTAACTACTGCTTCAGAAGCTTCTCTTTCCACATGTGGGAACTAAAGGTCGGTCCCTCATCTGTTTGCCTCCGTTTCCCCATTTGTGGAGAGACTAACGGCCACCTCCACCTGGGGTGCTTCAAGAATTTATTCTTAAAACATCATCAAACAGCGGCAATTTTGTAGTCCTGACTCCGGTCCTATAAATTTCTCCGCTTTTCAGATGATGAGCTCGTGTAACTTGGAGGCTCGCTTGGAAAGGAACCAGCCTCCCAAGCAAACACCTCGAGCCCAGGAATCCTGATTCAACAGCACAAGCACCGACACTGAAAAGCCACAGCCCCCTGCCCCGGATGGGGGTCAGTTGCCTGGGCCCAGCCAGGGTAAAGGCTCACCGGATCTCCGCTTCATCACCACCACGACCCCTTTGCCGTCCGCCGCCGGCTCCACACCCACGGTCTTGCGGTGAATGAGCCCATTGTAGCGAAAGGAGTTGCGCGCTTTCAGGTTATTCGGCTCCTGGGAACAGGAACGAATCGCGGCCGTGAGGAGATAGTGCAGGCCCCTCCCTCCGACCGAGGCGTCCGGGCCCCACTTACGGTGCTGTACGTCTGCTTGTTCCTCTTGATCAAGAAGCTGGAGCAGTTCCGCACGACCATCCATTGCAGATGCGCGGACATGGCGGCGACTGCGGGGAAAGGGGCGCGGGAAACGTCAGGGGAGCAGCAGGCAGAAACCTGACCACAGAGAAGGGGTGTTCTGGGTCGTCGCGGGGAATGGGGGGGGGGCCGCACCACGTGGGCCGAGGGCGCCTAGAAGTCTGCCAGGTGGGGCTGAGCGGCCTAAGGCGGCGGGGCTAAACTCAGGCGGCCGAGACTCACTACAGGGGACAAGGCGATGAGAAACCACAGAGACCTAAGGCGGCAGCGCCGAAGAGCAGCCAAGAACGCGAGGGGCGCGGTGAGAGCGACCAGGCCGGGGCACAAACACAGGCCGCGGGCGCGAGAGATAGGCACGCGGGAAGAGGAAGAAGCCTCCACTCACCTCCTCTTGGTGCGGCGGCCGGAGACGGAAAGAGGCACGCTAGGGGCGGGGCGACGCCTTTAATATCGACACGCATTTCCGCTTCCTGTCTGGACACGCGCGTGCGGTCGGCTAACCCCGTCTCCGAGGCAGCTCGTCAACGTTCGGTTATTTCCGCCAGCCAGTCGCCAACCGTTCGGGGCCCTTCGGAAGCCTTCCGCTAGGGAGGGCCCTTCACGTGTCCTAGGAACTCCACGGCCGGATTTCCGAACGGGTATCGCTCCAGAGGCCCCCAAGTCCCCTTCCTCAGAGGCTTCTTTCCAACATGGCCACCCAATGCTTGGCACAGTATGGGTGCTCACTACACATCTGTCTGATAAATGAACCTGTGAGTGCGTGAACTATTTAACCCTAGTTCCAGGAACTTCAAGGGCCTCCAGCTTCTTCGTAGACCGTCGGCTATTCCCGACGAAGGCAGCAGGCCCGCTCGAACATCTTCGGAACTCTCCGGAAACGCCCTTCGGAAAGAGGGCCACCTTCCGTCCTCTTGCCCCCATGCCCACTTCGGATCGCTTCGGAAACACTCGGTCTCCATTCGGCCACCTTCGGAAAGCTTCGGCTATCCCCGGGAGCCCCTTCTCTCAATTCGCCCTCCCCCGGCCCCTCTTCAACGCCTGAACCCTGTGAGTCTAGAGAGAAGTTGGACCGAACTTTTTCGCAGTCCGCCACCCTGGGGGGACGTGGATTTCCTCTAAGGGCGAGTTGTGTTGGAGGAGAGGAGATTTGCCTGCGAAACCTCTGGTTCTCTTAGAGCTTCCATTCCCGTTCCCCCTCTTCCCTGTACCTTGCGGCCTGGCGCCCCATTCCCACCAGCACCGTTCACGGCCGTTACACTTTATGCAACTTTTCTTTTCTCTTGTCAGGGTCCTCCTTAAGGGGAAAGAACCTCGCCTGATACATCTCTGTCGCAGCCTGGCGAGACTCCCAAGTGAACAGAAGGAACGACAGGGCCTTATGTCACCTCCATCAGGACAACTCGTGATTATGTCCAGGAACTCCTCGAGGGCAGAGACTTTGTCCATCTCCTTGCCCTTGGATTTGCCCCTAATGAGTCCCGACAGTCCCGAGGCCCCAGGAGAAATCTGAGGAAACAGGGACGTTGGGGTTTGCCTTGCTCCTTCCAGTGGCGTGCTCTAAATCTGATGGTGGCGACAGAGTTCCTGTGAGTCCGATCCACAGGATCTGTCTTTGGGATCATTCTCTCTGGACCACACAGGCGACCTCGGCAGGCAGGCAATAAGTGCCCACTTCCATCCCTTAAGGCGCCCTGACTTGCTGATCCTCTGCTTCCTCCTGGGGATCCAGGGCTTTGTCTGATCCTTGTTTTTTGACCCCACGTGTCTCCACCGCGGGGCCCACTGCCCAGGAGGCGCGGGAGGCAGGCAGAGAAACAACGCCAGGGCTCCCCCCGCGCCTTACGGTGCCGCCATCACAAAGTCCTGAATTTGACCACGTGCGGCTTCAGACTCCTTGGGGGCACAGGGGGCCCGGGCCACACTAACCTGTGCGCCCAGCCGGCCCCAGCATCGGCTCCTGAGGGCCAGGGCGCCCCCAGGCCGGGCCCTTCCACACCCGGCCCAGCCCAGGTGATCAGGAGAGCGCCGGGCATACCTGGCGCAGAACCCTAACCCCGCCCCGGGCCGCACCCGGAACGCGGAACGCGCTCTCCGCGGGTCAGAGCCAGCCATGGCGGCGGCGCCGGCCGTGTGCACCTCGCCCGGGACCCCGCCGAGCGGTGCACCGTCCCCGGCGGCGGGCGCGCCGGGGCTGGTGTCCGGCCTGGGCCGCTGTCGGATGGCGCTGCTGCTGGCCGTGGCGCTGGACGTGGCGGGCATGGCGGCGTTGCTGACCGGCGTGTTCGCGCAGCTGCAGGTGCGCGGCCGCGACTTCGGCGACCTGCTTATCTACACGGGCGCGCTGCTCGTCTTCCTGAGCCTGCTCGGCTGGATCCTCTGGTACACCGGCAACATCGAGATCTCGCGCCAGGAGCTCGAGCGCGACTACGGCCTGAGGCCCTCGGCGCTCGCCCGCCTCGCGCGGAAGCTCTCCCGCCGCTGGTCGGCGCCGGCTTCCTCCGCCGCCGGCCGGCGCGCCGCGCCCGGCTCCCGGGGAGCGCGCCGCGCCGCCCGCACGCCCCCGCCGCCCGCCGCCGGTTCCCGCCGCGTGCGCCTTCAGCTCGCCTCGCTGGAGGCCGGGCCCGGGGCGGCGGGAGCGGGCACCGAGTGAGCCCGAGGTGAGGGGTGGGGAGGCGGGGCGGGGCGGGGACGAGGGGAGAGACGTCAAAGGGACAGGGAGGTGAAGAGACGGGGACAGGGACACGCGGGGAAGAGAGACAGGTAGAGGTCAAGATCGGGAGGGAGAGAAGCGAAGAACGCAGAGACCAGAGGACGAAGACCCAGAGACAGTACGCGTGAGTGTAGGCCAAGAGAGACAAATGAGAGCCCGTCCCCAGACGTGGGAATTTCCAGGTCGCTCAAATGGTGAAGAGTCTACCTGCAGTGCAGGAGGCGTGGGTTCGATCCCTGGATCAGTAAGATCCCCTGGAGAAGGGCCTAGCCGCCCACTCCAGAATTCCTGCTTGGAGAATTCATGGATGGAGGAGCCTGGTGGGCTACATACAGTCCATGGGGTTGCAAAGAATCGCACATGACTTGAACGACTAAACACACACCTCAGCCATGAGGGCCGGAGAGTCACTATCGGCTCCTTGGATATTTGGGGATATTGGTCCCAGTGTCTCCAGTCTCCAGGCACACCCAGTCTCATTTCCCATCCAGTCCTCCCAATGTAACAGTCTCTGAGGTCACTAGTATTACCGTAACATCCCAGGGAGGACACTGAGGTCCCCAAAAGGTGCCACCTCTTGCCCAAGGGGGGCTAGTTGTTGTACTCTCCAGAGTGCAGAGACCTGCTGTGGCTCCCTGCTGCCCTCTGGTTGAATCCAAGCCGCTCACTGTGTGTGTCGCCCACTCTCCTGCCTTCTCTGCAGTGATGATGACAGCCCTTCCCCCCACCCCTGTCCATCATGGTTGGGATGTCTCGCACCATTGGCCTCTGTCCACGCCTTTACCTTCATCGGGTGCACTTTAGTCTTCACTCTGCACAGAGAGTTTACCAGATGTCTTTTATGATCCTACTCCGATTTCAGTGCCTTTTTCTGGGTCTTCTCATGGTCTGAGTTACCCTCTTTTATTGTCTGTATTGCCATGTGTTGTGTGTGTGTGTGTGTGTGTGTGTACTGATACTGTCTCTCACAGCCAAGAGGGAGACCTTAGAGGGTAAGATCTGGGTCTCTGGTGTCTTTGTTCTTAGCATTCTCCAGCTAAGAGTGAACTCAGGAAGTCAGAGGCTGATGATTGGGTGGGTGGGTGGATGGATGGATAGATGAGTGATGGATGGGTGGATGGATGAATTGGTTGATGGATAGGTGGGTGGATGGATGGATACGGTGGGGGTTTTGGTATTTTGCTTTTGGCTGCACTGTGTGGCTTGTCGGATTTAGACTTCCTGACCAGGGACTGAACCCAGGTCCACGGCAGTGAAAGTGCTGAGTCCTAACCTCTGGACCTCCAGGGAATTCCCAGTACAGTGGGACTGATTGATGGCAGTTAGGTGGATGGATAGGTGAATGGATTTGGGTCAGATGGGTAGGCAGACAGATGAGAGGACAGATGAAAGGATTGGTTGGTAGGTGGATAGGTAAGTGGAACAATGGGTGGATGACCGAACCAGTTTCCCAAATGAGGGGTTCCATAAACGCATTAAATCCGTGTCCTAAGACATTCTCTACTGGTGATGAATTAACTTTCCTCCTCTCAACCAGAAGGATGCTGGTTATATACCTTTTGTGTGTGTGTGAGAGAATTTCGAGACTAGTCACCCAGATCATATGCTACGTTCTGTGGTTCAGATGAGGAAACAGTTGAAGACGAACAAATGTATGCATAGACAAAGCATGAGCTAACACACAATTTGACATACCATGCAGAAATAACCAGCAGTGGTTAACATTACCCCCTGGAAACACTTTACCTTGCCCAGAAGTCTAACCCAGCTGTGGCGGGCCTCTGCTGCCAGAACCACTTGCCAGAAACTGGCCAAGCTGATCAGACTCTAGGCCCCTCTGAGAAGGAGAACGGGCCTGTCCAAAGACAGGACTCTTACCATGGGCAGGGCGAGGTGGCTCCAGCACCCAAAAGACAGAGAACTAGAAGCTGAACAGAGGGACTGTGGGTGGGACTCGAGGCGCTCCTCTCTGCCTCTGGGACCAAAACCCGTTGAGATGCACATCACCAGCCCGTGTCGTTTCTCCCCCGTGTAATCTTCTCTGTCTCCGCCTCTCTGTCTCTCTGTGTCCCTGTGTCTGTCACAGTCCATCTCCCGTGTCCCTTTGTATCATTGTGCCTCTGTGGTCCCCTCGACTTCTCTCTCTCCCTCTCTCGGCCTCTGCCTGCCTCTCGTCCCCCACCCTGTACCCCTGGGGTCCACTGCGTTAAAGGCGCAGTTGCTGCTGCACAGCAGGCTGTGAAGAACGGAGGAGCCCTGAATGAGCAAGTGTGAGAGTCCGTTGTGAGGGGCCAAAGCAGGAGGAAGGGGCCCCTGGCCGTGCGTGGTGGACCTGGGATGCAGGGGTCCTGAGCCGCCACTAACCCCACCCTCCCTTCTGCAGATGAACGCGTGGCCCCAGCTGTGAGCGCCCGATGGAGACGTGCTGCCGCCCCCAGCAGCCCCTGGCCACCAGGATATGCCTGCCTGTCTCCCATCTCTCCTGCCCCAGATAAACGGCTCTGCCTCCCAGCACTGCATGTCTGTCTGGGGAGGGACACTGCTGGAGTAGGGGAAGGGGCCCTAGGAGCCCAGCTGTCCAGGCTGCCCCCTTGTGGAGGGGGCACAGGAGCCAGGGGCGGGGAGTTGGGGGGGGGGGTCGGGCAGGGAGGCCAGAATCTCAAGCCCAGTCCCAACCCCCCATCCAGACCTCCTGCAGCCCAGTGTCCTCGGTTAGTTTGGGTCCCCGGAGAGGTAGACGAGGGACAAAGACTGCAAGATATTTATTGGGGAAAACACAAAACACGTGTGGAGGGTAGGCTGGTGTGGGCTCTGTCTCCTGAGAAAGGAAGAGGGGAGGAAGGGGGCCGGGCAGGATGAGTCTTCAACCGTAAGGAGCTTCCGGGAAGGTTTCCGTCCCGAGGCCGAGGCCTGCAGTCGTCCAGCGTCGGTGGAAAGCAGGGCGAGCGGCTGCTGGCCCAAGGGCCGCAGGATCCCACAGGCCGGCGGGTGGGCAGCAGAGACTGTCAGACAGTGGCAGAAGGACAGATGAGGGGCTCGGTTGCCCGTGAATCCCACCCCCCAAGCCCAGCTGGAGTCTCAGCTGAGGCCACCCCCACTCATCCCCACCCCCTCGGTCTAGACCCCCGCTGATTACAGCCCGGGACCTACACTCAAACTCAGGGTGCCCGTTAGCTCAAGTACCTCTCAGCTCAGATCCTCCGCACTTACTCTGGGCCTCTCTCATTCCAAACGCCTGTCCCCTCGCATCCCCCGTGATCACAGCCCAGGCCCCCACCCCTGTCAGCCCAAGACCCCCCCAAAACACACACACACACACACACACATTCCCAGCACTGCGCCCCTCTGCTTCATGCTTCTCATAAAAGAGACCGAGCATCTCTGTGCTACGTCTGTATTGAGGGGCCCCTCCAGGGGGCGCCCCTAATCATCTTCGTCCCCCCCTTCCGTTTCTTCGCCCCCTTCCGTCCCCTCCCCCTCGGTGCCCCCCGAGACATCCAGGGCCCCTTCCGTGGGCGCGGCGGGGGGGATGCTGCCGACAGAGGGCGTCTTCTTTTCGCTCGGAGTCCGGTCCTTGGACAACAAAGAGACGGTCCTGGACAGGTCGCACTTGCCCTTCAGGAACCAGGGCAGCCGCAGCATGTCGTGTCGCCTGGCCCACCTGGCGGGGAGGGGACACCGTCAGCCGCGCCGTCCCCCTGCCCCCACGCCCGGGTCAGGGGCGCCCGCCCGCTTCCCGAGCCCCACTCGCCAGAACAGGCAGATGCTGGTGATGAGGAAGAGGAGGCCTCCGCACGTCCAGCCCAGCGCCCACATGTGCTTCCGCCGCATGTTCTCTGCACAGAGCGGGGGCGGTGAGACCCAGGGCTCCCCGCCGCCAGCCCCCACCCCGGGGCCCCGGCTCCCCGCGCACCATCCGGACGCTGGTGGTAGCAGACCCCGTCGCGGTAGCAGCATCGGAGACGCAGGCAGAGATTGGGGTTCTCGATTGCCGCCTGGCCCCCGCAACTCTCCCGGTCCCACACGTCTCCTTCACAACCTGGGGACCCATCACGAGGGGCAGCGTCCTCACGGAGCCCACGGCCGGGCCCGAGGCCGCCTGCCCAGAGCCCACTCCAGCCCGGGTCCCCAGCCCCTATTCTATTAGAGCCAGAGTCCAGGCCCCAGCCCCTCCTCCCTCAGACCCCCAGCCCCTCCTCCCTCCGACCCCCAGTCCCCCCTCCCTCAGACCCGGGGGTCTAGTCTGGGTTCTCTGTCCCCGGGGGGACCCCGGGTGTCCTCCACTGCTCACTCCATGGATAGAAGAATCCCTGGATTCCATTCCCGTCTGTGAAAGAAAGAGCCGTGTGGGGAGACTGGTGGCTGAGGAGGCCCCCGGCTCCGCCCTCCGACCCTCTCGCCAGCGCCCTCACCTGCTGAGCCCTGCATGAGCAGGAGGAGACCCAAAGCTGGGATCCCAGAGCCGACCATGTTGCCTCCCCAGCCTTCTGGGGCCTCTGTGGGGAGAGACCTTGAAGGCCATCACCCCAGCAACCGGCTTGGCCCCGCCCACCTCCCTGCCTGACCCCTAAAGTTCTAAGTTCTGTTGCTAGGGAGCCCCCTCAGCAGTGGGGAAGCAAAAAAGGGGGGGGTCACACTGGCCTGGTCATGCCTGGTTGCTAGGGAGTTGCTTCCTTAGCAACCAGGTGGAAGGGGCCTTGGGGTGGGATGGGGCCCTGGTGTTAGAAGAGCCCTCTCAACAACCGGGTGCAAAGCAAGGGGGAGTCTAAGTCATCTCCCCTTTGCCAACCAGGGGACCCCAAGAGTGGGCACCCCGAGACCTCTTGCCAAGGCCTCCCTCTGCTTAGTAAACTGATGCCTGAGGGGAAGGTCCAGGGGGCCCCAAAGCTCCTCAGACCTGGTTGCCAGGGGGAGGGCCTCCCTAGCAACCAGGGGTGGGGGGCCTGAGGCCCAGAGGACCTCACTGAGCCCCATTGTTAGGGAGGCTCCCGAGCAACCAGACCTAGGAGGGTGATGAGGAAAATGGGGGTCAGGCCACATAGCTCCTGCTCAGGCACCCCCTGGTCCCAAGGGCACCCAGGCCTCCGATGGGGAATGTGTAACCAACCAGAGGGCTGGGACCCCCAGGATCCAAGAGCTCTGAAGCCTGGTTGGTGGGGCGGGGGGGGGGGGGAGGGGGGTCATAGGAAAGGAGCCCCGTCTAGCGCATCTCAGTTTCTGCACCCGCAAACGGGGGAACACACCCAACTGGGGTCCCCAGGCTTCTGGTCTGGTTCCCCAGTGGTAGGGGAGGAGGCCAACCTGGGGACTGGGTTGGGAACTGATCCTGAGTTCTCCCCTGAACCTGCGCTCAGCTTCCAGCCAGTGAGGATGGGGCTCATTGCCCTTGGAGTGTCCAGACCCGGAGTCTGAATGGGGAGGCATGGGGTCTGGACCCCTGTGTTCCTGAGGGAAGAGGGGCTGGGGGTCTGGATCCCTGGGTCTGAGGAGGAGATGTGGGGTCTGGACCCCTGTGTTCCTGAGGGAAGAGGGGCTGGGGGTTTGGATCCCTGGGTCTAAGGGAGGAGGAGCTGGGGTCCTGGACCCCCGGATCTGAGAAGGAGGCGTGGGGTCTGGAACCCTAGGTCTGAGGGGGGAGGGGATGGGGGCCTGGACCCCCGGGTCTGAGGAGGAGGAGCTGGGGTCCTGGGCCCCTAGGTCTGAGGAGGGGGGGCCGGGGGTCCTGACTCAGGTCTGACAGAGGTGGCCCGGGGGGTCCTGACTCAGTCTGAGGGTGCAAGGGGGCAGGGCCGAGGTCTGAGGGCAGCTGACCAGGAGTCCAGAGCCCACTCCCCAGAAGCCCTGTGAGGCTGCCTCCCGGCCTCCCCACCTCCTGTAAACATCCTGGTGGGTGCTGAGTGGGGCTGGGGTTGCCTTCGTCAGAGATGACACAGGTCAGAGGGGCTCGGCAGGGGGCCGGGGGTGGGGGTCAGAGGGGTTGCGGGGCTGAGGCCCAGCAGCTGCTGACCATTTCCTGTGTCAACATCATCTGGACCCACTTCCCAATTCCCGGGATTCCTCAGGGATCAAGGAGGGGGTGGGGGGCGGGGCCGCGGGCCCTGGACCGCGGCTTGGGGCTGGGGGGGCCCACCGTCATGGCCCTCACCGCTAATGACAGGTTTGGGCTGCCTCTGCGGCCCGCCTGCCCCGTCACCCCCCAGAGGCCAGACAGGACCCCCCAGGGACAGACAGACGGACACACACAGCCTCGGACCTGCTGACCTCACGCCGGCCAGCTCCACCTCAGCCGGGGGCCAGCCCATGAGCAAGGACCCCCTGGGGCCCGTCATCTCCCAGCAGCATCCCCCCCACCCCCCGCGTCTGTGACCACCCCTCAGCGCCCGAATCCCCTCTGGGCCTCTCCCCGTGTTTGCCTCTAAGTCCCTGAGCTTGTCTCTCTGTGTCTCTGTGGGTTCCAACGTTTTGTTTGTTTGCATCTCTTTCTCTCTGGTGCCTCAGTGTGGTCCCGTCTCCCTTTGTCACTGTCATCTCCTGTCATTGTGATCTCCACCGTGTCTTTCCCTGAGGTCTGTCTCTGCCTCTCTGCAGAAGTGGCCCAAGTGTCCCCACCTTCGGGGAAGACCCGGGAGACCTGAGAACTCCCACCAGCCCCCTGCAGCCCGCCCCCTACCCTGAGTGGGGAGATGACTCCCACGCCCTCAAGGTGGGGGCCGAGGAGGGGGCTGGCGCTGGGCGTGGGCCGCTGACCCGTATCCGGACTCTGGACTGCACTCCCCAGATTGTAGCATGCCCACAAGGTCTCTCCATCTTTCTTTCGAGAAACGAAGGTTTCCCGCCTGAACGACACCTGGGTCTGCGGGAGGAGGGGGTTGGGAACTGGGCTCCTGGACATGAAGGAGGAGGTGGAGGCTGGGGGTCTGGACCCCCGAGAGAGAGGGAGGAGGCTGGGGGGGCATTCTTGTGATCCTCGGCTGAAGCAGCGGGTGGGGGCTGGCACCTCCCCTGCCCTGCCCCCTGTCAGTGGAGGGGCTGCCCTCCGACAGGCTGGCCCCAGGCCCAGGCCCCCACACCCCCTCGGGCCAGGCCATCCCCCAGGCTGGTGGCCTGAGTCACCTTGGCTGGCCCCGCCAGTCTGGGGGGGGCTACGTCAGTTCTCCCCTCACTGACGCAGCCTCGGGCCCCCCACGCTGACTCAGCCGGAAACAGGCCCCCTGAGGGGCGGAGACCCAGTGGTCAGAGGCCTGGGTCCCAGCGCTCGCGGGGGCTGGGGAGGGCCCCTGGGGGGCCCTGGCAGGGGTGGCCAGGCAGACTGAGAGAGGCAGAGCGAGCTCTCACCTGAGGCGATGAGGTCATGTCCCACCGTGGGGGGCTGTGACCTCACCTCCCCGGGGGCCTCAGCAGTCGCCCCCCAAGTGGTGGAGTATGGGAGGGGGGCCTCCAGCCTCCATCCATCCCAAGGGTCTCCCTGGCAGCCGCTTAGCACAGTCTGGGGACAGCGTGGCGGGGGGTGCTCTGCAGGGAGACCTTCGAAAGTCCTGGTCACCTTTTGACGTCTCACGTTCCTCCGTCCTCCTTTGCTACCTTAATCCTAGGGGCTGCTCCTGGGGGCTTGGGCTCCTGCCTGGGTCCCTCACTCGTCCTGCCATGAACCCCGGGAGCCACCTCTGCTCCGTACCCCTGGTGCTCCCCGGTATATGTGCGTCTGTATTGGCATCGCTGTCCCCTGGAATCTGTGTCCCCCTCCGGCTCCAGCCCCTGTGCGCTTCTCCGCCTGTCTGCACGTATTCTCCCCATCCCTGCCCACCCCCAGCGCTCTCCCTGTCTCCCCATCTCCATCTCCCTAGGGGCCACATCTTTGTATCTGTCTCCCTGGATATGTTAATAAAACATCACCCGTGAGAATGGCAATGGTTCACATCGACCGAGAGTTGACTGTGACTTTACAGGAGTGAACTCACTGTCTCCTGCGCAGGCGTTTGGGGAGGGTGCCTGGGGTGTCCCCATTTCACAGACAGAGCAACTGAGGCACAGCGAGGTGAAGCCACGTGTCCGAGGTCCCACACCTGCTGGGTGTCTCTCGCCCCTGGTCCCTGTCTCTGCCTCTGGTCCTCTCCCTCCACGTTCCCATGTGTCTCTGGGAGAATGGCCCCCCTCTGTCGGTCCGCATGGCTGACCCCTTGCCTCTCTCGGGACCTCGGCCCCTGGGGGTGGCTGCATCTCTGTCACCCTGCCTGTGTCTCTGTTTGCTGCTGCCCTGCCTCGCCTTTCTCGGACACACCTGTCTCTGTCTCTTTTCCTTTTTGGGAGGAGGGTCTCTCCAAATCTCTCCTGCTATCTTTGTGTTGCTTCCTGGACCTCACCTCTCTCCGCTGGTTTTCTCTGGCTGTCTCTGTCTCTCTGGGGAGATCTCTGTGTATCTCTCTCTGCATCTCAGACGCTCCATCGCTGTCTTGCGGCCCATCTCTGGACCATGTCTGGACCTCCTTGCCTGGGTCTGGGTCTCTGCAGCCCCCTCCCTCTCTGTTCCTAAAAGTGTCTCTGCGCTCGCACCTCCAGCCCCCATCTTCAGCTCCCCGTCTCCCCATCTCTCTGCCAGCCACGGTCCACCCGGGCCCCCCCGCCCTGCAGCCAGGCCCCGTTCTCAACAGAGTGTGTCTGCCCCGGCGGCCGGCCGAGGAGGTGGAGGGAGGGGACGCCAATGACCTCACCAGCCCCTCTCCGACCACCCCCCCCTTTCCCTTTTCAACTTTTCCAACTTTTCCTTCCGTGCCCTCCTCCGAGAGCGGCGGCGGCGTGAGCCCTGCGAGGCAGCCGGCTCCGTCTGAATGGAAAAGGCAGGCAGGGAGGGTGAGTCAGGATGTGTCAGGCCGCCCTCCCCTGCCGCCTGCCCCCCGCCCGCCCGCCTCGGCCCCCTATATAACCCCCCAGGCGTGCACACTCCCTCACTGCCGCGGCCCTCTCTGCTCACACGCACATGCCTCCCCTCCCCAGGCCGAGGCCCAGCTGACCCCCAGGGCTCCCACGGCAGCGGACAGGGAAGGGTTAAAGGCCCCCAGCCCCCTGCCCCCTGCCCTGGGGAATCCCTGCCCTGTGGGGACATGAACAGTAAGTTGGTTCAAGTTCCTGGAGCGGGGAGTTGGGGGGGGTGGACGGGGAGGGACAGCGGAGGGAGGGACCGTCGCTGGAAGGGTGGGGAGCAGACAGAGCGCCGGAGGAGCGCGAGGCAGCGATGGGGAGGCGGGGACGCAGCGAGCAGGGCCTTCGGGGCGCGCAGGGGGCCTGGGCAAGGGACGGGCAGCGGGAGGGGTGCGAGGCCGGGTCAGGGACGCGAAGACCCCGACGGGACAGCGCCAGGCGAAGAGACAGAGATGCGAGGCCCACGGACAGACAGACAAACGCCAGGGGCTGAGCCCGAAGGGCCCGGGACCCCCGGGGCGTCAGAGGGCCCCGGACACCCGGGGACACCAACCGTCAGGCTCCAGGAGAGAAACTGAGGCAGAGGGCCCCAGGAGGTCAGAGCGGACCCCCCACCCCTCACCGCACCCAGCCAAGGGGAGGAGAGAGGGAGACGAAGGGGCGCAGACAGAAACAGGAGAGCCAGACGAACGCGGACAGACCGACGGACCGCGGGCAGGGAGGGCCCGGGGGGCGGACCGGGGGCGTGCCGCTGGAGCGGAGCGGCCCGAGGGGCGCTGATTGGCCGGCAGGCGGGGTGGGCGGGGTGGGGGGGGATGGGAGGCGGCGGCCCTGGGCCCCCGCGCACCTAGTCCCGGCGCCCTCTCCGCCCGCCGCGTGCGCGCTCCGCGCGCCCGCCTCCCCGCCGCCCGCCGCCCAGGTGCGCCGCGGGGCATCCCCGACTCTGCGGCCCGCTCAGGTCGGCCCCCGCGGGGGCTCCTCCGGCGTCTCCATCTCCCCCGGGTCTCTTTCCCCTGCTCTCGGTCCGGCTCGGGCTCCCGAGCCCCGTGAGGGGGGCAGGTCCTGGCCTGTGCGTCTCCCCCGACCGTGCCCCGCCCCGGGGCCCGGATTCCGGCGTCCGGGGGCGGACGGGAGACGCCCGGCCCGTCTACCCGCCCCGGGGCCGCGTCTGCTCCGACGGGCGGGGCAGCCCGAGCCGGGGAGGGAGAGGGAAACCCGCCCAGGCCCTGCGCCGAGCCCTGGGTGCTCCGCCCGGGGACCTAGGACCCGCACTCCAGCCCCTCCTCCCTCAGACCCCCGGTCGGGGCTGAGCCGCTGCCCTCTCCCCGGACCTCTCCACCTCCCCAGGTGTTTGCTGCCTGGTCCTGGCCGCCCTGAGCCTGTGGCCCGATAGAGCTGCTGCCCCGGGGCCGCCGCCCGCCCCGCCGCGGGCCTCCCCGGACCCTCGCGCTGAGCTGGACAGCGCCGTCCTCCTGACCCGCTCCCTCCTGGCGGACACTCGGCAGCTGGCCGCACAGCTGGTAGGACAGCCTGCAGGGGACGGGCAGGGGCCAGGACCGAGACCCGGAGGGCTTCTGGGCTACCAGGGTGGCCGAGACAGGGGGGGAAAGGGGGTCAGGGGCGTGTGGTGGGGGAGGAAGGACCCCCTGGAGCTGGTCTGGGTCCCTCTCACGGCCTTTTTTCCCCCCAAGAGAGACAAATTCCCAGCTGACGGAGACCACAGCCTGGATTCGCTCCCCACCTTGGCCATGAGTGCGGGGGCGCTGGGAGCGCTGCAGGTAAGGGCGGGAGTGGGCCAGTGAAGCGGGTGCAGGGGGTTGGGGGCTGGTGTGGGCGCTTGCCAGGCGCTCCTTGACGCCCCCCCCCCCCCGCCCCCCGCCGGGCCCCCAGCTCCCGGGAGTGTTGACACGGCTGCGGGCAGACCTGTTCTCCTACCTGAGGCATGTGCAGTGGCTGCGACGTTCAGGAGGCCCTTCCCTGCGGACCCTGGAGCCCGAGCTGGGCACCCTGCAGGCCCGGCTGGACCGGCTGCTGCGCCGGCTGCAGCTCCTGGTACGATGACCTGGCCCTGAGCCCCCGGACTCTAGGCCCACTCTGAGACCCTCTCTCTGTGTCCCTGAGGCCCTGGACTCCAGGGCACTCTGAGACCCTCTCTCTGTCCCCGAGGCCCCAGACTCCAGGCCCACTCTGAGACCCTCCCCCTGTCCCTGAGGCCCCAGACTCCAGGCCCACTCTGAGACCCTCCCTCTGTGTCCCTGAGCCCCTGGACTCCGAAGTCCTGCCTGGAAACTCTAAACTCTCACCTGGAGACTCAGACCCCATGATCTTGTGACTCCGAGTCTCCCACTCTGAAGTCGTAAGATTTGAGAGTCCAAACCCTCATCCCAAGACCTGGAGACCTTGGCCCCAAGACAGGAAGATTCCAGACCCCAAGCCCAGGGAATTCTGAACCTCCAGACCCTGAGACCCGCCCCCCCACCCCCACACACACACACCCTGCCCCTGAGATCCTGACACCTTAAGACCCTAGATCCTATAAGGATGATCTCTGACTCAAAACCAGCCTGGAGACCCTCCTCTGCAAGCCCCAGACCCCAAGGACCTAGATCCTGAGGTCTCCAACAAGAAGACCGCAGACCTTGAGCCCTGAGTCCCCAAGAGCTCAGACCTAGGTTGTGACCCCTTAAGACCCCAAGACCCTGCCTTTCTAAACCCCAGACCCAAGACCCTGAGGTGGTAAGACTTCAGTCCTCAGTTCCTGGACATGAGCCCAAAGGCCCTGGAACTCAGACTCCGATTCTCAGCTCTGAGACCCCAGACTGGAGGCCCCAGCCCTCATCCATGAGTGTCTGAGCTTGATCCCAGAGACCTCACATCTAAGACCTCAGCCCCAGGATCCCAGCCCTGACCTTACAGACCCACCCCAGCCCCCTGAACTTGACTCTGGAACCCCATCCTCACACTTCTGAACTCAGCATCCTGCAGGACTCTCTCCCTTGACACCCCAGCTTCCAGCCCCGAGACGCTGTAGAAAGAGGCCCCCTGGCCCTTCTCCAACCCTGGTTCAGCACAGGCCTCAAACGCCTCCCCCTACTTGGACACCCTGCTGCACCCCTGGCCTGACGCTAGCCCTCTGTTCTCTCCTGGCAGATGTCCCGCCTGGCCCTGCCCCAGGTACCCCCAGACCCTCCGGCACCCCCCCTGGCACCCCCAGCCTCAGCCTGGGGGGGCATCCGGGCGGCCCATGCCATCCTGGGGGGGCTGCAGCTGACGCTCGACTGGGCCGTGCGGGGCCTGCTGCTGCTGAAGACTCGGCTGTGACCCTCCGCCCAGAGCCACCAGCGCCATTCAAAGCCAGATCTTATTTATTTATTTATTTTGGGATGGAGTTGCGGCGGTCAGAGGATTTCCATCCCCCTACTCCATTCTCTCCTAGTTAGAGACGATCCCTCCAGGATCCGTCCCGGAGACCTGGGCAGAGGGGCATCTGTGCCTTATTTATACTTATTTATTTAACAGGGGTGGTGGGAGGCAAGTGGACTCCAGGGTCCATGAGGAGGAGGGAACTTGGCCCCCAGATTCATGGGTCTCTAATAAGTCTGGCCACAGGGTCTCCCTGACCCCCACCCCTCTGGGCCTGGGCAGGAGCATATTATTATTTATTAAACTATTAACTTTTTGTGTTGGGGTGGGCAGGGAGGGGGAAAGGAGGTCTGGGTTTTTGTACAAAAATGTGAGAAACCTTTGTGAGATGGAGAAGGGGGAATTAAATTCGTCATACACATCCACTTAGAGATGATTTCTCTGGGGGCTGGGGGCTCGATGCTGGGATACCTGGGGGGGGGGACCATCTACTCTCTGGGTCACCCCCAGAGACCATGAGTTCTTGGTGCTGCTTCTGAGCCTTACCTGGTGGCCAGCACTTCATAGGCACTCAATAAATACTTAATGAAAGATTCTAGAAGTTTACTAGTACAGGGCAAAGTTGCAAGTTCAAGGCTGTCCTTTATGGCAGTGTTTACAACAGCAAATTGAAAACAGACTAGGTGCCCAACAGTAGGGGATGGTTATATAAATTATAGTGCCTATCTATGTGACAGAACATGGCAGCCATGAAGAGAGATGTTAACAGAGCCTGCCTTTGGCATAGGAGGAGCAGGCTACAAACCACTGTGATCCCCGTTGTGTGTGTTTACACATGTAGGTATGTAGATAGGGATAGATATATGGATTATTTTAAAACCCTAGAAGGAAATACACCAAAATGTTGGCAATGGCCAGCTCAGGTAGAAGGTGGGGGTGGGGTTGCTGGTGACTTTTATTATTTGTGCTTCTCTGTATTTTCCAGAATTTTTATTACAATGACCACGTATTTTGCAAAACACTATATTTAGAATGACAGAGTAGCAGCACCCACCCTCCCCAAAAGACCTCAGAAAGGGACAAGAATGACTATTCACTGCAGGCCTTCTCTGGGCCAGGCCCTAAGTGTGGGGTTTTATTTACAAGATTCCCTGCACTCCCCAGTACCCACCCCCCTCATTTTACAGAGGAGGGAACAGGCCACACAGCTAGGGAGAGTCAGTTTGACTCTGCCCAGTCTGGCTCATTCCAAACCTGATGTGGGAACATACAGCACTGGGCCGTTACAAGTTCGTTGTAACAATGTACGGCAACCACTACCACAGACACAAGTTAGATACAGGGAAACTGAGGCCCCTGGCAGCATGGACCCTCCCCCGGGTCTGGCAAAGGGTCATTGGCAAGTGGGGACTGTAACTGAAGCCTCCCCCTCTTTAAGAGTCAGAAACCCTTGGATTTAATTATCCGTTTACAGCCTCCCAGAGGGACCCTCCCAGGGCCCTGGGTTGTCTAGTTTAGGTCTGCAGGGGGTATTCTGATTCACCCACCCCAGCCCTTGAGACTCCGGGGCAGGGTCCCAGGAGGAGGAGAAGGGAGCCCACTGTCCCTGGGGAGTTCCCAGGGAGCGCCGCACCTGTGGTCCATGAGGTCACAAAGCCCCAGGAAGGCTCCTCCCCACGCCGGCGCGGACCACCCCTGGAGGGCCATGCCCGAGCCCTGGGGAAGCTCCACCCGCTGGAGCAGCTGAAGTCCGAGGGGCTGGGCCCGGTGGGCTGGGACGGGGGCCGGGGCAGCCAGGCGTCGGGGTGCCGGGTCCCTGCCTCCGCGCCCTCGGGTGACCCGTCCTTTCTGCAGCGGCCATGAACCGGCTCCGGAACCTGAGGCGTCCGGAGCCGCTCCGGGGCCCCCCGCAGTGGGTCCCCACTCTGGGCGAGCTGCAGAAGACCCTCCAGCAGGGGGAGCACTTGCCCCTCCGCCCGCTGCCCATGTTCGAGAGTAACTTCGTCCAGGTCCCCGGCTCTCTGCGCCCCGCGGGCGGAAGAGGGACAGGAGGGGCGGGAGACCCCCCGACCCGGGCTGGGGGATTCGGCGGGGAAGAGGCAGCTGGGAGGCTTGACGCGGGTGGGAGGCTCGCTGTGGGGGAGCCAGAGGAGCGTAAGAGACCCGAGTGGTCCCAGCCTCTCTCCCTGGACCCCCCAGGTAACCAATCGAGGGGCCCCGGTGTACGTGCACCACAGGACCAACCGAGTGACCATGGGCGTGGCCGCCTCCCTGCCAGGCTTGGTACTGCCGGACATGCTGCTGATGGCGCAGCCCCCCGAGGACAGGGAGTGCTCCAACCTCGTCCTCACCAGGTGCCTCCATCCGCGCCCGCGTGCCCCGCCCCGGGGGCGCGCTCTATCTCCGCCGGCCCCCCGCGCCCCCCGGCGCGTGCTCCACCGCCGCCGTCTCCCCCTCCCAGGATGATCCCGCTGGACCTGGCCCACCTCTACGTCCACGACCTGTCCGCCTGGCGCCTGAAGCTGCGCCTGGTCACAGGCCGCTACTACTACCTAGAGCTGGACGCCCCCGACAGCGAGGTCGGCTTCCTGTTCGACCGCTGGATGCGCCTGATCAGCCAGCTCCAGCAGCCCGCCACTTCCTGGGCCCCCAGGACCCTGCACACGCCCCCCACGGGCCTCTCCCACCTAGGGCCTCCTGCCTCCACCTGGCGCCTCCAGGTGCGGCCCTGACCCCCACGGACCCCTGGGGGCAGCCATGGTTCTAGATTCCAGAGCGAGTCAGGAGCAAAAGCCATGAAAGTATAGGAGCCCTGGGAAGGGGGCTGGGAGTCTGGACCCCCGGGTCTGAGGGGGGAGGAGCTGGGGGGTCTGGACTGGGGAGGTGGTGGAGATGTGGACACCAGGAGGAGACCCCTTCCTGACTGCCTCCCCTCCCCTTCCACAGGTCCCGTCCCACCGCAGACATTCAGGTGAGCTGGCTGGAGGGTCCACTGGGCCCACCCCCCAGTCTCAGCTCCTCCACTAGGCGTGGATGGAGCCCCAGCAGTCCCTCTCTTCCCCTCTGTCCCCTGGCTGAGTGCCCCCAAGAGTCTCCTCGGGGCCTCCGCCCATCATCCCTGGGTCATTGACCTGATGGGTCCGTCTCTTTCTAGTCACGACTGCCGAGCCCACCTTTCCTTACAAGATTCTGACAGCTCAGAGACAGAAGGCCAAGGTGAGTGGGCCGCTGGGCCTGGGGAGGCGGGGGATGGGGGAGAGCAGGGTGGGGCGTGAGGGGTTGAGGGGCTGCACCTGCTGACCACCCCTGCACACACACACCGCCAGACCCTCAAGCGCAAATTCAAGTCTCAGGCTGTGGGCGACTCTCTGCCTCTCGTGTGGTCCCAGCTGCAGCACGTGGACGCCAGGAAGAAATCCACAGAAAAGAAGTAGGCTCAGGGCCTTGTTGCCCAGCAGGGCAAGGGGGCCGGGGGGTGGGTCTCGGTGCAGAAGCTGCCAGACTCACACCACATTTCCCCTGCAGGCCCCAATCCGACCTCCCCTCTGGCAGACTGAAGACTGAAATCCAAGTTTCTGGTGAGCACACACCCCCCTCCATGAATGGACCCCCAAAATTCTGACCCTTCTGCGGAGGGCTCAGACTGTTCTCTCCCTGCATCCCCTCCCCCTAACCCCCAGAGAAGCCCAGCATCACCATTCGGACCATCTTCAGCATCATTTCCAACACACCGGACCACATGGAGTCTTCTCCCAAGGCAGTTGTATACCCAGGGCTGGGGCAACGCTTGAGACAGAGCAGGAGGGGCGGGGGGCCTGGACCCCAGGGTCTGAGGGAGGAGGGGCTGGGGGCCTGGACCCCCAGGTCTGAGGAGGAGGGCGGGGGGCCTGCACCCCCGAGTCTGAGGGAGGAGGGGCCAGGGACCTGGACCCCGGGGTCTGAGGGCGGAGGGGCCGCAGCCGGAGTCTGGGCGTCTCCAGCGGCCTGACCGTCTCCAGCGGCCTGACCACCACTCCCCTTGCGTCCCCCACCCACAGGGTTGCTCTGACTCTGAGGGTGGCGCATGCCTGGCAGGCTTACTGGAGACCCCTTTACACTGTATCTCGGAGGACAGCCCTGAAATGCCCCTGCTGGGCACCTGTGACGACCTGGATATGTGTGCATGGCAGCAGCACGTGGACAACCTGATGGACCCTGAGACCAGCACCATGTCCAGCTGCTCCATCCACCCAGCTGCCTACACTCCCAACTTCCCCAGTTTCAACAAGAAGGCCAGGCCTCTGCCACCCAACTGGAAGCCCCTAGCTGTGCCCACTGCCCCTCATAAGGCTCCATTCATCCTTGACCAGTCCAAGAGGGTCTCAGCCATGCCTGCTGCATTGCAGATGTCCACTGCACCCGGCCCCTCCCAGAAAGCCACAGCTTATCCTCCTGTTCCCCAAAAGGCCCCATTTCAGAAGCCCCCTCATGTACCAACCGTTCCCCAAAAGGCCCCAGCCATGCCTGGCCCATCTCAGAAACCCCGTCATGCACCAGCCATCCCCCAGAAGCCCCCAGTCATGGCTGTGCCATCTCAGAGGGCCCCAGGAACACTTGGTGTTTCCCCAAAGGCTGTTTCCCACCCTGCTCCCAACAGGAAATCTGTGTTCCTACCTGCCCCATCCCAGAAGGGTCTGACCTCACCCACCCAACACCGCATGACACTGGGCCCTGACAGTGTCAGCGTCGTGCCCTCCAGAAGCCACAGAGGGGATGTGCTTGAGAAGAGGAAGCCTGAAGAGAAGCCAGAGCCGGTGAAGTTGATGGGCACCAAGGAGAAGAATGTGGTAGAGACGAGAACTCAGAAAACAACCGTGGAGGTGCCTTTCACAACCACCGAGAAGAAGTCAGAGGAAGTCCTGATCCGCAGGGCCCAGGAGATCGCCGTGGACGGCTTGAAGGGCAAGGGAAAGCTAGAAGACAGGGTCCACATGATGAAGGAGGAGATTGATCTGGACATGCCAGGCTTCAAATCCAAGGAGGTGGGGCAGCAGAAGAAGTGGGTCAAGACCAAGAAACTGGCCATCCAACAAGCCCCTCAGGAGCAGACCAGGCCCTTCTCCGTGGAAGGGCTCACCCTTGCCAAGCTGATGATTATCGCTGGCTCCAAGGACCCCACCTTGAGGTCGGCTCTGGTCAACCTGCCATCCTGGCTTTCAACTTCACAGGGGTGTGACTTGTCCATGATGGGCAGAGTACCCCTTGGCCCCACCCATTTGTCCATGCTGGAGGAGACGCTGGTGGGGGTCAGGGAGCAGCCGCAGTTGGGGGTGAGGGTGGAGGAGATGCCCCAGGACTCAAAGGGACCTTCCAACGTGTCCTCTCGCCCCAGGCGTGCGGCCAGCAGCCCCAAGATGAATGTTGCCTCTCAGACTCCTATCCCTCTGCCCTCCACGAGGTGGGAGGACATACCTGAGTCGCCCACCTCACTGACCCCCATCTCAAAGATGGAGGCCAGGGTCTCCCAGCAGCCCAGGAGAGTGTCTCAAGAGCCTGAGAGGGGACCAGACCAGGGCCCTGTGGCCACAGTGGGGTCAAACCTGGAGATCCTCCTGCCCACCCTCTTGGAAATTGAGAGTATGAAGGATGAGGCCTCCAAGGTGGAGAAGATAAAGAAGGAGCTGGGCGCCTTCGCTCCTTCACCCAGGTATTTGGCGGTAGCCATGATCCTGTCTACCTGGTGTCCACGAGGAGGCAGGGGGCTCACTCCCTCTTTCCTTTACTTCCCTCTGGGCTCTCAGCGTAGAGTGAGCATCAACCAGGTGCCAGGCATCATTCTATGCACTAGGGACATGGCACTGAGCAATTCGGGGAGGGGGTTGCTCCTGGAATCTTTGGGGTGGAGCCCAGGGATACCCCTCAACATCCCACAGTGTAAGGGATGGTGCCCCACAAAATCACAGTAGTGCTGAGGTTGGCAACTCTGACAACAGAATCCACATCAATTGTATCATATGTTAGAAGGCAGGAGGGACTCTGGGCACATCGCAGGGTAGGGAGAGTTAGGCGTGGGGGTAGGCAGGTTCCAGTACCAGGTTGAGTTGGTCCAGGAGGGCCTCAATGAGCTGGTGTCATCTGTGTGAAGATCTCAAGGAGGGAGGTGAGGAAGCTGTGCGGACATCTGGGGAAATCCGTTCCCTTCAGAAAGAACAGCCCTGAGGCAGGAGAGTATGTGATGTGCCGTGCCGACGCGGAGCTCTGGGACGTCCCGCTGTGGGAATCACGGTCATGTGGGGCCTTGCAGGCCACCTGAAGTGGTGTGGGTTTGCTGCTGAGTGGCCCTGGAGGGTTTTGAGCAGGACGGCTGGAACTTACGTATATTAGAAAGGACGCTCTCTGGCTGAAGGAGAGGTGGAGGGGGACGGGTGGATGCTGGGAGAGGAGTGGGACAGGCCGTTGCCATGGTGACCGAGGCACAGGGTGATGGTGGCTTGGACCAGAGGGGTGGGGATGGGAGTACGGAGGAGTAGGGCTCTGCAGATGCTCTGATGGTTGAGCCCACGGGCCAGCTCATGGGCTGTGCGTGTTTGCTACGGCACCAAGGGTGACCTTGAGGTTTGAGATCTGGGACACCAGGAAGGTGCGGCAGCAGAGGCTGTGGGTGGAGCAGGTGTCAGGGAGAAGACTGGGAATTCCGTCCTGGACATCTCGCCTCTGAGATGTCAGGTAAGGACGTGGGGTAAGCTGCTGGACACAAGTCTAGAATGATGTGGGGACTCACCCGCACGTGGACAGCTTCCGCAAGCTATGAGCCTGGAAGGTCACCAGCGAGCGAGGGCAGGCGGAGACAGGGTCCACAGTGTTTAGGGAAAGGGGAAACATGGTCAGAGAGGGTGAGCACGGAAAAGCCTCCTGAACCCACTAAGTGAAGAAAACGACCAGGAACATCATGGGAGTAGCCGTGTCGAATGCTGCAAGCAGATGAAGGAAGATGGGAGGAGACAGAACCTCTGGATTTAACAGCAAGGAGGGGAAGAGGGAGGACTTGAATGGGGTAGGCTCAGGCGAGCACGGGGCAGGATCACCGAGCTGCAACTCTTGAAAACGTGGCTGAGTGAAAGAAGCCAGACACAAGGCCACGTTGTGTACGATGTGGTTTGCACGAAACGTCCAGATGAGGTAAATCCCAAGAGACAGGAAACAGATTGGTGGCTGCCTGCCGGGAGCTGCAAAGGGTGGGGAGCAACTGCCTCAAGGATGTGAGGTTTCCTTCTGGGGTGATGAAAACGTCCTGGGAACTATGTGGTTGCACAACATTATGAGTGCAATTTAATGCCACTGAGTTGCACACTTTCAAATCATTACAGTGGTAATTTTTGCAGGGTGTGTATTTCCCCAGTCGTTACACACACACACACACACACACACACGTAAAGAGGGGAATGGGAGAGGAGGCGTTCACTAGCTCTTTCCAAGGAATTCCCTGGAAGGGAAGGAGGAACCTGAAGAGGAAGCTGGTTTAGGATGTGGGACATGAGAGGACTTCTTGAGAGAAAGGAGATGTTAGTGCATTTGGATGCTGGGGTGAAGGACCCAGAGTCAGGCTTGATACAGAGGAGGCAGGAGGGAGGGAAATCTAGGAGGGACCTTGGAGGAAACATGGGTTCCAGGTCAGGCTTGCCGGGCCCTGGAGCAGGAACGCCCCCCATCGACACTACTCTCTCCCCGCGGGTCCCCCAAGCTCTCTCTAGCTTGCTTTCTCTCTCTCTCTCTCCAGCAGGCCGCACTCGCAGCAATCTCAATAGTGGGATGCGACGGACTCGACTTCAGTCACCAGTGTCCAGAGGAGCCTAGCGGGGCCAGGTAGCCCCTGAGCCCTGTAGGTCCGCCTGACGCCTGACACGTGGCCTTGGCGTCCAAGAGCCCGGCCCTTACCCTGGCTCTTTCCTCTTCCTCACAGGCCCCCAGGTGCTGTGCACCTCTACTGTAAGAAGCAGGTTGCTAAAAAGGCCGGGCGGGGGCGGGGTGCTTCTTGTCGGGTAGAGACCAGAGCTATCTATACGTTTATATAGGGGACGGGGCGGGGGGCGGGAGCCGAGGCCCGGGAGAGCCCGCATGGTGCCCCAGCTTCGCGGAGATTAAAAGCCGGAGTCTGAGACTCGGCCTGAGTGAGTAGCGACTGCTGCCTGTGTGCGCGCGTCGGCCCCAGAAGGGGCGGCGGGCGGCGGAGGGGGGGTCGTTCACAACAACCCTAGCTTGGCGTCCCGCAACGTTTCCTGCAGCGCAGCGGATCCCATTGGCTGGGGCTCCCGGGGGCCCAGCCAATCGGGCCCGAGGGGTAGTGCTTCCTGGGCTGGGACCCTCCAGACTCTACAGCAAGGGCCACCCCCGACGGAGCCACAGGCACAGCTGACCCAGCGACCCGCCGACGGTCTGCTGAGCGCCGGACAGGTGGGGACGGGGGCTGGGCTTCGGGGCGAGCGTTAGGAGCCGGGGGAAGCGAGGGTCACGGGTCGGCCCCACGGAGCCCACCCCTCCCCGCAGCGCCGCCTTCGCCGATGCTGGGTGCTGAGTGCCCAAAGCCCTGCAAGGGGAAATGGCCAACGCCGCCTTTCGACCCGCGCTTCCCCAACCAGAACCAGACCCGCAACTGCTACCAGAACTTCCTGGGTAAGACCTCGTGGGCCAGGTCAGGGGCGGTGGGTGAGAGAAGGTGCGAGGCGGGGAGGGGCGCGCCCCGCACTGGGACGCGGAGACCGTTGAGGTGGAGAGAAAGCCGGCGACGGCCGGAGGGGCGGGGCCTCTTTGAAGAGGCGTGGCCTTATTTAAAAGGGGCGGGATCGTTCCGTGCAGGGGCGGGGCGAGGGAGGAGCGGGTCAGGTTGGGGTAGAAGGGGGAGCCGGCGACGGCCGGAGGGGCGGGGGCCTACCGGTGATGGGTGGGGCCTATTTTAAAGGGGCGGCTCGTTTCGTGGGGGGGCGGGGCGAGGGAGGAGCGGGTCCTCCAGGTTGGGCTGGGACTGAATCGGAAGGGGCGGGGCCTACCAGGTAGGGGCGGGGCCTCATTTAAAGGGGGCGGGATCGTCCCGTGGAAGGGCGGATCGAGGGAGGAGCAGAGCCTTGCCTGGAAGAGGAAAGTCCGAGTCGTGGAAGGGGCGGGATTATGGGAGGTGGGCGGGGCCTTGGAGGGTGGAGCGGGGCCCTCCAGGTTGGGCAGGGATTGAATCTCAGAAGGGGCGGGGCCTATCCTGGAGGCGTGAGACAGGGTCCTGGAAGGGAGGGAAGAGAGGATAGGCGGGGTCTTGCGGGGAGGAGGCGGGGCTGGCCCTCTCGGAGGGCGTGGTTACGGGGGGCGGGGAGAGTGCAGGCCTGGCGGGAGGGCGGGGCCTCCCGTGGGGGCGGGACTACCCACCTGCTCGCCCCGCCCCGCCCCCGTCGCAGACTACCATCGCTGCATCAAGACCATGAACCGCCGCGGAAAGAGCACACAGCCCTGCGAGTACTACTTCCGCGTGTACCACTCGCTGTGCCCCATCAGCTGGGTGAGCGGACAGAGGGCCGCACGGACGGGCCGGGCGAGGGTGGATGGGTCGGCTGAGTTAGGACGGCGCTCACTCCCCTCTTCCCCACCCCCAGGTGCAGCGCTGGAAAGAGCAGATCAAGGACGGGACTTTCGCTGGGAAAATCTAACGGTCTGAACGTGGCTTCTCCTCCGAAGAATCAGCCCCAGTGACATTCCCCGCCCCATCCTCTCGTCTCCCGGAAAATGGGCCCCACCGCCCCAAATCTCACCCCGCTCCGCCCCGTCTTTAAGCCTCAAATAAAGTTGTGTTACTGTTGGTATTAATGTCTTGTCGGTAAGGCAGGGGAGCATCGGGAGGCCCTTCCTGTACCCTGCCGCTGACACTACTGGTTCCAGTCGTGGGAGGGGTGAGGGAGCCCCTCCTGTCCCCTTCCCAGCTCCCCCGCCACCCCCCCAACCCTGCTCCAGCAGGGTCTGCCTTGGCTCTCTGAGTCCCAGCACTCCAGGGTCCTCCTGCCTCTCAGTCCCCCACTTGTTACTCAAGTCCCTCAGGGTCCTCTTCCCTTCCTGGGCCACCAGTCCCACCCCTCCATCCCATCTCAGGTACAGAAGAGCAATGTTTATACCACCCAGCACTGACCCTGTCTCTCCCTCCCTGCTCCAGACCATTCCTGGCTCTCCACCTTTCCCTTGCCCCCAATCCCCTTTGACTCCCCTCCCCTCCCGTCCTGGAACCCATCACTTGAGCTTCTCCCAACAGGGTGCGCCGCCTGGTCCCCTCGGTCTTTTCAGCACCTGTCCATGGCCAGGAGCAGCCTTCTCTGCTTAAACACATGTCACTTCAGTTTCTCCTGCCAACCCCTCCCTGTGAGCTCCTCCAAGACACTCGGAGCTCCAGACTGAATTATTCTTTGCCCCAACCCCACTCCGTCTCTGAGCCTGCCCTCAGCCAAGCTCAGGCACAACAATGGTGAGGTTCATCCTGATTCCAGATGCCTCTCAAAATGCCACCTCTCCGGCCACCTCCACCGCCACCACCATTGCCCTGAGCCAGGCTGAGTGACCCTGGACAGAACCTGGAGCCTGGGGCTTCTAGCCGGGTCCTGCCCTAGATGGACATGGGAGTGGGGGTGGGGTGGATTTGACTGTTTCCTCTTGAAGCTGTCAGCCTCTTGGGGCAGCCCAGACCCCCAGACTCTGCCTGCAGTGATCTCACAGGGCCCCCATTCAACCCCAGGGTTCAGAGGTAGCTATTACTAATCACGTGATGACTTCCTGGAGCCCCCCCTCCCCGCCAAAAGCCTCCTGACCTGCATCACCTCAGTTTCTCCAGCTGTGCAGAGAGATGGTGCAAACCCCATTATCAGGAGAGGTGGGACGACGGGAGGGGCTGGGTGAGCTGGGGGGAGAACAGCTGCCTCCACTCCCCCCCCACCCCTCTACACTGCCCTCATCGCCCCCCTCCCCAGGGCACACTCCAACGTGCCATTTCCCACGATTGGCCTCAGGCTCCCGCTCTCAGACCACAACTTGCAAGGCACCCGGGCAAATGAGGGCACAGGGTGTGGACTCAGACAGACAGACAGGCTGGAAGCTATGGCGGGGGGCCGGGGAGGGGGTGCGGTGTGAGGCGTTCTCGCGACCTCTGCTGACCTGCAGACCTCTGGCCTGAACAGAGGTGGCGCTGCCTCGGGGAAGAAAGCAAGCCGCGGTGCCACGCGGGCAAGGCAGCTCTGAGTCACAGCACGGACCGGAGGCCGTCTGAACACTCGCTGAGGTCAGCCAGGTAGTGCCAAGCACAGGGTCTGACACCTGTGTGGCCGCGGCCGCAGCCAGCCTCCCGACCTCCCCAGGCGCCAGTTCCGCCGCAGCCCCTTCCCGTTGCCCCTTCTTCCCCTCTGGGGCCAGGATCCTGGCCCCATCCCTCCACCACCTCTCGGACGTTCTGACTCGCCCAGCCTCCTTGCTGGCCACCTCTGTCCCCTGGATGCCTGAGCCCAGGGCAGGGACAGACCCACCTCACCTCCAGCCAGCAGACCAACGCTCTCAGGCCCCAAACCCTGGCTGTGAACACCTCCTCCACCACTCCCGGGCCAGCTTTGCCCGGCTGCATCCTGAAACCCCCAGGTCAGCCTCCTAGGACAAAGGAAATGGAGGCCTCCGGCATCTCCCGTCCCCCACTCCTCCCCCCACCTGCATCCCTGCTCCCCTCCCCGCTCCCCTCCTCTCCATCCTCACCCTCTTCCAGCCTCCTCTCATCAACACCACCCTCTTCCCGTCCCCTCTGCGCTCCTGCCTCCCCTGACAGGTTCAGGATCACAGAATCACAAAACCGTTTGCTCCATGAGCCATCCGGGCGCTGTGCTCTGTCCACCCACTGCACCATCCCATGGAAGCCACTGCTGAACCGAGCCCTGGGCCTCCTGTGGGCACAGAGCCGATTTCCCCTCTGGTACCTGCCTCTTTCCCAAAGACCTCAGAGCCTGATGAGCTCTGAACATGGGTTCAAGTCCCAGCCCTGAAGCCTGCCAGCCCCATGGCCTAAGGCCTCTGGGCTGGGGCCTTCTCACCCGGATCACAGTGATAACACCTACACTTTGCAGGGCCGTGGGTAGGATGATGCCGTGTGACGAGCCAGAACAGTGTCCAGCCCAGCTGCTCTCAGGGGTTGGACAACCTGCAGCATGTTGATCCAGTTCTGGTGCCCAATATCACACCGGGTGGTGGGGTGACTATCAGTTGCCCTCCCGATCGGCAAGCCCAGGATGACCAAACCCATCAACAGGGCCTTGGAGCTTCCTTCTGGTGTGTGCTCAGTCACCTCAGTCGTGTCCGACTCTTTGCGACCCCATGGACTGTGGCCCACCAGGCTCCTCTGCCCATGGGATTCTCCAGTTAAGAATACTGGAATGGGTTGCCATGCCCTTCTCCAGGGGGATCTTCCCAACCCAGCCAGGGATCGAACCCATTTCGCCTGCATTGGCAGGCGGGTGGGCTCTTTACCACTAGTGCCACCTGGGAGCTCCTGGAAGCTGAGGGTAAAAGGGTCAGAGAGCGCCCTCAAGGGGAGAAATGGGAGCCAGGCTTGAGTGTCCTGCCTGGCTCTGCTGCTGTCTCAGGGACAGGGTGCGGCACTTCCTGAGACTCTGGGCTGGAATTACTTCCCATTTCTTTCAGCTCTCTCCTTCTTCTCCAGCCAGCCTCCCTGTTTCCTTGCTCCGGCCCCCTGGTCTATGATGGGGTTCTCAGCCTGAGCCTTGACCCTCCGGCCCTCCCCCGGGGCTTGCCCAGCCCCAGATCCACCCGGACATTCCAAGGCCTGCCGGCTCACAAGGACGCCTCTCAGCTCCCTGTCGAGGCTGGGGCTCCGTCTGCCTGGCGGCTCACGGTGGGCTCGACGCAGTACCAGCTCTGCGGCCTCAGGCGGACGCGCCTGCCCTCCGGGACCATCTGCAGAGGTGCGGGGCCATCTTGGCAGCGCTGCTGTGGAGGCAGACGCCGGGGTGCCTGGGGCCATGATGGCATCGGTTGTATTACCTCCCTCCCTCCTTCCCTATCATCTTGTCACTCTAGCCCACAGGTCTTGCCGGGGGCTGGCTTTGGCCCCGAGGGGTACATTTGGCAAGGACCACAGATACTTTTGTCACCACGGAGGGGGTGCTGCTGGCATCTCTGGGTGGAGGCTGGAGAGGCCAGCCCTCGTCCTGAGACACAGGACTGGCAGCTTAAGGCGGCAGCAGTGCTGAGGATGAGAGACCCAGATCACTGCTTTCTCATCTCTCTTGTTTTTGGGTCCAGACGCTTTTGTGGGTTGGACGAAGGCTCTCAGCCCTCTGGGCTCAGAACACGCACGTGAATGTGCAGTCTCTACATGGGAAACGGGGTTCCAGGAGGACCTCAGAAACTCCAGCGTCCATCCAGGCTGACTCCTTCCTCGGTTGTCACATTTGTCTAGAAAGCATGGACTTCTGCTTGTTTAGAGGGACAGGTTCCTTAGTGACTGTGTCAGCCGTCTCTCTTCATCCTCCTCACTGCCACTTGCTGACTGGGAGGCCCTCTCCCTCCTTACTTTTAACCTCAGGGAGAAAGCTAACAGGGTTCAGCAGGACTCACATGGAAAAAAAGACACACCTTCTTGTTCTAAAAGGAATCAAACAGGCTACACATAAATGGTCTTTCCTGCTGGCTCAGATGGTAAAGAGTCTGCCTGCAAGGCAGAAGACCTGGATTCTATCCCTCGGTCAGGAAGATCCCCTGGAGAAGGGAATGGCAGCCCACTCCAGTATTCTTGCCTGGAGAATTCCAGGGACAGAGGAGCTTGATGGGCCACAGCCCATGGGGTCACCAAGAGTCAGACACAACTGAGCAACTTTCACTTCAAATTTCATATATATGAAACAAATTTTAAAGTTAAAAAGAATAGTCACCTGCTTTGAACTGGCCACCCCGTTGGCCCACCCGGGTCTTCCGACAGTCCCCTCAGGCCCTCCACATTCCTCACCAACACAGCCTGGCCTTGTCAGCCTCCAGCGTAAACTTTTCCATGGTTGTCATGGAGGAGATAAACCAGGGCCTGCAGCCCACACCTGACCCCCAACACTTGTGATATGGTCATGAGGCCTCAATGAACAAGAAGGAAAATGTTCACAAGACACTTTGCAGGGGGTTGGGGTGGTGGGTGCCGGGTGTTAGGAAGCACTAATTGTCAGCTGTTAGTATTTCTGTAAAAGGGGGTTGAGGTGAGAATTAAGAGGCGGTGGGAGAAGTTCTTTGGTGGTTCAGGGGTTAGGATTCTGGGCTTTCACCGCCATGGCCCCAGGTTCAATCCCTGGTCGGGGAACTGAGAACAGAACTGGATCTCAAGAAACAAGACAATTCATTGTCCTGGCCTCATGGAGCTGCTGCTGCTGCTAAGTCACCTCAGTCGTGTCTGACTCTGTGAGACCCCATAGAGGGCAGCCCACTAGGCTCCTCTGTGCCTGGGATTCTCCAGGCAAGAATACTGGAGTGGGTTGCCATTTCCTTCTCCAATGCATGAAAGTGAAAAGTGAAAGTGAAGTTGCTCAGTCGTGCCCGACTCTTAGCGACCCCGTGGACTGGAGCCCACCAGGCTCCTCCATCCATGGGATTTTCCAGGCAAGGCCAACCCAGATGACACATGTGAGGGACTCTGACTTCAGACAAGGGCGATCTGGCCCCATGTGACCCAGGGTGAGTCACTCTAATTGTTGGACCTCAGTTATCTCATCTGGAAAATGGGCAGACTCCCCTCCTGCATGAGACGATGGGTCTGGAAGCATTCTTCATGAGCATAGTTTGTTCGGTAGTGTGATTCTTGCCTCTGTACTTGGTCATCCTCAGAGTCCACTGTCCTTTCACCCTCCCAAGCTTTATAGGGCCCAGAGTCTGGTCTCCCCAGCAAGGCGTAGGGTCTCACCCTCCCAAAGGACATCTCTTTAGAACATAAATCAAAATGAAATGCTTTCAAGAACGCTGCTTGTAACAACGTTTTAATAAAATAAAATAAAAAGTTCAAGTGCTTCCAACCCCCCAACATATCCCATTCTGGTGTGGGGGAGGGGAGAGACCCCCCACACCCCAGTAGCACCAGGGATAGCACCATGAGAAAGATGAGGTCGCACCCGGCCTCCCTGAGACCCACGGGGGTGGTGGGGACAAGCCCCTGGCCAACCCCCCTCATCCCCCACTCAGACAGTCACAGACTGAGAGCAAACTGACCCCTCCCCCACAGGGCAATGTCTAGGGAGGCCACCCAAGCCAGCCCCACCTCCCCCAGGCCTGCGGGGCGGCCCTGCCCCTATGGCTTTGCTCCCTGGGCAAAAGGTGGTGGGCAGGGAACAGCTCCTTCAGCCCTGGGCCCGGGCTGGGGTCGGGGGCGGCGGTGGGGGGTGGGGGGTGGGTGGGGGGCAGTGGCCAGGGCTCCCTGCCAGGGTGGGGGTGGCTCAGGGATCAGCAGTCACAAAGGATCAGGAGTCAGATCCCTGGGGGTGTCCAAGCCAACCTGCCCCCAGGTCAAAGCTGTGCTGGAATCGAAGGTCAACTCCTTCCCAGAGGTCCAAGAGCTCCTTCTAGAGGTGGCTCCCCGAGAAGCTGGGCAGGAGGGGACCAGGAAGGACATCCTGCTCTCCGGGCCCAGGCCTCCCTGTCCAGCCCGTCATGGCCCATTGCTGTTGACATCCAAGTCAATGGAGCCATGGCTGACCACAAGCCGCAGGCGCTTGGGTGGGGAGAAGGGGGTGAAGGCAAGGGCCTGCTTGGGGACAGGGATGGGACCTGGGGTCCCAGAGGGGGCAGGGTTGGCAGTGGCAGGCAGGGCTGGCACCACGCGGCTCAGATCCACACGGACCACAGAAGGCAGCCCGTAGCGCCGGGCCCAGTGCCAGTCCTGCTGGGGGGCCCAGCAGGCGCGGGGGGCCTGAACCAAGGCCACCCGGGCCTCCGCCCGTAGGCGGCAGTGGGGGCCGCAGCCTCCCCACCGGTGCAGGGAGACGCGGGCAGCTGGGAGAACTGGAGGCGGCAGGGCTTGCCGGGGCTGCAGGCGCAGGCGTCGGCGTCTCCGGGGACGCACCCGGAGCTGGGGCTGAGGCAGCCAGTGGAGCCAGAGGGGTGAGGCATCAAGTCGGGCGCTGCAGGGTGGGGGGCGCAGGGGCTGGCAGGCGGCTGTGGAGGCCCGGGGGAGGGGAGAGGAAAGGGCAGCTGTGTGAGCAGGGCTCCCGCAAGGGCGCACAGTTCCTGCTCAGGCTGGCCGCCTCCAAGGCTCTTCCTGGTCGTCGGAGGGGACAGACCCAGGGAGTGACGTGGGAGGAGGGACGACAGGAAGAGGGCAAAGACAGGACAGGGGACGGGCCCGCGGACAGCGCCCACCCCGTGCTCACCGCAGAAGGGGTCCCGGCGCGGCGGGGGTGGGTGGGCACAGGACCGGGGCCCGTCCAGACCTTGCTGCAACCGCCGTTTGGTCTCCCGGAGCTCGTACTTGTCCAGAGGTCGGGGCGGCAGGGGCTCCCTGGGCCGCAGTCGGAAAGCGCCCTCCCCTCTCCTGGGGGTGGGAAGGCGGTGAGGAGGGAGGGCTGGGCCCCCGAGGACGCACTTCCGGCTCTCACTTCCGGCTCCCGGCCCCAAGGACCACCGCCCACCTTTCACAGGTGTAGCATTCACAGTGCTCATTCTTCTCGCCGAAGAAGCCCTCGCCGTAGAAACAGGTCACCTCGTCCCCTGGCTCGATGTCCCGGAGCACCTTCACGCACGCTGCGTTTCCATCTGCAGGCACAAACTGGGGGCCAGAGGCTCAGCGCCCCACCCTGGGGTGGCCTGGCTCCCCGCCCCCACTGCCTGGCCTGGCCTGGGCCCCTGGCCTCACGGCCTGCCCCTGGGATGGGCAGGGGCCGAGCCCCAGGACGCGCCCTGCCCAGGGCCTGCACTCAGCACTGGCTCCCTGATCCCCCCCTGCTTTGCCGGCTCCCGCCCTCGCTGCAGGACGATGACCTAACCAGGCCTGGCAATGCACAGAAACCGCTCCCTCCGGCCCATCCCCTGGCTCCTCGATGGCCAGACCCGCACCGCCTGCTTCTGCCGTCTCCCCTTCTCCAGGCCCGGGTCCACCCCAGCCCCAATCCCAGATCACCACCTCCCGTCATCTGCCTGCTCCTGCCTCTAGGTTTCTCCTCTGGGAGAGGCGGGACTCCCACCCCCCCGACCTGTCCATCTGTCCACTGGTCTCTTCGTCCCAGGCTGACACACACCTGGGAGTGGCCCTGGCCACCGGCCTGCCTGACGCCAGGACAGCTGGCCGGCGTCTCCCGAGCAGGCAGTGCCAGGTGTCCACATTCCCTCCGTGCCTAAGAACCCTCTGGAGCTGGCCCCTCAGGGCCTCCCTGCCCTGGGCTACCCACCAAGCCTCAGCCTGTACCCCACGGGAGCCGCCATGGGGTGACTGAGCTCACACACGAGGGGAGCCCCCATGCCGCGGCCTCCCAGCCCTCCAGCCTGGAGCCCCATCTGAGATGCCCTAGCGTGCGCCCCTTTGCCCTCAACACCTGGGAAAACTCTCCTCCTCCTCCAGTGCCTGGCTCTGACTGGTACAGCCTCAGCTCTGCACCACGAGGGGGCTGGCACCCCCCTCACCAAGCCCTGCCTCCTCTCCCTCCTACCCACTGTCTGTGCTCCAAACCCCACAGGACACTGACACTCAGTGGCCTTCACAGCTGTGCCAGCAGGCAAGTTCTCATCCTTTCCCATCTGAGAAGAGAAACTTGGGCCTGGGCGGTGGAGCCAGGACTCCAACCTCTTCAAGTGGGGGGCTCTGGAGGATGGCCAAGGCCAGGGAGGCCCACAATTGTAGGGCAGACGCCCAAGGCCTTACTGGGCATCACCCTTCAACTCCCTCCCACGCACTCAGTCCTCCACACACACAGAGCAGGGGGGCCTCCCTCTGCCTCCCAGGGCCTCCTATCAGGAGGAGCCCTGGATCTCCAGGAGAGCAGGGCTCTCTCTGACCTCACCCCCGGGGCCTCCCCCGCCTCACCTCCTGCTATCATCACAGCTGCAGGGGCTTCTGCCTGGGAGGCCGGGCAACAGGCACAGAGGCATTTAGGGTCTGCCCACCACCACGCTCCCCCTCAACCGGCCCCGCCCCTGGCCAAGGTTTGGAGACGGGGCACTGCAGCCAGCAGGTGGCAGTGTGACTGGGTCCCAGTGTGACTCTACCAGAGCCCCCTCCTCACTCCGGGTACGGGCAAGGACGGGTGGGAAGCTGCAAGGTCAGGTAGGGAGACCCCCGACAGTTTCTAGCTCTTCACTAACCCGAAAGCCCCTCCCCACGTGCCCCTTCCTCCCGGGATGTGGGGGCCTCCAGGTCTCACCTTGCAGTTGGGTTTGCAGTCTGGAGCCAGTTGTGGGGGTGCAGGGGAGGGAAGAGACTCGGGTCAGAGGAGCCAAAAAGCTGGGGCACGCCCCTCCGCCCCCGCCCCCACCCCCGCGTCGGCCCCTAGTCCCGCCCCTACCGTGGTTGATGAAGGCGGCAGGGCCGAGCCACAGCTGAGCGCTGCGCTTGCGGGTTGAGTACATGATGCTGAAGTCGTTCTCCCCGGCTCTCAGCAGCTCCTCGTCGGCCTCCCGCAGCTCCGCGATGCAGCCCACCAGCAGCTCCAGCTTCTCGTTCTTTTTCCTGCCAAGAAGCCGGCTCGCTGTGGGTCAGTGAGTACCTCCCCAACCACCAGCGCTGGGGACAGGAGCCTCTCATCCCAGGCCTCCTGTGGGAAGAACTGATGCCGGCCAGCGCGCTCCACTGCCCAAACGTCTCTGAAAGTCCCACTGTTGCCCTACACCCACATATGCCTGGCGTGCATCCTGTCCTACTCTCGGCTCCTCTGGCGCCCACTGCCTCAGCTTCCCGCGGTCCAGTCCTGCCTGGAAGCCCCCCGCCACCCAGGCTCTTCACTAGACCCATCAGTCATTTTGTGGGTCTCAGCCTCTTCTCAAAATCCCCAGGCAGGCTCAGGATGCACTGCGCAACCGTGGTCAGCCCTGTGAGCGCGCACCACTACCACCCCCCTTCTCACTAGACTGCAAGCAGAGGGCAGTGTTCTTCTTGCTCACTGTCCTGCCCTCGTACCCAGCAGTGACTGCTACTTGAGGAGGGGGGGGTCTGGTGGAGATGAGATAAAGGACAGCAGTGCACTCTTGGGCACAAGGTCAGTCCTTTCCCAGCAGCCCGGGGAAGCCTGGGTCGCTGGAGGGGGGGTCTCATCTCCCAGAGGGCTGTGGTAGGCCAGGGGGGTCCTGGGGGCCAAGCCCCGCGTCCTTTCTCTCAACATCGACATCTTCGTGGCTCTGTCGCCACAGTGCTGGGTCTCCTCCACAAGAGAGGGAGTGTCTTCTCCCAGCAGTCCCCGGGGAAAGATGCCTCCTGTAAGGCCTGGGCTGCGAGTCCTGCCCTCTTACCATGCGCGAGTTGACACAATCTTGGCTCCATTTGTCTCCATGGAATAACGGGTACAGGGCAAGATGGTGAAGCCACTTTCAGGCAGGAAGGCGCGGAGGTAGCGATAGATCTGGGGGAGGTGAGGGGGTGGGTGGGGTGAGGAGCTGGGGCAGGGTCGTCCTTGGCCCTCTCTCTCCTGGGTTCTAGTCCTGCTCTGCCACTGACTCACTGTGTGGTCTCAGGGAGCCCACTTCCCCTGTTGGGGCCTCAGTTTCCTCATCTGTCAAATGAAGAGGTTAGACTCCATCTCAGAGGCCCCCAGCGCGCCTGTCCTAGCAGTCTCTGAGCCTTGCTTTAGTGGTCCCAGTGGATAGGAAGTCAGGGAGTCCTGGGGGCTGTGCGGAGGGTCTGCCCAACAGGGCGGAGGGCCCGGGACAGGTAGGGGAGATAGAACATGAGGGCCAAGGGGAGGAAAGGGAAGGGCTCCCTCACGTGGGTCTTGAGGGCAGCTTCCTGCCGTGGGCCCCGGCTCTGGAAGTAGTGGGCCATCCAGCCTCCCAGCGTCAGGGCCCGGTACGCAGCCTCCAGGTCCCGCTGCCTCAGGAAGGCCTCCAGAGCTGAGCGCAGGTGGTGCTGTCGTCGCAGGGGGGGCACGGGGCTGGGGGAGAGGGCATGCCTGGGTCCCAGGGCCTTGGCCTATTCCCTGTGGGCCTTCCCAGGCCCCACCCCCACCCCCACTGGGAGCTGAGAGGAAGATGGGGCAGAGGGGTGGTGGTGGCAGGGCAGGGGTCCCGAGATCCCTGGGTCCACCCTCCCCCGGGTCGCCTCACCTGACGTTCATCTTGTGGGTGCGGAAGCCGAGGTAGGGGTCCAGGACGAGGCTGGTGGCCAGGTCGTCATTCTCACACAGTTCTCTAGCGGTTACTCTGTCGGGCCCCATGGTGCCCTACGCACCATGCTGCCTCTGGTGGCGGCGGCAGGGGGTGGGGAAAGCGAGGCAGGGGGCGCAGCGCTGGGATCCCACGTGTGTGCTTGCCCTCTGCCACTTGTGAGTCCTGTGAGCCTGGGGCGGGCCCTTTGGCCTCCTCATCTATAAAGCAGGGAGAGAAGCAGTACTGACTTCGCAGGGCTCTCAGTGAAGGCGAAATGCAACAAGTGCTTCTGACACTGGGGAGACCCCCCCAAGAAATGCCAGCCACCATCCTTAGTAGCTGCACCTCCGCAGCCTCCTGAGCGCAGACATAAACCACTTATGACAACTCCCCCCTCCTTGCCCACACACACACATTCACAGACTCCATGTGTGCACGCAGATTCCCTAGGACTCCCATATACACGTACACACACACACACACACACACACACGCACGCGCGCGCACAGGCACGCAAAGGTCCCTACAGACCAGGGAAGGCTGATTAATTGGCAGTCTGGGATAACCCTGAAGGCTTAGTCCTGCAGGAGGTGGGAGTCAGGGGGCCCCCAGCAGCAGCTCCTGCCCGGCCAGAACCACTCGTTCCTCAGCCCACCCCCACTCTCCCGGCCTCGGCCGCCACCCCCCTCCCCAGCAGCCTCGGGAGCCCTCCTCGGAAGGCTCGGGGTGAAACCTCAGGCAGTCTGGAGGAGGAGGGGTGGTGAGGGGAGGGAAAGCCGAGGAAGGCTCCAGCACCTGCTCTCTCTCCAAGGATTCCGGGGGAGGGGCGCGGACAAAGCGGGGGGAGGGGGGAGAGAAAAGGAACGTGTGGAGAGGCAGAGGCCCAGAAAAAACACGGGAGAAGGACGGCGATTAGCAAAACGAAAACAAAACAAGCCTCCTAACCCCGACGGTGGAGGCCTGCCCGGCACCCACACCAGGGTGCTTCGGGGAGTCGACGGGGGACTGCGAGGAAGGGGCGCTGGAGAGAGGCCAGGAGCTACAGCGGCTGGGAAAGGGGGCAGAGACCCGAAGGCTGAGGAAAAATAAAGAGGGGGCGCTGCGGGACGGCGCTGGGACGGAACTGAAGCTGCAGAGGGGCGAGGGGGAAAAGGCAAAATGCAGACACCACAGGGAAGAAGCCAGGGGAGGGAGAAGGCCCGGGCTGCCCGCGGGGAGGCTTGGGGACGCAGCGAGGACCCCAGGAAAAGTCAGCAGGGAGACGAGGGGCCCAGCGAAAGCAAAGAAGGACCTGGAGGTCCAGGAAGGGTCCTGGGAAGGTAGAGGAGGGTGGTCCAGGGGTTCCACAACGGGGCTGGAGAAGCAAACGGGGCCAGGGGGAGAACTGGGGCTCCAGGAAGGAACCCTGAAGAGCCGCGAGGAGCGCGCCCGGGCTCCAGGGTAAGGCCTGGGTAGGTAGTGAGAACCCAGGTTAAAGGCCTGAGGTGCTGAGGAAAACTGGGGGGAGCAGACACGGGCCTGGGGAAGACCTGGGGTGGGGTGGTTTCCAGGGGCCTGGGCAGGCGGCGAGAGTGCAGGGGACGCGCCTGAGGGCCAAGGACGGGAGTGCAGAGTCAGAGGGCAAGCTGAGGGTCCAGGGAAGGGCCTGAAGCGCGAGAGCGGGGACTGGGGGAGGAAGCACAGGGAAGGGGCTGGGCACCGAGAGCAGCCTGAGGCTCGCCGAAGGGCCAGGAGACGTGGGCGCCTGGACATGAGGAGGGGCGGGCGGGCCGGGGAACAGACGGGGCTGGGGACGACCGGGAGCCAAGGCGGCGCGGGGCGGGGGCCGAGAAGGGGCTCAGAGGTCGGGCCCCGCGCCGCCCCTCACCCGCTTCTCCTCCTCCTCCTCCTCCTCAGGCGCCCGCGCCGCGGCTGCCACCACCTCCCACAGCCTCCTCCAGCTCTCGTCAGACCGGGTCGCCGCGCCTCCAGTTAGCCCCGCCGGGCCCTCCCCGCCACGGCCACTACGGCCTCCCATTGGCCAACGTCTCCGCCACTCTTCAATTGCCGAGAAGCTTGCGCCGCCCCATTGGTCAGGCTCCGTTCTGCCCCGCCCCTATCGCCCCCCTCCGGTGCCCCTACAGAACCCCGCCACGCCCGCGCTGCCGTCAAAGCGCCGCCAACTGCACCTAGTGGCTGCCGGCCCTGTCCCTCCGCTGCTGCCATGGAGACGTATCCCCGCCCACGACCAGAAGTTGACTCTCTCATTGGCCGAAAGCGCTGTCGCTCCGGGAGAAACTCGGGTTTGCGTCGGGTTATTTGGGTACAAGAGGAAAGAGGGAGTGTTCCGTCGGCTACAGAGCCCGAGTGTGATTGGTTAGCCTTGGAGCGACTCATGCTTCCAATGGCTAAGGTCTCCGCCTATCACCGGTAGGGTAACACCCTCCCTGTTCTCTTTCTCTGGCGAAACCTTCGGCCACCAGAGGGAGAAAGCAGGAAAGCCACGGCGGACCAGGAAGGGGGGTGAATGCGCGCGCACTTCTGTTCTCTCTTTCCATCCCCCCTACCCCCAACTCGGCTGGACCTGCGGTTGCTAAGGCGACAAAACTTTATTGACAACCCTGCCGGGTACAAAGGGCTTTTCCTTTCCTTCCCCGCTCTAGATCACCTTATCCACAATAACACTCTGGGTGAATCGGTCAGAAAGACGGAAGTGGGGGCTTTGGAGAAAGCCGTGACTCATGGGGCGCTCTCATGGGGCACCCCCCGACGCCCCCAATAGGGATCACCCTCCTGCTACAATCTTAGAGGCAAACATAATTAGCAATTCATCATAATTACGCTCAGAATAATAAGCCCCACATTTGGAGCAGGCGGTCTTTGTTTTGTTTACTGCTAAATATTCTGTGCTCTTGGAACAATGTGTAGCTTGGAATGGGTGCTTCGTTAATTTGTGCTGAAGGAATGAATGTATGAAGCTGGTTTCTGCAAACAGTCCTTCTGTGACTGTGGAGAAGTGGCTTGCCCTCTACGGGCCTCAGGCTCATATCTATAAAATGAGAACCCCTCTTTGAGAGATCGTCCTGAACACCCTCCCCAGGGTCTTTCATCTGTGCTTCCAGGCCCTCACCCTCTGTTCTTACTGTCCCTTCCCCAACTAGGACTTAACCTCAGATCTGAGACACCCCCAACTTAGGCAAATCCCCCCCCCCACCCCTTCCGCCAAGGATGGCTCAGACAGTAAAAGAATTCGCCTGCAATGCGGGAGACCTGGGTTCGATCCCTGGGTTGGGAAGATCCCCTGGAGGAGGGCATGGCAACCCACTCCAGTATTTTTGCCTATAGAATCCTCAGGGACAGAGGAGCCTGGCGGGCTACAGTCCATGGGGTCGCAAAGAGTCAGACACAACTGAGCGACTAAGCACTGCCTACAGCATCTTCACATAGGGGAGTGCTATACAGCAGTGAAAGTGGGTGATCCAGCACTCGGTATATCAGCTTGGAAAATCCCAAAGCATGCTGCTAGTTGCAGAAGTTTACAGAGTCGAATGCATACAGTTAAAGAAAAAAAAGAAACAGGAGTTGTGTGTGGACATGTAATAAAACGCAAACTTGCCTGGGTATGACATGGGGTGGGGGTGGGGGTGCCCTAGTGGCGACCCCTGGGGGAGAATGGAAGGAATGCAGTCAGGAAAGCTACTCAGGACATTCTTACCTTCAATTATTTTTTTCTAAGCTGGCAGGTGGAAGCTGTGAATTCACTATATTCCCTGTTTTTTTCTACATGTCAGAAATATTTCATAATGCAAATAAAATTTTGACCCACCAATGCCACTTCCAGGGTTTTATGCCTAAGAAATAATGGGAAAGTGTTAGAGTATTTAAAGATGTTTGTCTCAGCATTTGTTGAAAAAGCAAAAAAATAGGAAAAACCGTAATGTCCAACTGTAGGAGATTGGTCTGACTGATTACAGCATACCCCTAAGATGGAAGAACAGCAGTACCTAATAGTTTACTGAGCTCTTAACACATACCAGTCACTTTGCAAATAGTCCTATGCTTGTGAGCTAAGTCTCTTCAGTCGTGTCTGACTCTACGAGGGATGGGCTATTACCCCATTTTACAGATGAGCAGACTGAGGCTTTCCGAGGGGATGTAACTGACCATCAAATCATAGAGCTTGTACTCTCAGCCCCTATTGCTACCTTGCCCAGATAGGATCCAGCTTGTTCTCCACCCACAGATGACAAAAGAGACACCTTGGGAAAAGAATAAATCACTGACACACGCTACAACTTGGATGAGCCTTAAAAGCATCATACTGGGTAAAACGAACCAGACACAAAGTCACGTATGGAGTGATTCGATTTCTATGAAATATCCAGAATAGACAGAAAGACAGAGAGACAGAAAGCAGATTCGGGGAATTCCCTGGTGGGCCAGTGGTTAGGACTCTGTGCTTCCCCTGCAGAGGGCACAGGTTCAATCCCCGGTTGGGGAACTAAGATCCCCAATGCCACATCGCAGCAAAACAAACAACCAAACAAAACCCCCAAACAGATCCATGATTGCCCCCCGCTGGGGAAGAGGAGAATGGGGAGGGACTGATATCAGATGCGGGGTTTCCCTTTTTGGATGAAGAAGTTCTGGAACTGGAGAGCAGTGATGGTTGCCAAGTGCCGTGCGTGTGCATAATGCCATTGAATTGCATACTTTCAAATAGCTAAAATGCGGCTTCTTGGGGGCCCAGGGGTTAAGACTCTGCCTTGTAATGCAGGGGACATCGGTTTGATCCCTGATCCGGGAAGATCCCACATGCTGCGGGGCAACTAAGCCCAAGCGTCACAACTACTAAGACTGCTCTGGAGTCTGAGAGCTGCAACTACGGAGCCCACGTGACGCAGCTATTGAAGCCTGCTCCTCTAGAGCCGGTGCTCCCCAACAGAAAAGTCACCACAGTGAGAAAATTGAGTGCTGCACAGAGGAGTGGCCCCTGCTCGCAGGCAGCTAGAGAAGAGCCTGTGCGTCTAAAAACAAATAAACATTTTCTAAAAAATAAAATGGTTAAAATGGCAAATTTGACGTTACATTTATTCTACCACCAAAAAATCAAGCAAATAAAAACAACAACAAAAATAGAAACCCCACCAAAGAACAAAAAGAGAAAGAGAATTATAATCACCTTGAGAATGTAGTGAAAATATGGATTCCAAGGTTTACCCTCTAGAGAGCCCGGTCAAGTATTTAATAACTAATTATTTCAGGACGTTGCTACGCAAAGTGTAACCATGGAACAGCAAATCAAGCAGGATCTCTCAGGCACTTGGTAGGAATGCAGAGTCTCAGGCCCCCATCCCTGACCTCCTAAATCAAAATCTCCCAGACTGGTGACTCAGATTCCCAGGATGTTTGAGAAGCGTCCCTTAGAAGACGCCTTGTTGCAGGTGGCTTCCTCAGACCAGACATTCACTGCTGGGGAGATATTGTGGGCTTGATAACTCTCAAGGTTGCAGGTGAACTACTAAGGGGGTGGTGGTGGTTCAGTCACTAAGTTGTGTCTGACTCTTGAGACCCCATGGACTGTAGCCCTCCAGCTCCTCTGTCCATGGGGATTCTTCAGGTAAGAATACTGGACTGGGTTGCCATTTCCTCCTCCAGGGGATCTTTCTGACCCATTGGCAGGCAGATTCTTTACCTCTAAGCCACCTGAGACACCCCGTTTACTGAGCATTTATTTTCTAATCTGTCAAAAAGGCCACCGTAGCTTAGTGAGAATCTGGAATTACTGCCTGGCCTAAAATTCTAATTCCCTTATTGACCAGTTTTTCAATGTATTTTTTGTAAATTAGTCACCCTCTTAGCACCTCAGTATCCTTCCCTGTTTGGATTTTTATTTATTTTGGGCCACACTGTGTGGCACGGGGGATCCTAGTTCCCTGTCTGGAGATTGAATCCATGCCCCCTGCATTGGGAGCACAGAGTCTTAACCACCGGACCACCAGGGAAGTCCCCTGTCTATAAAATGAATTAAACAGTTGCTTCTGCATAAGATTTGTTGTTGTTTAGTTGCCCACTCATGTCCAACCCTTTTGTGGCCCCATGGACTGTAGCCCACAAGGCTCTTCTGTTCATGGGATTTCCCAGGCAAAAATGCTGGAGTGGGTTGCCATTTCCTTCTTCCCAACCCAGGGATCAAACCCAGGTCTCCTGTATTGCAGGCAGGTTCTTTACTAACTGAGCCACCAGGGATGCCTACTAAGGGGGAAAGCTAGCTATAAAATAACAACTTCAGGATGATCTTTTATTTTGTGGGGGGGTGTACCATACACCTTGTGGGATCTTAGTTCCCTAATCAGGGATTGAACACGTAACCTGGGCAGTGAAAGCTCAGTGTCCTAAACACCGGGCCTCCAGGGAATTTCCTGGATGTTCATATTTTGAGGGGAAAGGTATATCTGTTTATGTGTATGTATAAAGTATTAGGGGAAGGACTTGGAGAAAAGGAGACTTGGTACTCCGTGGGCATGTGAACTGGTGCACCCACTATGCCAAGCAGTGTGGAGTTTCCTCAACGGATTAGAAACAGGATTATCATGTGATTCAGCAATTGCACTTCTGGATACATACCCCCAAGGAAATAAAATCATTGTCACAAAGAGATACCTGCACCCCCAACTTTATTGCAGCATGAGTCACGATAACCAAGACATGGAAACAGCCTAAGTCTGTGACTATCTAGGTGACTAGATAAAGAAAATGCGTATGAACACAACGCAGAGTTCCTCAGCTATGAGGAAGAAGGACCTCCTAACATTTGCAATCACATGCATGAACCCGGAGGACATTGTGCTCAGTCAGAATAGATAGACATAGAAAGACAAATACTGCATGAACTCATTTATATGTAGAATCCAGAAAACAGTTGAACTCATAGCAACAAAGACTGGAATGGTGGTTGGGAGATGGTAAGGGGAGGTTGGTCAAAGGGTACAAACTTCCACTTATAATATGAATCAATTCCAGGGGCCTAACATACAGTGTGATGACTGTAGTTAGTAATAAAACATTGTACATTTGAAATGTGTTAATAGAGTCGTCCTGAGTGTTCTCACCTCTCCCACTGAAAGGGTAGCTCTGTGAGGTGTTAATTAGCTTTATCATGGTGATGATTCCATAATCTATGTATATCAGAAAAACCACGCTTCACACCTTAAATATCCATAATTTTTGTCAGTCTTACCTGAAAAAAAGCTGGACTCTGTTTTCACGTATTACTTGTGTAATAACAAAATGCATTTTTTGTTGTTGTTCAGTCACTGAATCATGACCAGCTCTTTGTGACCCTATGGACTGCAGTATTCCAGTATCCTCTATTCTCCAGTGTCTCCCAGAACTTGCTCAAACTCATATCCATCGAATCAGTGATGCCATCCAACCGTCTCATCCGCTGTCGTCCCCTTCTCCTCCTGCCTTAAATCTTTCCCATCATCAGGGTCTTTTCCAATGAGTCAGTTCTTTGCATCAGGTGGCCAGAGGATTGGAGAGCTTTAGTCCTTCCAACGAATCAGTTCAGTTCAGTTCAGTAATTCAGTCGTGTCCGACTCTTTACGACCCCATAGACTGCAGGATGCCAGGCTTCCCTGTCCATCACCAACTCCTGGAGCTTGCTCAAACTCATGTCCATCGAGTCGGTGAAGCCATCCAGCCATCTCATCCTCTGATGTCCCCTTCTCCTCCCACCTTCAATCTTTCCAAGCATCAGGGTCTTTTCCAATCAGCCCGTTCTTTGCATCAGGTGGCCAAAATGTTGGAGTTTCAGCTTCACCATCAGTCCTTCCAATGAATATTCAAGACTGATTTCCTTTAGGATGGACTTGTTGGATCTCCTTGCAGTCCAAGGGACTGTCAAGAGTCTTCTCCAACACCACAGATGAAAAACATCAATTCTTTGGTGCTCAGCTTTCTTTATGGTCCAACTCTCACATCCATACATGACTACTGGAAAAACCATAACTTTGACTAGATGGACCTTTGTTGGCAAAGTCATGTCTCTGCTTTTTAATATGCTGTCTAGGTTGGTCATAGCTTTTCTTCCAAGGAGCAAGCATCTTTTAATTCCATGGCTGCAGTGATTTCATCATCTGCAATGATTTTGGAGCCCCCCAAAATAAAGTCTCTCACCGTTTCATTGTTTCTCCATCTATTTGCCATGAAATGATGGGACCAGATGCCATGATCTTCATTTTCTGAATGTTGAGTTTTAAGCCACCTTTTTTATTCTCTTCTTTCACTTTCATCAAGAGGTTCTTTAGTTCTTCACTTTCTGCCATAAGTGAAAGTGAAGTCGCTCAGTCGTGTCCGACTCTTTGCCATCCCATGGGCTGTAGCCCACCAGGCTTCTCTGTCCATGGGATTTTCCAGGCAAGCGTACTGGAGTGGGTTGCCATTTCCTTCTCCTTCTGCCATAAGGGTGGTGTCATCTGCATATCTAAGGTTCTTGATATTTCTTCCAGCAATCTTGATTCCAGCTGTGCTTCATCCAGCCCAGCATTTCTCATGATGTACTCTACATATGAGTTAAATAAGCACAGTGACAATATACAGTCTTGATGTACTCCTTTCCCAATTTGGAACCAGTCCATTGTTCCATGTCCAGTTCTATCTGTTGCTTCTTGACATGCATAGAGATTTTGCAGGAGGCAGGTCAGGTGGTCTGGTATTCCCATCTCGTGAAGAATTTTCCAGTTTGTTGTGATCCATACAAAGGCTTTGGTGTAGTTAATAAAGCAGAAGTAGATGTTTTTCTGGAACTCTCTTGCTTTTTCGATGATCCAACAGATGTTGGCAATTTGATCTCTGGTTCCTCTGCCTTTTCTAAATCCAGCTTAAACATCTGGAAGTTCATGGTTCATGTACTTAGAGAATCTTGAGCATTACTTTGGAGGATTGGAGGATTTTGAGCATTACTTTGCTAGTGTGTGAGATTAGTGCAGTTGTGCAGTAGTTTGAACATTCTTTGGCATTGCCTTTCTTTGGGATTGGAATGAAAAATGACCTTTTCCAGTCCTGTGGCCACTGCTGAGTTTTCCAAATTTGCTGGCATATTGAGTGCAGCACTTTCACAGCATCTTTTAGGATTTGAAATAGCTCAACTGGAATTCCTTCACCTACACACGCACCGGCGCATTTAGCGCGGGCCGCTGCCCCACGTCTGTGGTCAGGGGCAGAAGCCGGGAGGACCCCATGCCCGAGAGGAGGCGGCCAAAATGAATTACCCCACGTCCGAGATCAAGGGCAGCGGCCGAGAGTGCCAGGCTGCGACGGAGCAGGAACTGCAGAGAGGAGCTACCCCATGTCTGCGGTCAGGGGCGGCGGCCGGGAGGAGCTACTCCACGTCCCCACGACGCCCGAGGCCATGGGCGGCAGCCGGGTGGAGCTATCCCACACAGGAGGCCAAGGCGGCAGCCAAGAGGAGCTACCCAGCGTCGAGGTCAGGGGCGGCGGCCGGGAGGAGCTACTCTACGCCCTCACGCCCGAGGCAAGGGGCGGCGGCTGGGAGGAGCAACGCCACGCCTGAGGCCAGGGGTGGCGGCCGGGCGGAGCAACCCCACGTCCAAGGAGCGGTGGCTGCACGGGCACAGGAGGGCCTAGAGGAGCTATTCCACGTTCAAGGTCAGGAGGGGCGGCGGTAAGGAGATACCCCTCGTCCAAGGTAAGGAGCAGGGGCTGCGCTTTGCTGGAGCAGCAGTGAAGAGATACCCCACGTCCAAGGTAAGAGAAACCCAAGTAAGATGGTAGGTGTTGCAAGAGGGCATCAGAGGGCAGACACACTGAAACCATACTCACAGGAAACTAGTCAATCTAATCACACTAGGGCCACAGCCTTGTCTAACTCAATGAAACTAAGCCATGCCCTGTGGGGCAACCCAAGACGGGCGGGTCAGATGGAGAGGTCTGACAGAATGTGGTCCACTGGAGAAGGAAATGGCAAACCACTTCAGTATTCTTGCCTTGAGAACCCCATGAACAGTATGAAAAGGCAAAATGATAGGATACTGAAAGAGGAACTCCCCAGGTCAGTAGGTGCCCAATATGCTACTGGAGATCAGTGGAGAAATAACTCCAGAAAGAATGAAGGGATGGAGCCAAAGCAAAAACAATACCCAGCTGTGGATGTGACTGGTGATAGAAGCAAGGTCCGATGCTATAAAGAGCAATATTGCATAGGAACCTGGAATGTCAGGTCCATGAATCAAGGCAAACTGGAAGTGGTCAAACAAGAGATGGCAAGAGTGAATGTCGACATTCTAGGAATCAGCGAACTGAAATGGACTGAAATGGGTGAGTTTAACTCAGATGACCATTATATCTACTACTGCGGGCAGGAATCCCTCAGGAGAAATGGAGTAGCCATCATGGTCAACAAAAGAGTTTGAAATGCAGTACTTGGATGCAATCTCAAAAACGACAGAATGATCTCTGTTCATTTCCAAGGCAAACCATTCAATATCACAGTAATCCAAGTCTATGCTCCAACCAGTAACGCTGAAGAAGCTGAAGTTGAACGGTTCTATGAAGACCTACAAGACCTTTTAGAACTAACACCCAAAAAGATGTCCTTTTCATTATAGGGGACTGGAATGCAAAAGTAGGAAGTCAAGAAACACCTGGAGTAACAGGCAAATTTGGCCTTGGAATACGGAATGAAGCAGGGCAAAGACTAATAGAGTTTTGCCAAGAAAACGCACTGGTCATAACAAACACCCTCTTCCAACAACACAAGAGAAGACTCTACACATGGACATCACCAGATGGTCAACACCGAAATCAGACTGATTATATTCTTTGCAGCCAAAGATGGAGAAGCTCTATACAGTCAGCAAAAACAAAACCAGGAGCTGACTGTGGCTCAGATCATGAACTCCTTATTGGCAAATTCAGACTTAAATTGAAGAAAGTAGGGAAAACCACTAGACCATTCAGGTATGACCTAAATCAAATCCCTTATGATGATACAGGGGAAGTGAGAAATAGATTTAAGGGCCTAGATCTGATAGACAGAGTGCCTGATGAACTATGGACGGAGGTTCGTGACATTGTACAGGAAACAGGGATCAAGACCATCCCCATGGAAAAGAAATGCAAAAAAGCAAAATGGCTGTCTGAGGAGGCCTTACAAATAGCTGTGAAAAGAAGAGAAGCGAAAAGCAAAGGAGAAAAGGAAAGATATAAGCATCTGAATGCAGAGTTCCAAAGAATAGCAAGAAGAGATAAGAAAGCCTTCTTCAGCGATCAATGCAAAGAAACAGGAAAACAACAGAATGGAAAAAACTAGAGATCTCAAGAAATTAGAGATACCAAGGAAACATTTCATGCAAAGATGGGCTCGATAAAGGACAGAAATGGTATGGACCTAACAGAAGCAGAAGATATTAAGAAGAGGTGGCAAGAATACACAGAAGAACTATACAAAAAAGATCTTCACGACCCAGATAATCACGATGGTGTGATCATTGACCTAGAGCCAGACATCCTGGAATGTGAAGCCAAGTGGGCCTTAGAAAGCATCACTACCAACAAAGCTAGTGGAGGTGATGGAATTCCAGTTGAGCTATTCCAAATCCTGAAAGATGATGCTGTGAAAGTGCTGCACTCAATAAGCCAGCAAATTTGGAAAACTCAGCAGTGGTCACAGGACTGGAAAAAGTCAGTTTTCATTCCAATCCCAAAGAAAGGCAATGCCAAAGAATGCTCAAACTACTGCACAATTGCACTCATCTCACATTCTAGTAAAGTAATGCTCAAAATTCTCCAAGCCAGGCTTCAGCAATACATGAACCATGAACTTCCAGTTGTTCAAGCTGGTTTTAGAAAAGGCAGAGGAACCAGAGATCAAATTGCCAACATCTGCTGGATCATGGAAAAAGCAAGAGAGTTCCAGAAAAGCATCTATTTCTGCTTTATTGACTATGCCAAAGCCTTTGACTGTGTGGATCACAATAAACTGTGGAAAATTCTGAAAGAGATGGGAATACCACACCACCTGACCTGCCTCTTGAGAAATTGTATGCAGGTCAGGAAGCAACAGTTAGAACTGGACATGGAACAACAGACTGGTTCCAAATAGGAAAAAAAGTATGTCAAGGCTGTATATTGTCACCCTGCTTATTTAAATAATATGCAGAGTACATCATGAGAAATGTTGGGCTTGAAGAAGCACAAGCTGGAATCAAGATTGTTGGAGAAATATCAATAACCTCAGATATGCAGATGACACCACCCTTATGGCAGAAAGTGAAGAGGAACTAAAAGCCTCTTGATGAAGGTGAAAGAGGAGAGTGAAAAAGTTGGCTTAAAACTCAACATTCAGAAAACAAAGATCATGACATCTGGTCCCATCACTTCATGGGAAATAGATGGGGAAACAGTGGAAAAAGGGTCAGACTTTATTTTGGGGGGCTCCAAAATCACTGCAGATGGTGACTGCAGCCATGAAATTAAAAGACGCTTACTCCTTGGAAGAAAAGTTATGACCAACCTAGATAGCATATTCAAAAGCAGAGACATTACTTTGCCAACAAAGGTCCGTCTAGTCAAGGCTATGGTTTTTCCAGTGGTCATGTATGGATGCCAGAGTTGGACTGTGAAGAAAGCTGAGTGCCGGAGAACTGATGCTTTTGAATTGTGGTGTTGGAGAAGACTCTTGAGAGTCCCTTGGACTGCAAGGAGATCCAACCATTCCATTCTGAAGGAGATCAGCCCTGGGATTTCTTTGGAAGGAATGATGCTAAAGCTGAAACTCCAGTACTTTGGCTACCTCATGCGAAGAGTTGACTCCTTGGAAAAGACTCTGATGCTGGGAGGGATTTGGGGCAGGAGGAGAAGGGGACGACAGAGGATGAGATGGCTGGATGGCATCACTGACTTGATGGACATGAGTCTGAGTGAACTCCAGGAGTTGGTGATGGACAGGGAGGCCTGGTGTGCTGTGATTCATGGGGTCACAAAGAGTCGGGCACGACCAAGCAACTGAACTGAACTGAACACTAACTTTGTTCATAGTGATGCTTCCAAAGGCCCACTTGACTTCACATTCCAGGATGTCTGGCTCTAGGTGAGTGGTCACACCATCATGGTTATCTGGGTCGTGAAGATCTTTTTTGTATAGTTCTTCTGTGTATTCTTGCCACCACTTCTTAATATCTTCTGCTTCTGTTAGGTCCATACCATTTCTGTCCTTTATCGAGCCCATCTTTGCATGAAATGTTCCCTTGGTATCTCTAATTTTTTTGAAGAGATCTCTAGTCTTTTCCATTCTGTTGTTTTCCTCTGTCTTTGCACTGATCACTGAAGAAGGCTTTCTTATCTCTTCTTGCTATTCTTTGGAACTCTGCATTCAAATGGATGTATCTTTCCTTTTCTCCTTTGCCTTTTGCGTCTTTTCTTTTCTCAGCTATTTGTAAGGCCTCCTCAGACTACCATTTTGCCTTTTTGCATTTCTTTTTCTTGAGGATGGTCTTGATCAGTGCCTCCTGTACAATGTCACGAACCTCCGTCCATAGTTCTTTAGGCACTCTGTCTATCAGATCTAATCCCTTGAATCTATTTGTTACTTCCACTGCATAGTCGTAAGGGATTTGATTTAGGTCATACCTGAATGTCTAATGGCTTTCCCTGCTTTCTTCAGTCTAAGTCTGAATTTGAATATTCATGGTTAATTTCCTTTAGGATGGACTAGTATGATCTCCTTGCTGTCCAAGGGACTCTCAAGAGTCTTCTTCAGCCCCACAGTTCGAAAGCATCAATTTTTTTTTTTTTTTGCTTAGCCTTCTTTAGGGTCCAACTCTCACATCTTTATATGACTACTGGAAAAACCATAGCTTTGACTATATGGACCTTTGTCAGCGAACTGATGTCTCTACTTTTCAATATGCTTTCTAGGTCTGTCATAGCTTTCCTTCCAAGGGGCAAAATGCATATAATAATTGACTAAAATATAAGCAGTACATATGATATGTTAATTTATATACACATTCCTGTATCTGTATATAGATATGCATGCCTGTGCATATGCACACATGCATATACATATCTATCTGTAAAATCATCCTCGTCAGGCTCAAAATTCTGCAATGGACTCATGCCCTGGTAGCCAGCCCCCAAGATGAACTTCACTCCGCACCCCCATGCCCTTCCACAATGAACAGGGCTGAGCTGTGTAACCAACAGGATTTTGCAGAAATGATGGCAAGTCCATGGCTCGGATATCAGAGACACCATCCTCTGTGGGATCACTCGGTCCTCTGGAGGAACTCAGCACCGCGTCAAAAGGTCATTGCAGCCACCTCATGGCGAAATCTACAAGGTAGGGGGGCCTCATGCCGGCAGCCAAAGAGGAACTGAGTCTTCCTCCGATAGTCTGACAGTCATGTGAATAACCACCCCATAAACAGCCCTCCCGTCTGAGCTGAGTTTTCAGAGGATGATGTCCCATCTACCGCTTGACAGTCACCTCAAGGGAAACCCCAAGTCAGAACCACCCAGCTAAACCATTCCGGACACAGAGAAACCACGTGAGATAAGTGTTTACCGTCCTTCCAAGCTGCAGGCAATGGATGCACACCTAGATCAAAATCCAATGTCATCACAATGGCCTCTTTTCTTCCTCTGATCTTATCGCTGACTATTCTTCTTTCTGATGCTGAAACTGAAACTTCAGTACTTTGGCCACCTGATGTGAAGAACTGACTCATTGGAAAAGACCCTGATGCTGGGAAAGATTGAAGGTGGGAGGAGAAGGGGAAGACAGAGGATGAGATGGCTGGATGGCATCACCGACTCGATGGACATGAGTTTGAGTCAACTCTGGGAAGTCGTGATGGACAGGGAAGCCCGACTTGCTGCAGTCCATGGGGTCGCAAAGAGTCGGACACGACTGAGCGACTGAACTGAACTGAACTGATTCTTTCCATTGCTCACTCTGTTATAGTCCCATTGGCTTCCTTACCAGATGCCGAAAACCCCAAACCTCTCTACAGGTCTCTCCCTGCCCACTGATATCCACAGGGTTCACTCCCTTCCTAGCTCATGTCTTTGCTGCAATGTCCCTTCTTCAGGGATGCCTTCCCTGACAGCCCAGGCTGGAAATGCCCACCCACCCCACCCATCCCCTTACTTGGCTCTGTTTTTTTATGCTGTCAGGTTTGTGGGATTTGTTACAGCAGTCACAGGAAGCTAATACAGATGGTTGATTAAGTGGACTGTTTCAATGGGAAAGTGGGTGATTGGAGTGATGGGTGGATTGTAGGATAAATGGGAAGAGGGAATTGATAGAATGGATTAAAGAATGAAGGACTTTATGGGTGGATGAATGGATAGTTGAATGGATGGAGCTTTGGTGAGCTGGAAGAGTATCTAAAGAAATGATGGGTGTGTAGATAGGCAAGTGGATGGTTGAGTGGATAAATGGCTAGTTGGATGAATGCATAAAGGCAAGAATATATACACAGATGAAAAGGTGGATTGGGCGGAAGTTTGGATGGACGGACGTGTGGATGTGTATTCAAGCAGGAAACACGACACGTTGGGAAAGAATCAGATTTATTCTTTCATTTTTAAAAGGTTTATTTATTTATTTATTGACTGTGGTTTTCCTTGCTGCTCAGGTGTGGCAGTCAGGGGCTACTCTTCGTTGCTTCACATCGCAGTGGCTTCTCCTGTTGCGAAGCGCAGGCTCCAGGGGTTTGGTAGCTGAAGCGCGTAGGCTCAGTAGTTGCCGCACATGGGCCTGGCTGTCCAGCCCCTCCTGCCCTTGCCCTTGCCCAGTATGTGGGTTCTTCCCAGACCAGGGATTGAACTGGTGTCCCCTTCATTGCAAGGCAGATTCTTAACCACTGGACCACCAGGAAAGCCTTATTGTTTTATTTTTTAAATTGAAGTCTAGTTGAATCACAATGTTGTGTTAGTTTCAGGTGTACAGCAAAGTGATTCAATTATTTTTATATATATGTATATTTCAATATAACTGTGAACAAACATAAACATAAAATATAATTATATATATTCTTTTTTGGCATCGGTTGCTTCTTTTTCATAGCCGAGTAATATTCCATTGCATAAACATACCTCTCTTTATCCTTTCGTCTATCAGTGGACACGCTGATTGCCTCCGTGTCTTGGATATTGTAAATAGTGCTACAAAGAACATTGTGATGCATGTATCTTTTCAAATTCTAATTTTCTCTGGATATATACCTAGGAGGGGGATTGCAGGATTATATGGTAGCTCTGTTTTTAGCTTTTTAAGGAACCTCCATGCTGTTCTCCATAGTGGCTGTACCAGTTTACATTGTCTTCCTCCAACAGCGTAGGAGGAAGAATCAGATTTTAGAACCAGACAGACCTGGGTTCTGACCCCAGCTCCCCATGGTGGTGTTGGACAAGCCTGGTAGCCAAGGTGGATCTCTGTTCAAGAAAGAACTGATTTAACTGTGAGAAGAGTATTTGGCCAACTGCCCCCAGCTGCAGTACCTGAAACCAGTTTGTTTTGTTTTGTTTTGTTTGAATCAAGCTTCTTTCCGGGCAGCCCCCAACCAATGACTAAGCCTTAGGGTGGGGGCTGTGCTAGGGCCTGGCCACTTCCATCCAACGTGGGGCTCATCTAATAGCGATCTCTTTTATTTTTCCTTCTCCTTCCCTTCCCCCACCCCTGTCCCCCTCCCTCTGAAAGTTAAGTGTTAGTTGCTCAGTCCTGTCCGACTCTGCTGCCAGGCTCCTATGTCCATGGGATTCTCCAGGCAAGAATACTGGCGTGGGTTGCCATTTCCTTTTCCAGGGGATCTTCCCAACCCAGGGATCGAGCCTGCATCGCTCATGTCTCCTACATTGGCAGGCGGGTTCTTTACCACGAGCACCACCAGGGCTGAGGCCCCCTCCCTCCACTCCTCCCTGTTTCTTTCTCGGTCTCTCTCTTTCTCTCTTCCCTTTTTTTCTTTTTAAATTTGAATTGAGATAAAATTCAGGTAACACAAGACTTCCCTGGTGGTTCAGTGGTTGGGACTCAGCTTCCACTGCAGGGGTCACTGGTTCTGCCCCTGATGGGGAAACAGATCCCACATGCATGCCGTGTGGCCAAAAAGAAAACGAAAAGAGAAACAATTCACAGAACACAAAATCATTTCCTTTAAGTATTTTAAGTAGCATTTAGTACAGTCAGAGTCTTGTGCCGCCATCATGTCTCTCAAGTTTCAACCATTTTCACCACCCTGAGAGGAAGTGATTAAGCAATCAGTCCCCATCCATCCGGCAACCACTAACCTACTTTCTGTTCCTATGGATTTGTCCACAGTGAATCTCTGCACTGCCTCTCCGCTCGGGCCGACGAGGGTTCTTGCAGCTGCATGGTCTCAGGCTGTTCCTGACTATACTGTCGTCCTGCCTTCCCTTTCACAGGTGGCAGTGACTTCCTGCCTCCTCCTGTCCTTCCTCGACTTTATCTTTCACATGTTCAGTGGCTCAGTCATGTCTGACTCTTTGCGACCCCATGGACTGCAGCACGCCAGACTTCCCTGTCCTTCACCGACTCCTGGAGCTTGCTCAAACTCATGTGCATCCAGTCGGTGATGCCATCCAGCCATCTCATCCTCTGTCACCCTCTTCTCCTCCTGCCTTCAGTCTTTCCCAGCATCAGGGTGTTTTCCAATGAGCCAGCTCTTGACATCAGGTGGCCAAAGTATGGGAGGTTCAGCTTCAGCATCAGTCCTCCCAGTGAATATTCAGGGTTGATTTCCTTTAGGATGGACTGGTTGGATCTCCTTACAGTCCAAGGGACTCCCAAGAGTCTAAGCACCACAGTTCAGAAGCACGGGTGTCATCCTAATAAATCCATTGCATCGCTAATGCCACAGCAGCCTCTGCTTCCTGGAAGAGCCAGCCACACCACAAGTGTCCTGCTCTGAGCTACAGCTCCCCACCCTACAGAGCAGCACAGCCTCTCAGGGGTGCAGGAGGCTGTGGAGGGGTTCTGAACACCCCCTGGAGGAGCCGTCAACCTGAAGACCAGACCGTGCGCTGCTTTCTCTATGTGCCGGGACCGCTCAAGTCCCTCCCTGATCTCACTCTTCATATATAAACGTGTGTGTGTGTGTGTGTGTGTGCGCCGCGCTCAGTCGCTTTAGTCATTGTGTCCGACTCTTTGCAACCCTACGGACTGTAGCCCTCCAGGCTCCTCTGTCTGTGGGATTCTCCAGGCAAGAGTACTGGAGTGGATTGCCATTTCCTCCTCCAGGGGATCTTCCCGACCCAAGGATCAAACCCTTGTCTCCTTCATTGCAGGTAGATTCTTTACTGTTGAGCCACCAGAGAAGCCCATATGTGTGTGGGGGTGCGTGTGTGTGTATGTATGTATTTATTTATTTTAGAATTTATATATGTCTTTATTTTTGGCTGCGCTGGGTCTTCACTGCTGGCGGGCTTCTTGTCTAGCTGCGGTGTGTGTGGGGGTTACTGCCTTGTTTCCAGCACAGGCTCTAGGCCTGAGGGCTTTAGCGGTTGTGACTCCCGGGCTCTAGAGGACCGGCTCAGCAGTCGTGGCGCACCGGCTTTGTTGCTCCGCGGCCTGTGGGATCTTCCTGGACCGGGGGTGGAACCCGCGTCTCCTGCACTGGTAGGCGGACTCTTTACCACCGAGCCACCAGGGAAGCCCAATGGACTCACTCCTGATCCCCATGCGGGAGGCACCATCATGACCCTTGCTTTTACAGACGAGAAGACAAATGCCTGGAGGCCTCCATCACCGACGTGGGCGGTTCCCCTTTTCTGGAGAAAATGATCCCACCACAGAGCGGAAGGCAAAGATTCCTGAAAGTGAAAAGTGCAGTAGTGTCTCACCCAGAGGAAGACCACAGCCTCCTCCCTTCAGCTGAACCAGGGTAGCAGAAGGATCCAGAAGATTCCAGGTCCCCAGCCTGTACGTGGACAGTGGGAGGAGCCTGGTGCCCACATGGAAAGCAGCCCACAGAGCTATCTTCCCCCCTGCCCCCGGGTGCTCACAGGGATGTCCTGAGGCTGTCACAGTCCCTGCAGGGGACACAAGTCAGCCTCGCCTCTGTGCCAGTGTGGGGACGCGGGTACCAAGGCCCAGAGCATGGGAAGTGGGGGGAGGGGTGTTCTTTCCTAGGGTCACCTGGAGGTCCGCATCTTTATTTCCTTTTGAAAAAGACACAGGAGGGACTCCCCTTGTGGTCCAGAGGCTGAGACTCCACACTCCCAATGCCGGGGTGGTGGTGGGGGGGCCTGGATTCCATCCCTGGTCAGAGAAGTAGATCCCTCATGCCGCCACTAAGACTTCTCACGGCCCCACTAAAGACGCCACGGGCTGCAGGTAAGCCCGGTGTAGCCACGTAAGTGAATAAATATTTAAAAATGAAATAAAACCATAAGCCGGGATACAGAGAAGGTAGTAACCTAAGATCCATTAACAAAAAAAAAAAAAAAGAAAGAGGAGCAGGAATGAGACAGGCACGAGCACAGATGGGGAAGGTGTGTGTGGGGGGGGTCGCTGCTCTGGGGGTGAGCAGCGGGCAGTATCCAGCACCCCCCTACCCCTCCCTGGGCTCTGTGTCCATCCTGGTCTCCAGGGCGGGTGTCGACGGTACCTTCCATGCCGAAAGGGACTTTGCAGATGAGGTTAAATTAAGGGTCTTGAGATGAGGAGGTTCTTCTGGATTTTTAGGGTGAGCCCAACATAATCAAGGAGTCCTCACAAGTGCAAGAAGGGTCAGAGTCAGAGAAGGGGGTGTGGTGACGAAGTACCTGCAGTACATGCAGAGGGAGGTCGGCACCCCGAGCCAAGGGGTGCAGGCACCACCGGAAGCTGGAAAAGATGAGGAAACGGGTCCTCCAGAAGGAACGCAGCCCTGCCCGCCGCTTGATTTAAACCTACGGGGACAAAGACCTCTGGAACCAGAAGCTAATAAATCTGTGTTGCCTTAAGCCACTATGCTTGTGGTTTGCTGTTACAACCATTGCAGGGCTCTCTACGGGCACCCAACTCTTAACTGGCAGAGGTGGGATTCGAAACCAATCTCTCTGAGCTGCTTGCGGGGTTGAAAGTTCTGGATCTTCTGGGGTATGGCTTAGAGGTGTGAAGTGTGGAATTATTCCAGAAGCTTCTTCCGCAAGGTCACTGGGCTGTGTGTGTGTGTGTGTGTGTGTGATGTAGAAGTGAGTCAAGAAACCAGGAAAACCAGGAATTCTACTTTCATGAGGATTAGGGGATCTGGTGTATAACTCTAGCAGTGACAAGTCAGGCTGTCGTGAGAATTAGTGAGTTAACCTCCGTGGAGCACACAGGGGAGAGCCTGACACATAAGATTAGTTAACATGTATTACATCTCTTTCATGTCTACACACCACTGGTGTCAGCTCCTCTCTGTACTCCCTGTTGCTCAAGAACCTTCCATGGCTCCCCAGTACTCTCAGGATAACATCCAAGCCCTTTATGACGACTGAGAACTTAGGGTCCAGGCTCATTTCTCTTAGTGGGTCCCACACTCTGTAACCCAGCAGACTGCCCACTAAGGAATGTCGCTTTCCACCTGACTAAAAGCGTGGAGGTGTTAGCCACTGGAGTTACTAACCTTTAACCCACCTTTAACTGGAGTCACTAACCTTTAACCCACCTTTAACTGGAGTCACTAACCTTTAACACCCTTGAATGAGGCACTCTGCACTCTGGGAAAACTGGAAGAACAGGCCTTCAGATATTTTCAGGAAAAAAATGTTACCAGCCCAAATTCTTGCACCTTCTCCTGCTTTGAAAAGCACTGAAGTCATTAACTAAGGTATCCGGGCCTTGTGGCTACCAGCAACCTTCTAAGGAGATGTCTGCTGGGTCGCCCAAATCCCTTTTGCAAAACCACTAATACGCTGGAATCAGATCCTGAGAACTCCCTGAGAGGCTGTCTTGTGGGCCACAGGACTCAGCATGACCCCAGATAAAACGGAAACTTGCAGGTTGGCCATTTCTATTTTGGTCGAAAGACAAAAGCATTCAAACCTCAGGGGCCAGGTTTCAGGAACCACCTGGGCCCTGTGGAGAAAGCCTTCCTGCAGCTCGCCTGCGTCCTCTAAGCATGGCTTGTGAGATTGTCCTAAACTTCCCCACAGCCAGACAGGCACTGGCTACCATTGCTAGTTAGCCACTTCCCCTTCTAGGCCCACCCTGCCCTGCTCTGCACTACTATAACATCTCATGTTTGGCTTTTTTTTTTTCTGATTGCACACTGCAGCCTGTGGGATCTTAGTTCCCTGACCACTGACCAGGGATCTAACCCATGCCCCCAGCAGTGGACGCGCAGAGTCCTAATCACTGGGCCACCAGGGAAGTCCCGAAAGATCTCATTCTTCACTGGTCACTGGGCCTCCGCCTTCAAGAACTACTCTTGATCCCTGTCTGTTTCTCTGCTCTCTCATCTTTGCTCTCAAGGAATCCGAGAGCTGAAAACCCTAGCTGTTGGGGCACTTGGAAATCCTGAAGTGCAAAGGACGAGAGAAGCGGGCTTCAGAAGTCCCCGTGATGGAGGGCGTTGATGAAATAGTATTTAGCCACGAAAAGGCATGAAGCACTGACCTGTGCTACAACATGCTATCATGCTAAATCACTTCAGTCGCGTCTGACTCTGTGTGACCCCAGGGACTGTAGCCCGCAAGGCTCCTCTGTCCACGGGATTCTCCAGGCAAGAACACTGGAGTGGGTAGCCATGCCCTCCTCCAGGGGTCTTCCCCACGCAGGGATCGAACCCACGTTTCTGACGTCTCCTGCACTGGCAGGCAGGCTTCTTTACCCACCTGGGAACATGGATGAACCTCAAAAACATCACGCTCAGTGACAGAAGCCAGACACGAGAAGGCACATACTATTTATATGAAATGTCCAGAAGTGCCAAATCTATACAGACGGGAAGCAGTTTGGGTGTGGCCAGAGGGTTCGCACAGAGTCGGACACGACTGCAGCGACTTAGCCGCAGCAGCAGAGGGTTGAGGGGTGGGGAGGCGGGAACTGGGAGTGTCAGCTTAACTGGTAAGGGACTTCCTCCTGGGGTAGTGAAAAAGTTCCGGAACGAGGTAGCGGTGCTGGTTTTGAAACACTGTGAATGAGCTAAATGTCCCTGAACTGTAAAATTTAAAACAGTTAGGGAATTCTCTGGCCCTCCAGTGGTTAGGACCGGGTGCTCTCACTGCTGGGGGCCCCAGGTTCCAACCCTGGTCGGGGAACCAAGATCCCACAAGCCACAACGTGCCACAAACCATAATGCAATAAAAGTCAAATAAAATGCAAGTTAAAGCACAATAAAATAAAGTGAAATGGTTAATCTTATGTGAAGTTTATTTCAATTATTAAAAAATCAAAAGAGGTGGGGAGCTGAGGGAGCGGGTGGCTGGTACTTCTGCGTCTCAGGGAGGATACACTCCCTGGGTCTGAGGGCAGACGGGCCAGGGGCCTGGACTCCCGGGTTCTGGGGACGCAGGAGGGTGCCAGGGCCCAGGCACCTGAGTAGTGAGAAGGGAGGAAGCCAGGAAGCCGAGAGCTGTTCTGTGGGAGAGAAAAGAAAACGGCCAGAGGAAGCAGTGGGTTTCTGGGAGGGAGGTTCTCCTGACGGGGATGTTCTCAGCAGGATCACCCTCCCCACCCACGTGCTCCCTGGCTGTGGGGAACTGGGAGGCCAGTGTGGGCAGGATCCGGGCACCAGGGTCCCGGCCTGGCCCCGCCGCGTCCAGACAGAAACGGCACCCGGCAGAGTGGGCACCCGTAGGTCTGGGTTCTCACTCCCTAAGGAGGTACCAACAGGGAGGCTAGACAGCAGGGGGCTAGAAACAATGGCAGGTGCTCTTGAAGAGGCCGGAGGCCCGGGGTTCCGGGTCCCCCAGGGAGGAAGGGTGCACAGAGCTGGAGGCTCGGATTTCTGGGTCTTGGGGAGGACTCCCTGTCTGGGAGTCTGAATGCTGAAGCTAGAAAGCTGAAGGAAGGGAGGTGGAGGGCCCTGGGAGCTAAGCCACGGCCCTCTCCGTTCCGAGACTGAAAGTGCAGTTAGTTTGAGGGTGAAGTCCCGGGACAGCGTGGGCCACCCTCTTGACCTAACAGTGTCCCGCTGGTGTTCGATCGTGGACTTTGGCTCTGCCGGGGCGCGGACAGTCCCGCCCCCACAGCTCAGCCTTGTTCCCCAAACTCTCACGCGGCCCCAGGACCGAGAGAGCCCGGGAGAGCCTGGACCGGTGAGCGCCTGGCAGAGGGCTGCAGGGGCCGGGGAGTGGGGGCAGAGGTTGGCAGTGGGGGAGGGGCTGGAGAGACTCGAGAGCTGGGTGGGGGCAGGACAGCTAAGAGATACTGGGACATCAGGATAAAGGGCTGTACAAAAAAAAAAAGCGAAAGTGCCCCAAGCACAGAGCTGGTGTTATCATCCTGAACACTTACACACTATTCATGCCTGGGAGCCAAAGAGGGCCTCAAAGACAGTCCCAGAATATGAGACACCTAAACGCTTAGGGCTGGCTTCTCACCCGAGACAGAGACGAAGAGGCAGTGTTGACCTGTCCCTTCCCCTCTCCTCCCCTGCAGACCCCGGCATGTGGGGATACTTGTCTCTGCTGCCCATGTGCCTGGCCTTCTGGGCTATTGCTGGCATCTGGACCGTGTGAGTGTGTGTCTGTGTTCTTCCGTTTATTGACTCGTGTTAGGCTGTGCTGGGTCCTGGCTGCTGTCTGCGGGCTTTCTCTAGCTGCGGTGAGCCGGTGAGCGGGGGACTCTTCCTTGTGGTGGCTGCTCTGGCTGCAGAATGTCGGCTCTAGGTGCTTGGGCTTCAGTAGTTGCAGCAGGCTCAGGAGTTGTGGCGCACCCGCGGGTTTTGTCCCCGGCAGCAGGTGGGATCTGTTGGGACCAGAGGTGGAACCTGCGTCCCCTGCATGGGCAAGCAGATGCCCATCCACTGTGCCACCAGGGAACAGACTGTGTGAGTGTTAGAGGCAGGAGACATGCCTGCGTCTGAGCCAGGAAGGGCTGAGGGACTAGACCCCTGGGTCTGAGCGGGAAGGGGCTGCGGGTCTGGACCCCTGGGTCTGAGGGAGGAGGGGCCAGGGGGCTGGACCCTGGGGTCTGGAGAAGGGACTGGGAGTCTGGACCCCCGGGTCTGAGGGCGGAAGAGTGGGATCTGGACCCCGGGTCTGGAGGAGGGGCTGGGGGTCTGGAGGAGCATCTGGAAGAGGGGCTGGGGGCCTGGACTCCCGGGTCTGGAAGAGGGGCTGGGGGCTGGACCCCCGGGTCTGGAGGAGGGGCTGCGGGTCTGGAACCCTGGGTCTGGAGGAGGGGCTGGGGGCCTGGAGGAACATCTGGAGGAGGGGCTGGGGCTGGACCCCCAGGTCTGAGGGAGGAGGGGCCGGGGGGCTGGACCCCCGGGTCTGAGGAGGAGGGGTTGGGGGCCTGGACCCCCGGGTCTGGAGGAGGGACTAGGGGTCTGGACCCCCGTGTCTGAGGGAGGAAGAGTGGGATCTGGACCCCGGGTCTGGAGGAGGGGCTGGGAGTCTGGAGGAGCATCTGGAGGAGGGGCTGGGGGTCTGGACCCCCGGGTCTGGAGGAGGGGCTGGGGGCCTGGACCCCGGGTCTGGAGGAGGGGCTGGGGGCTAGTCTCTTGGGCCTGCGAGAGAGGGAGCGAGGAGTCCGGGTATATGCTGGAAACAGAAAGAAGAGGGTCGTGGCAAGCCCTCGGCTCACCTTGTGCCCCGCCCCCAGGTTCTCGCTGGCTGTGGTTAACAAGGCCGTGAACCTCACCGACGGCTTCCCGTATATCAGGTAGTCACGGCGCCAGCGGGGAGGCCGGGGTCGGGAGGGAGCAAAGAGGTGAGCCTTTATCTCCCCTCAGTGTGTGTGGAAACGTGCCCCCCCAGAGCTGCATCTTCAGCCAGGTGCTCAACATCGGAGCCGCTTCGGGTAAACCTTTCCTGCGGTGCTAGCCCCGCCCAGCCAGGACCGTCGGGGTCCTTGCCTCCTCCGCCCTCCCCTCAAATCCTGGAGTTGGGCTCCCACCCCTGGACCCACGCCCTACCCCCAAGTCTGGGGCTCCGGTCTCTCACCCACTTCCTCTCCTCCCAGCCGCCTGGATCTGCATTCTCCGTTACTACCAGCTTCGGGACTGGGGAGTCCGAAAGTGGCATAACCAGGTTATCCTGTGGACGGGGCTCCTCTGTGCCTTGGGCACCTCCATAGTGGGCAATTTTCAGGTGAGACGGAGTAGGCCAGCCCGCCGGAGTGTGGGACTACAACTCCCAGCATCCCCCGGGGCGCAGAGTCCTCATCGAGGAGGGCTGCTCCCCACACGGCCTCCTGGGGCTTATATTTCTCTGTGGCTCTCAGGTCGTGGAGGCAGTGATGAGGTCCACTCTCTGAGTAGAGATCGCGTAGGAGGCTCTTTGTAGTCATTCCGTGGACCCCTGGGAGTCTGGGGTCATTCACTGCCGTACCCCTCCGTTTAATGATGAAATTTCTCAATTCTCTCTCTTTTTTTTTTTTTTTGGTCGCTCCGCTCGGCTTAGCGGAGGATACTGGTTCCCAGACCAATGCAACCCGGAACCTTGGGGGTGACAGCGCGGAGTCCTGACCGCTGGACCGCCCTGTGAATGGGTGCTCACTCTGTAGGAGGCACTAGCTTTGCCTTGTGCTGGGTTATTTTAATCCATCTCCACAAGAACACCCTCATTTTGGTCAAATGCCTGAGATATTTCTTTATTACCAGGTTCTTGGTGGTCAGAGATGAACCCAGATTCTTTGACAGAGCCCACATTCTTAACCACGAAGCTCAGTAGGTATTGGTAGAATAAGCAGATGGATGAGTGATGGGAGAAATCTTTCTTATTTATCTTATCATTTTATTTTTCTATTGTGGTTACCTCTGACACCAAACTTCTCTTACCAAGGGGCCAGGGAAGCCATGGTGTTTAGACAAGAGGCTGCCTACAACTTAGTAAAAATTCCACATCATATTTGCCTAGCAAATCATTCACTCACTGATGTATTCCCGTGTTCCTTAACCTTTCTTTTTCTGTAATCATTATTGCCCTCCACTCAGAAGCCTTCCTTTTTTTCTTTTCTGGCTACTCCACTTGGCACGCAGGATCTTGTTCCCCACCAGGGACTGAACCTGTGCCCCCTGAGGTCGAAGCACTGAAAGAACTGAATGTGTTAGTCCCTCAGTCCTGTCAGACTCTGTGGGACCCCTTGGGCTGTAGCCCGCCAGGCTCCTCTGTCCATGGGGTTCTCCAGGCAAGAATACTGAAATGGGTAGCCGTTCCCTTCTCCAGGGATCAAACCCAGGTTTCCTGCATTGCAGGCAGATTCTTTACCTTCTAAGCCACCAGGACAGCCCAGGAAGTGCTGAGTCCTAACCAATGAACCACCAGGGAATTCTCCAGAAGCCTCTTTTAGACATTTTCTCCTAATCATCCCTTCACCCATGAAATATTTCATATTAAAATTTTTAATATAATACAAACGATATCAGTAAGGCACAAACCATTGCAATATTTAAGACTTTTTTTTTCAGCTTCCAGGAACCAATTTTTACCCACTTAGTGGCAATAATCTGCTCTCTCCCACCAAGGCTGAGAATGAAGTATGTATTCTCCTAATATTTGCAAGGCTCTACTATGCCTCCCAGGTGGTGCTAGTGGTAAAGAACTCACTTGCCAAGGCAGGAGACACAAGAGATGGGGACTTAGATCCCTGGGTTGGGAAGATCCCCTGGAGGAAGGCATGGCAATCCACTCTGGTATTCTTGCCTGAAGAATCCCATGGACAGAGGAGCCTGGTGAGTTACAGTTCATAGGGTCGCAAAGAGTTAGACAGGACTGAAGCCACTTAGGACGCACCGTGTGCCAGGCACTGTTTTAGGGATAGAGGCGCCAGCAGGAAACAGCAGCTTTAAACGGGGGCCCTCGTGGGTGGAGCGGACAATAAACAGCCAGTGCACCGAATCAACATGCCTATCGCCGGGTATGGCGGGCAGTCTTCCAGCACAGCCCGTGGAGGGGGGCCCAGTCCCTGGCTCTCTGCACGTCCGCCCCTCAACTCTGTGCCCTCCTCCTCCCAGGAGAAGAATCAGCGGGCCACGCACCTGACAGGCGCCTTCCTGGCCTTCTTCGTGGGAATCGTATACTTCTGGCTGCAGCTCTTCCTCTCCTGGCGGATGAAGAACCTGCCCCAGCCTGGGGCTCCCTGGATCGGGCCACTGCGCCTGGTGCTCTGCAGCGCCTGCTTCATCCTTGAGGTGGCCAGTATCCTTCGCTGGAGTCGGGGTGGCTCTCCGATGGGGTGGGTCTGCCCTCCGCTGTCCTGGGCGCCCCTTCCTTCCTCAGCCTCGGTCTCGGTGCAGCATTACAGAGGATTGTCAGTGAGTCCCGGGTCTGGAGGCATGCTGCCTGGGTTGGAATCCCACGACCTCAATGTACTAACCGGGGGTGGGGGTGGGGTGGGGAGGGTGGGGTGGCGGACTCCTCTTCTTTCCTGACTTCCTGGTGCTTCAGGTTCCTCATCTATCAAATGAGGATGATGGTAAGGAATGTGAGGAATGAAGGAGCACGTGAGGTGCTTAGGTGGGTGCCTGGCACAGAACAGGTGAGCAGTCAATATTGTGACTGTGCCCTAGTGCTCCGCCATGTCTGACTCTTTTCGATCCCCGTGGACTGTAGCCCCAGGCTCCTCTGTGCATGGGATTCTCCAGGCAAGAATACTGGAGTGGGTTGGCATGCCCTCCTCCAGGGGACCTTCCCGTCCCAGGGGTTGAACCTGCCTCTCTTAGGTCTCCTGTATTTGCAGGCCAGGTCTTTACCACTAGCGCCTCCTGGGAAGCCACACTAGCAGCTTGAGACAGTGGAGGCGGCTGTGGTTTCTCCCCCAGAAACTGATGTGTGTTACAAATCAGAGCTGGTTGTCACACATTTACCAGTGTGCCTCTGGGTAGAGCCTCGACTCCAACCCGTTTCTGAGTCACCCCAGAACCCACCAGATCGGCACACCTCTGGGCAAGCCAAACCAGTCTCTGATCCTCAGTTTCCATATCTGTGGAATGGCCTTGCTTTTATCAGAACAGTGATTGCTACTGATTAGCAGAGTGCCTTCAGGGAGAGTGGGGTCAACCCTGGGGACGGCTGCCCCCTGTGGGGGCGGGTGGGAAGGGGCGCCCAAGAGGTCATTGGCATCCGGAAGAGGCCAGGGGGAACCAGCGAGGCCCTGGGTGGGCTGCCCTTGGTGGATCCCTTTGGAGACTTGGATCCACTTTCCCAGCAAATTGGAGGTGGTGATCCAGTTTCCCAGAGCAGCGGATTGAATCCCATGAAACAGGCAGGAAGGGCTGGCTCCTGAACTCAGCCTTCTGCAACTGCAGCTGCAGAACCAGCACAGGTCCTCTGCAGTGGCGGCCCCTCTCAAACCCTGCCTGTGCTCAGGATCCATTTGGCTACAGGGTCCTCGTCCTAGGGCCCCAAACATCCCTTGACTGTGGGGAAGGGGGAGATAGGACCGTAAGATGGTCAGCTGAGCGTGGTAAGGGCTGGATGGCCACGGAGGGGTCTGAGACCCGCCTTTGAGCTGGTCTTGCAGAACTAGCCTGCGTTGGGAGGCTGGTGCAGGGTTGGGGGACTGCCTCTTTATGTACATGGCTGTGGGGGGAGAGGGGGAGGGGGAGGTAAGCTGCCCAGGGGAGGCGATAAGGCTGCTGGCAGGCCCAGAGGTCAGGCTCTCCAGCGAAAAAGTGAGGGGTTACAGGCTTGGGCTTCTGTCTGAGGCAAAAGGGAGCCCCAGAAAGCTTGTGAGCAGGAGAGGTACACGGTCAGGGCTGGGGTCAGCACTTGTATTTGGGGGCTCACACTTTGTCTGAGGATCAGTGGGGCTAGGGGGTGGTACTGGCCTTCCTCACTGTCTAAGAACCCTTGAATGAATGAAATGTCTAGTCTGATCTAGGAGGGGTGAGTCGGAGCTGGGTTGGCCGAGAGGAGGAGTGCTTCAGTGAAGCAGGAGGTGGTCCCAGAAAATGAGGGGCGACTCTGCCAGGCTGGAGCTGGGGGTGTGTGTCGGCCAGTGGTCACAGAACCATTTTATAAACAGCTGGGACTGCGGAGCTGGAGAAGGGACAAGGCTGGGCAGTAGAGACACCAAACCAGAAAGAGATGAGCAAGACAGACAAGACTTGGGTGACCAGCTGGCCAGGGGACGGAGATGGGAGAGGGTAAGGGCGATTCCCAAGGGCCTGCTGGGGCACCGGAGTGGATGGGGTTGTCATGGAGGTGGGGGCTCCCAGAAAGAAGAGAGTTTAGGAAGAAGGCTCTGCTTGGAGTGAGTAGGAGGGGCCTGAGGCACAGGTAGGAGGAGAAAGTTGCAAGCACAGCCTGAGGCTGGCGGGCGGGGCGAGGCTAACTTGTTTCAGACTCTGTGACCCCGTGGCCCATAGCCCACCAGGCTCCTCCGTCCATGGGGATTCTCCAGGCAAGAATACTGGAGTGGTTGTCATTCCCTCCTCCAGGGATCTTCCCGACCCAGGGACTGAACCCGGGTTTCCCACATTGCAGGCTGATTCTTTACCATCTGAGCCCCCAAGGAGGCCGGAGGGGATCTTTAGGACACCTTGGGGTGTTGGAGGCAGGAGCATTTTTGAGACAGTGGGAATGCTGCCATAAACAGGAGGAACGTGCGACCGGAAATATTTGGGAAGTAGCTGCAGACAGAGGGGAGATAAGGAGGGCCCCTTTGAGAGTGTCTGGGAGGAGTGGCTGAGGAGCAGGGGAGGCTGTCGGGTGAGGGGGGCCGCTCCCGCCAGGCAGGTAGGGCATGTCAGGGGCGGGCTCCCCGCTGGCTCCGGCTCCTCCCTGTGGCCTTGCACCCTTGACCCTGGCCCCAGTGGTTGTCCTGCACTCCTGGTCTATGCGCTCCGTCTCCGCCATCTGTGAGTGGGTCGCCGCCATGCTGCTGTTCATCCTCTTCGGCCTCCTTGCCGTGGACTTCTCCCGCCTGGACGGCTGCACCCTGTGTCTCCAGCCGGGCTCTGGCAGCCTTCGCCCCCCGCCGGACTCCCCCACCTCCCTGCATGTCCAGCTGTGAACAGCCGTCCAGCCAGCAGCATCCTCACACCTCCTGTCCCTGCCGTCTGGTTCCGCCCCTGCAGTTGGGGCCACCCAGGAAGCGAGAGGCCAAGGCCAGCCAGCCATCCCTAATCAAGGATATTTATTATTATTATTATTATTGTTAATTTTTTGTTGTTGCTGCCGCCGGTGGAATCAGAGACACGGACGCAGGCAGGATCACGCGAAATCAGAATTCCTTCCGGAGAGCAAATCCGTACAGAAGGTCGTGGGGGCAGAGGGAGAGGACTGGGGGGCGGGGGGGGCCCAGGAAGGGGGAGTTGGGCACACGAGGACAGATGGCCCTGTCCGTCCGGATCTGCTAAGCCACCCCAACCAGCCCCTGTCCCTCCCCCACCCCACCCCGCAGAGAGACTGATCAATAAATAAAATAATAAATTAATCAATAAATAAAATAGAAATGGCTCCCCCACCCACAGTCCCCCCAGAAACCCCCCCTCGTTGGGCATGGCCCCCGGAGCCCCATCCCCGAAGGGCAGGGCCGGGTATGTCGTGTCTCCCCCCTCCCCACGTATGCCTTGGGGCCTATTTACAGATTCACAGTTGGGGGGGCAGGGAAGGGGGGGTGGAGGGGGCGCCCCTCCTTCCCCGGCCCCCTGGGGTCAGGGCAGGGGGCTCCCGTTGGTGGCCAGGAGCTTCTTGTCCTTAGGGGGGCCTCGGCGGGGAGAGCTGGTCAGCTCCGGGTCTGGGCGGCCAGGCGCGGGCTGCAGGCTTCGGGGCGGGGTCCCGGCAGGCCGGGTCTGGGCGCCATTCTTCTCGTCTGTGCGGGAGGAAGTGGTCTGGCCTCAGGAAGGGGTGCCAAACCTCTTGTGGTGAGGGGGCGGGGGGCGGCTGCCAGGGCTCACACACGCCAGCCACATGAGGCCTGCCTGCCTGCCCTGCACCAACCGGGCGCAGCCCTCCGGCCCGGGGCCTTGGAGACCAGACCAAGCCCCAGGGAGTCCTGGCGGGCCCAGCTCAGGAGACAGCCCGAGGCTCTGGTTACTGCACTTTGCGAGGCCCCAGATTGTGGCCAAAGCACCCACTTCCCTTCGGGACCCTCGGGGAGCCCCCAGCAGGTTGTTCTGGCTCTCCCAGCGGCGCCTGCATGACTGGGGCCAGACTGGGCCACTGGCCAGACCTGGCCAAGGCTGGTTCCCAGTGGTCAGGCAGCAGTTTCCATAGGGCCCAAAACAAGAGCTGAGGTCCCGCACCAGAGAACACCCCTTAAGAGACCCTGACTGCTGGAGGTCTTGCTGCCAAGAGCAACCCACAGGGCTGCCCCTCTCTGGGGCTCAGTCGGAGGTCCCCGCACTGCCCCACTCCCCTTATAAGGCACGTGTCTCGGACCCTGGGTCCCTGTGGGTCCTACATGTCTGAAGGTGTGCCCTTTAAGGAACTCTGGTCGTCAAGGCCACCTTTCCTTGGCAGCCCAGTCTAGAGAGGTTCAGGGGGCCTTCCTGGCTAATGGTCACCCTGGAGAAGCAGACTAACAGGGCAGAATTCCTCTACCTGCCTATCGGGGCGGCCCGCCACTTGGGGTTAGCCCCATTCGTCTGTGTGGGACCTCTGACCTCCAGGGCTGCATGATAATAAATTGATGTTGTTGGAACCACAGAGTTTGTTTGTGACCTCGACCTCCTTGATCCCTGGTGGCTAGGGGAGTCCCCTCCCGACAACCAGGGCTGAAGGGCACAGAGAAGCCCCTTCCCCTTGGAGCACAGACCTCGATCCCTCCCGGGGAGAGGCCCGAGTTCGTGAAAGCCAGGCCCAGTAGGGCCAGAAGGGTCTGCGAGACAGCGACCACCTTGTCCTGGTTTTAGCACTGAGAGTCCTGGGTGTCGGGAACCTCTCTGTCCCCAGCAGAGCAGGACGGCTGGTCACCCTCCTCCAGAACACAGCTCAGGAGCCTCCAGTGGCAGGGAGCTCCACCACCTCCAACACAGGGACCGGTGGTCCCCTTAGGGACCCCTGGAGGTCCCCTCCCTCCGTGGCGAGGCCTTCTCAGGCTTGGGAAGGCCTGGTTCCCTGGGAGCCCCGCAGCTGAAGCCTCGCAGGTAACACAAGCCCCTGCAGCACTTGGCCACCGGAAGTGCCCCTCTGCCCCACCCCCACGGGTGCCCCCACCTGCCAAGGCCTGTACAGACGGCTGGTCGTGTGTGCTCAGCAGTTGGGCCTGGATGGTCTCCACCACCCGCTTGAACCGGCGGCTGGGACCTGCAAGGGGCAGGGCAACAGACGGATGAAGCAAGATCCATATTTTCCGGCAAGAGGGGAAAATATTCAAACACGACAAATTTTCTCCGCCCGTTTGGGCCTCCTCCCCGCTCCGGGCCTCCTCCTGCCTCCTTGGTGTGTATCTGTCGTGCGCCTGTACTAAGCACACCTGCTTAGGAGGCAAGCTTCTTAATCCTGACGATGACCCATGACCCACGACTCGCTCTGCACCTGGATCATGCAAACCGTCAGTCACACGCCATTTCACGTAGGGCCCTCTGTCTCACAAACGCATATAGCGGCGCATGGACCGCTCATGAGCAGGACAGCTCTCAGACTTCCTGAGCGGCTGCTCCTGGCTTATAGTGCTCAGTATGACTCCAGTAACATTTTCCATTTTTTCCTTCTTTTAAAAGTTTTATTTATTTTTGGCTTCACTGGGTCTTCTCTGCTGTGTGTGCCTTCCCTCTAGTTTTGGGGGGCGGGGGCCCCTCTCTAGCTGTGGTGCTCACTGCAGTGGTTTCTTTGGTTGCAGAGCACGGGCTCAGTAGTTGTGGCAGACTGGCCTACTTGCTCTGCGGCAAGTGGGATCCTCCCGGAACAGGGATCGAACCTGTGTCCCGTGCACCGGCAGGCAAATTCTCAACCACTCGACTGCCAGGGAAGTCCCTCCATTTTTTTCTTAAATCAACGGATTCATCTTTTCATCTGCCGTGCTGGCCGGATATGACAGGCACCCACCAGAGGGCACCGGGAGTCCGACAGAACCAAAGCTAAGAGGCCCCGCTGGGTTTCTCGGTACTTCTCAGGTGTTCTGATGAGTTCTCCTGCTACCCAGCTCTCACCGTTTGAGTGATGATCCTGAAAATTTTATTTGCACTGTTTTCACTTAAGGCTTGAAATCTGAAGGGGCTCCAGTGCATTTCCTAAGCAGGACCTGGGCATCTGGGCAAGAGGCCCAGGGAAACATAAGTGGCTGGGTTTTTGTTAAATTTGACTTAAAGTCAAAATTGAACAAGTTGCTATATGGTCTGAAAAGAAACTTTTGCTAGTGAAGTGAGAGACCGAGTTATTCAGCTCTTAATGATACCAAGCAGGGCCCTGTGGGGCTCCTGGGCACAAAAACTTTCTGCGTCCCCCATTTCTCTGATTATAGAAAACAGCCTTCATTCAGCCTCCATGACCTTCCCTGAGTTTCAAGGGGCCGATTCAAGCAGTTGTTAATTAGGGAAGGGAGGCGGTATGAGACCTGGGAGAAACAAGCAGTCAAGAACAGCCTTGGGGGCTTCCCCGGCGGTCCAGTGCTTAAGAATCCACCTTACTAGGCAGGGGCCCGTTTGTTCCCCGGTCTGGGAGATCCCGCGCGCCACGGAGCAACTAAGCCTCTGTGCCGCAACTACGGAGGCCCGCGAGCCCTCGAGCCTGCGCTCCAAAACGAGACGCCATCACAGGGAGACGCCGGAGGACCGCAGGCAGAGAGCAGCCCCCACGCCCTGCAACCAGACAAAGCCCACGCGCAGCAACAAAGACCCAGCGCAGCCAAAAATAGTTTTTAATTAGAAAACTTAAAACGTCGAAAAAAGTAACCCAGGGTAGTTCCTTGCTAGATTCAGAAGCAGCGCGCAGGCGATTTGCCGCAGCGCCCTCAGAAAGTTGCTTAGATCATATTTCACGTCTGAATTAGGCTACGAAATTAATAATGGGAAATTGCGCCTCAAAGGCCAAACAGCTCCTGTACAGACAGCCACTGATGGGAATACCAGCTGGGCTTATGTATGCTTGCAACTACTTAATTGGGAATGAAAGGAAATCCTGCCCTGAACTGGCCAACATAGGTCTTTTCAGCACCCTAAAACGGATTTTTCACACACAGTTAAAAGCCTGCAGTCTCCTGGACCTCTGCCTGCAGGGTGTACTGGAAACAACAGTGGTAAGAGTTTTTCCTCTTAAAAATTAGGTTAGCAGGGAAAATATTTGTAGGGCGAGCTTCTTGGATCTTTCGGATTGGAAAAACTTCTAAATTGTAAAATTTTAGAGAGCTCTCATCACGTTTTCCTATTTTCATTTGTATGCAGAAGCCCCCAAAGTTTTCCAAATTCCAAAAATGCCTCATTGAGGGATTTCCCCAGTGGTTTCAGTGGTTAAGAGTCCGCCTGCTAATGCAGAGGACACGGATTCGATCCCTAGTCGGGGAACTAAGATTCCATGTGCGTCGGAACCAGGACATCACAACCAGGGTCCACGTGCAGCAACAAGGATCCCGTGTGTTGCAACTAAAACCTGACAAAGCCACATAAATAAGCAAATGAATACTGAAAAGTAATTTTTAAAAAAGTAAAAAGTAAACTGAAAATTGAAGGCAAGGTAACTCTGAAAGAGAGAACAAAAGGGAGACAGGTGATCTGAATCCAACCTCTTTTGTAACTGTTGGGTTTTACTTTATTTATAGTAACTGACTCCTGGCTGAAATTTTGTTTTTTTTTTTCATGTAAAAGTCATTTATTTCAAATTCCTTCCAGAGTGTTTTCCCTTTTGATCCAGTGCTTAAGATGTGCGTTTGAGACCTGGTTTGGGAAGACTGCAAATGCCCCAGGGTAACTAAGCCTGTGGGGCCACAACTACTGAGCCTGGGTGCCCTAGAGCCTGTGAGCTACATCAAGAGAGCACAGGATGGAAAAGCCAGTGCACTGCCATTACAGAAGAGCCCCAGCTCGCTGCAAATAGAAAAGTCCTGAGCACCAATGAAGATCTGCTGCTGCTGCTAAGTCACTTCAGTCGCGTCCCACTCTGTGCATCCCCATAGATGGCAACCCACCAGGCTCTCCCGTCCCTGGGATTCTCCAGGCAAGAACAGTGGAGTGGGTTGCCATTTCCTTCTCCATTGGCTGAAATTTTGAAATGGAAACTATGGGGAGTCTATTGGTGCATCTGTATGCATCTATATGCGTGTGTTGTAGATGTGTGTTACTGCCAGAATTAATCTGTAAATGAACTCTATGTATTGGCTTACAGGAAAATAGGCACTTACGTAAATGCTCAGAAAGGGAAAAGAAAATAACCCTAATGACTTTCAGGTTTGCAAGAACTAGGAAACATTCAGTATAGCATTAATACCTGGTACTAAATTTAGCTTAAATTTGTTGCATTAATTAATACAGACATGTTTTTAGAGTCCTCAATATTAAGTATATTATTGTATTTAGGCTTCCTAGAAATCAGATAAATAAGATCTTATTATTCCTGTTACAAAGTTTGTCAGCAAGAAAAATAACTAGATATGATGAAACTTTTCAATAAATAAAATAGACATAAATAAATGCCGTTAAGTAAACTCTTTTGGAATAATTATGTCTGGGGAATGTCTCTCTAAACTAGTCTCTTCAGATTTTGATAACCTGAAAGTTTAGAGGACTGCTGCCCTCAGCTGTCTTGAGCATCCCACACACCGGCTGGGGGCAGCCACGGCCCGGGACGCTTACCGGAGATGAGAGTGAAGGTGACGGAGTAGATGCCGCCACCACCGCTGCTGTCCCGCCTAGGGGAGGGTTCTGGGCCCTCAGAGGAGCTGATGTCCACCTGGAAGCGGACGGGCTTCTGGAAGACGGAGGGGCCGCCGCTGGCCTTGTACTCAGCCCTGAAGCTGGTCTGTGACAGCACGCTGTGACTGAGGCTGGGGATCTGAGAGGGGCGGGGACAAGAGGAGGGGGTGATTTGAGCGACTGGACTCCAAGGCACAGATAAGCAGTCCTTGATCAGCTCTGGCCCAGGAAATACCAATACCCTGAGCCACCAGGGGGAAAGGATAACAGAAAAGGCAATGGGGGGCCCCACTGCCTGCTAGGATTTGTAGTTTTCTGTATCTTATGAACAGAGCATCAGAAAAATAACTCAACTACTGAATCCCATGTTAATATGGACTTTCACATCTGGTGCCAGCCCCAGGCCCGAGGACCACATTAAACAAATTCCTTCCTTCTTCCACAAACCCTGCCCAAAGTCACATCTGTCTCAGAAACGTTAAGCCCCTGAGCCCCTAGGGCAAAGAACCACAGGACCCAGTGGACAACCCCAGAGTCCACTTAAAAAAGTATTGATAGTTCCTTGGCCAATCTCTGACCTGGTGGTAAGGGAATGGCAACTCACTAGTCCTCAGTGGAGGCTAACATGCAGGGAATAGTAATTCGGTCTCCTATTTCTCACTTCCAGGCTGCAGGGTGCTATATACCTGCCTCCATGTCCCCACAGTGACCACACCCAACTCTGGCTAGAAAACTACAAATCCCATGAGGCCCAGGTGGAACTCAGGCCAGCACTAAGGAGGTGAACCCCACAGGCTGCTGGGATTTGTAGTTCTGTGGAAGCCAGGGTGCGTGGGGACCCAGGCCCCTCACCGACAGGAAGGCGTGGACAATGTCCGCTTTGATGCTGCTGAGAGGTTTATCCTTTAGCACGAGGAATATTTGTTCTTCTTTGTCCAAGGAGATGAAGTTCCCGAACCAAGAGCGTTTTGCCAGCCTGAGTGGGAGCAGATGGATTGGAGGTAGGTTGGGAGGAGGCTAAGGGAATCGCTCCTCCATCCCCTCTCTTCCCTTCCCTGTCAGACTCACTCTGGAGAGGACTCTGGCGTCAAACTGGACATCTCCTCGGCAGTGGGGACTGGGGAAGAGAGAGCAAGGTCAACATGTGTCCATCACCTGGTGTCCATCACACAGACCAGCAGGGACCTCCACCCAGGGAATCCAGACCCTAGAGTCTGTTCACGTCCCAGCAGTTAAACCCCAAAAGGCACGCACGCTGCGTGACGTTCTCTCCAGGGCTGTGGCCCCTCGTTGGGCCACACCTTCTGGGTGTGGGGCTTGTTAGCCATGAGCCAATGGGAAGGTGAGTAGGAGCACTGAACGGGCGTGTCCTTCCAACGAGCTCCTCCTCCAGAGTTGGAGGCCCGACCTCGCCTCTCCCCAACACGTTAATCTCTGCTCCCAGCAGCATCTTTTCATAAGTCGTGGGAGTCCAGGCCCCCAGCCTGGTACTTCCTGGGGACCCAGATGTTGGACCCCAGCCCCCACCCCACATTAGGACTCAGGAGTCCACGTCCCCAGCCCCTTCATCCTCAAAGGACCCCCCCATACCCTGCATCTTGCGCCGGTGAAAGCGGGGGGAGCCCAGGAAACTGTTGCGGATGGAGTTGAGACGACTCCTCCAGGCAGCTCCTCCGACTCCGCCGCCGGGGCTGGGGGGCGGCGTTGTCCCTGGGGTCCCAGTGGGGCTGGCCCGGGGCGTGTGCAGGGGCGAGTGCAAAGGGGTCCCCCCGGAGGAGCGCGGGGACCCTGGGGGGCCGGGCAGGGGTGTGGAGCGGGCACTAGGGGGCGGGGGCTGCTCCCCGGCGCCCCCACCCCTGGGGCCCCGAGAAGGCAGAGTCTGCGTTTTAGAAGTCGGTGAGCCCCCACCCCGGGCCTCATCTCCAGTAGGCTCCGGCGAGAAGGAAAAGACCGGACTCTGTAGAGCAGTGGAGTAGAGTGAGAGAGTGGACTACAACTCCCAGGACATCCTAGGAGCCCCACGGGCACACACACAGGGGTGTACCCCAAAGCATGATGGAACTTGTAGTCCAATTATTTCCCCAACACCCCCCACCCCTACTCCCACTGTTAAGTTGGGGCAGGGACTTTTTCTATCATGCTCAGGGACTGTAAACCCAGCAGTGACAAGAACAGAATAGGTGCTTAACTAACTTTGGTTAAATGAGTAAATAGGACCCTTCAGGCACACTGAAAACCCAACCCTGTTGACGTGGGAAATGGTCAAGTCAGTGGACTAAAATATGAACGAGGCCTTGGATCTTTGGCTCTTCAGGGACAAGGAGGCAATATCCCAGGACTTCATGGGAATTATTATTTCTGCTGCTTCAGCTTTGCTCCACAGGGTCTTCACTCCCTTACCCCCCTTAATCCATCTGGGACCTGGCCTTACCCTTGGGCTGCTCAGAGGACTGGACGACAGACCAGTGGAGGCTCCACTGACACTACGGGATCTGAAAAAAATCAGGTGGGAGGGTTTCAGAAGGCTCAGATGTCTTCTCCCTTCCACACTCCTTCAAGATGAGGAGATGAGGCCCAGAGAGGGGAGGAGACTTGTCCCAGTCACACAGCACCTCTGAGGTGGGTACAGCGTTGGAGCCCTGAACTCTGTCTCCACCCAGGGCTGTGCATTTCAGTGGAGGGGCGGGGGCTCCCACCTCTGGCTGTGCTGGGCCATCTCCAGGGCCCGTCGAGTGGGCACTGGGGAGCCACCACCCCCAGCATCTGTGATGCTCAGGACTTCCATGGACTTCCGCTCTGGCCGCCGCTTCCCGTGACGGCTCAGCATGGGGGAATCCACACGCTTCCGAGGCGGGTCTGCGGGCCAAGAGTATCATCCCAATCAGAGGGTGCACTGGTGCAGCTGGGCATGACACTTGTACAGACGGGGAAACTGAGGCTCAGAGTGGAGAGGGCCTTTGACAAAGGTCTCGGGGCAAGTCAGGGAGTCTAACGTTAGAAGCTCAAGGCCTGCAGCCCCTCCATCCCTCCCTGGGGAATCTGGGGTCTGGACTCCCCGGCCTGCCCTTCTCACCAACATCATTCCGGGGAGGCAGGTCCTGATCCTCACAGCTGGGGTACCGCTCCTTCCGATCCAAAAGCAGGTAGTATATCATCTTCTCTTGGTTCTCCCTGTGGGGGGTGGGGGCAGGAGAGCACTGGGGTCAGAGGTCAGGTCCCAGAGATGATCTCATCCCCTCCTTGTGTCTGTGGCTCTGTGGGGCTCAGTGCATCAGGTTCTCTGTCTATGGCTCCATTTTCCTAGGTATCAAGAGGGTTGGTCCCTTGGTCTCAGTATATATCTCAGCCTCATTTTACTCAATGATATAATAATGATGCTAATGTGGCTCCACCCTTACGGCAGAAAGTGAAGAGAACTAAAAAGCCTCTTAATGAGAGTGAAAGAGCAGAGTGAAAAATCTGGCTTAAAGCTCAACATTCAGAAAACAAAGATCATGGCATCTGGTCACATCATTTCATGGGAAATAGATGGGGAAACAGTGGAAACAGTATCAGACTTTATTTTTTTGGGCTCCAAAATCACTGCAGATGGTGACTGCAGCCATGAAATTAAAAGACGCTTACTCCTTGGAAGGAAAGTTATGAACAACCTAGATAACATATTGAAAAGCAGAGACATTACTTTGCCAAAAAAGGTCCGTCTAGTCAAGGCTATGGTTTTTCCAGTGGTCATGTATTGATGTGAGAGTTGGACTGTGAAGAAGGCTGAGCGCCGAAGAATTGATGCTTTTGAACTGTGGTGTTGGAGAAGACTCTTGAGAGTCCCTCGGACTGCAAGGAGATCCAACCAGTCCATTCTAAAGGAGATCAGCCCTGGGTGTTCTTTGGAAGGAATGATGTTAAAGCTGAAACTCCAGTACTTTGGCCACCTCATGCGAAGAGTTGACTCATTGGAAAAGACTCTGATGCTGGGAGGGATTTGGGGCAGGAGGAGAAGGGGACGACAGAGGATGAGATGGCTGGATGGCACCACCAACTCAATGGACGTGAATTTGAGTGAACTCCGGGAGTTGGTGATGGACAAGGAGGCCTGGCGTGCTGCAATTCATGGGGTCGCAAAGAGTTGGACACGACTGAGCGACTGAACTGAATGTGGCTCAGATAGTAACATCTGCCAGCAATGCAGGACACCCAGGTTCAATATCTGGATGGGGAAGATCCCCTGGAGAACGGCAACCCACGCCAATATTCTGGCCTGGAGAATCCCATGGACAGAGGAGCCTGGCAGGCTAGTCCATGTGGTGGCAAAGGGTCGGACACCACTGAACAACTAACACTTTCACTTGAACATCTGAGCACTTGCTATATGTAAGCACTGTGTGAGGTACTGAGTCCTCCTCAGCATCTATTCAGCTTTCAGCATCCTTTCTTCTCCCCACTGGCCCTACCACCCACCTCTGCCTGGTTCCCCCGGAACAGCTCCATGCCCCTTCTAGTGGCCAGGCCTCCCCAAGAGGGTCTTTGTCTGTGGGCACCCGGCAGGCTGTGGGGGGACCCCCTCACCCCACATGACCAGGGTGTCTGTCAGGATTGGGGGGGGGGTCTTACTCCTCACTGCGCAGCTCCCGGTGCAGCCGCTCACGGTCCCTGAAGCAGCCCAGTGACGCCATGCTCTCCAGGACATCTGGGTCCAGCTCTCCATTTGATGGCAGGCTCCGCATGGCCACGCGGCGGCCCGGGGCTGGCTCCAGGCACGGATCCGGCTCGTGTTTCCCGCCCCTGGGGAGGAGAAGAATCGTAGGGAACCGGGCATCTCCTATGTCTCCTAAAGCGGAGGCTCCGGGGTCCCCCGTCCCAGCCTGCTCCTTTATGGGGAACCCCAGAGTCAGGGCCCCAGCACACCTCCACCTCAGATCCAGAAGTCCAGACCCCCAGCCCCTCCTCATTCAGGACCCTTGGCACCCCGCTCCCTAGCGGGCTCTCCTACTTTGGGGGCCCTTGATATTTGGGGTCCTCTCCTTCCCCCTAGGACCCAGGTGTCCAGTTCCCCCATACTCACAGGTACCAGGGGTGTTTCTGAATTTGCTCCAGCTGTGAGGGGCGTGGTTGGTAGAGAAGCAGAAGTGAGGTCGCTTGAACACAGCAGGTGCGCAATTAAAGTTGCCTAGGTGGCGTTGGGGGGGTCCCTAACGCGCCCCGCAAAGGGCAGGCAGCACGCCGGCTCATGTCTCCCCCTAGTGGCGGCTCGCGGCACAGCCTGACTATTGCGGAGGGCGGTCGGGGGGAATGCCTGGCTACATCTCTCGCATGCGCAGTGGCATCCTGCCCACGCGCCACCCCACCTTGCAAGGGCCATTAAGCGCATGCGCCCTCCCAGGTTGGCGGTGGTGTGTGGTTTTTTTTTTTTTTTTGGTGTGGGGTATGTGAGAGTGTCAGTGTGTTTGTCCAGTATGCACATGCGGCCCCCCGGATGTGTGTCTGTGTGTGTCCACTATGCACATGCGTCCTCTTGCATTTGTCTGTGTGTGTGTGGTGTGATGTGGTTGTGTGTCCGCTATGCACATGCGTCCTCTCATGTTTGTGTGTGTGTCTGTGTGTGTGTGTGTGGTGTGGTGTGTGGTGTGGTGTGATGTGTGTGTCCACTATGCACGTACGTCCTCTCACGTTTGTGTGTGTGTGTGTATGTGTGTGTGGTGTGTCTACTATGCACATGCGTCCTCTCATGTTTGTGTGTGTGTCTGTGTGTGTGTGTGTATGTATGTGTGGTGTATCTACTATGCACATGCGTCCTCTCATGTTTGTGTGTCTGTGTGTGTGTGTGGTGTGGTGTGTGTGTGTGTGTGTGGTGTGGTGTGGTGTATGTCCACTATGTACGCATCCTCTCGCGTTTGTGTGTGTGTGGTGTGTGGTGTGTTTGTGTGTCTGGTGCGGTGTGTGTGTGGTGTGTGTCCACTATGCACATGCGTCCTCTCATGTTTGTGTGTGTATCTGTGTGTGTGTTGTGTATGTGGTGTGTCTACTATGCACATGCGTCCTCTCATGTTTGTGTGTCTGTGTGTGTGTGTGTGTGTGGTGTGGTGTATGTCCACTATGTACGCGTCCTCTAGCATTTGTGTGTGTGTGGTGTGGTGTGGTGTGTTTGTGTGTGTGGTATGGTGTGTGTGTGGTGTGGTGTGTGTGTGGTGTGGTTGTGTGTCCACTATGCACATGCGTCCTCTCCTGTTTGTGTGTGTGTCTGTGTGTGTGTGTGTGGTGTGTCTACTATGCACATGCGTCCTCTCATGTTTGTGTTTCTGTGTGTGTGGTGTGGTGTATGTCCACTATGTATGCGTCCTCCAGCATTTGTGTGTGTGTGGTGTGGTGTGGTGTGTTTGTGTGTCTGGTGTGGGGTGTGTGTGGTGTGGTTGTGTGTCCACTATGCACATGCGTCCTCTCATGTTTGTGTGTGTGTCTGTGTGTGTGTGTGTGGTGTGTGTGTCCACTATGCACGTGTCCTCTCACGTTTGTGTGTGTGTGGTGTGATGTGATATGTGTGTCTCTGTGTGTCTGGTGTGGTTTGTGTGTCCACTATGCATGTGTCCTCTCACGTTTGTGTGTGTGTGGTGTGATGTGGTATGTGTGTCTCTGTGTGTCTGGTGTGGTGTGTGTGTCCACTATGCACATGTCCTCTCGTGTTTATGTGTATGTGTGGTGTGGTGTGGTGTATCTCTACTATGCACATGTATCCTCTCATGTTTGTGTGTCTGTGTGTGCATGTGGTATGTGTGTGTGTCTGGTGTGGTGTGTGTGCCCACTATGCATGGGTCCTCTCATGTTTGTGTGTGTGTGTGTGTGGTGTGGTGTGGCTGTCTACTATGCACATGTGTCCTGTCATGTTTGTGTGTGTGTCTGTGTGTGTGTGTGTGTGGGGGTGGGTGGGTGGTGTGGTGTGTGTCTGGTGTGGTGTGTGTGTGTGTGTGTGGTGTGTGTCCACTATGCACATGCATACTCTCGCGTTTATGTGTGTGGTGTGGTGTGGTGTGGTGTGTGCATGTTGTGTGTGGTGTTTCCTCCTCCCCGTCTGGAGTGGCAGGTGGGCAGGACCCAGGATGGGGCTCAGCCAGCAACCCCGCTCCCAGCTGTCGCCTCGGGGACGGAGGGACGGGTCCTGGAAACCTGTCCCCATGACTGCCCCGGGGACTCTGTCCCCACCTCCCACCATCCCTCCATGCCCGTCCCCCAACTCACGCTGAGCCTTTTCTCGGGCTCCACTTCGATCATCCCCCGCAGCAGGCTCTGGCAGTCTGGAGGGATGAAGTGGGGCATGTGGAAGACGCCCCGTTTCACCTTCTCCAGCAGCTGGCGGAGGTTGTCATCGTCGAAGGGTAGAGCCCCCTGCATGAGGAATGACGGGACCCCTTACACACAGAGCTCAGCATGTACCAGACGAGTGCCTAAGCGCTTCACACGCAGTGACACAGGCCTCGCCACAAGCCCTGGGAGAGGGGGAGCTGGGGCTGTCTCCACTTTACAGATGGGGAAGCTGAGGCACGGAGGCATCCAGCCATTTGCACAAGACGACCTGGCTCTGAAGTGGCAGAGCAGTGATTTGGCAATGGGCAGTGTGTCCAGAACCTAAAAGGCTGGGGCTGGAGCTTGGAGCCTGTCCTTTAAAAACATGCTTCTCCCCAGGTTAGAGAGGGGTAGGTAATCATTCACTCAACAAAGACCGAGTCTCCATTACGCGTCTGGGAGCCAGTGGTGAACAAAGCAAGCCCTTGACTGCCTGCAGCTCACACCCCGGAGTGGGAGAGGCTGGTGACGGAGCAAACAGCCCTACAGTGACCGGGTGCCTGAGGTGACACTGGGCTGGACTAGGCAGACCAGACCGAGAGAGGGCTGTGGGAATCTGGGGGTGTAGCAAGTTGAGTGGTGTCCCCCAGAATTCCTGTCTACCTGGAACCTCAGAATGTGACCCTGTTTACAATTACATCTCTGCAGATGTAATTCATTGAGGATCTGGAGGTGAACTCCTCCAGGTTTTCGGGATGGGGGCCCTAAATCCAGTGCCTGGAAGAGGTGAGGCGAGCATAGAGAGACACCCTTCAAGGACTTACACACACAATGACAACTCTGTTAACCTCCGGGGAGTAGACGGCCTCCCACTGGGAAATCTGACCTCATGGCGGGAGGGAGGGGGCCCTGGGGAGGCTTCCTGGAAGGGCGAAGACTGAGCTGAGAGCTACAAGAACTCTAGTGTTAACCAGGTGAGCAACAGGGCTCGCAGGGACAAGGCAGTAGGTGCAAAGGCCCTGTGGTCAGAGCTCATGTTCCCCAGTTTGGTTCTATTAACCCACTTGTTGTTCAGTCTCTGTCATGTCTGACTCTTTGCGACTCCATGGAGTGTAGTCCGCCAGGCTCCTCTGTCCATGGGATTTCCCAGGCAAGAATACTGGAGTGGGTAGCCATTTCCTTCTCCAGGGGAATCTTCCTGGACCAGGGATCGAACCTGTGTCTCTTGCAGTGGCAGGCGGATTCTTGACCACTGAACCACCAGGGAAGCCCCTATTAATCACTACGATATTGTAACACCCTAGGATCAGTTAGTAAGCAGCTGCTCGCCCGAGTGCTCCACATCCTCCTGGCCGCGCCATCCCTTCCCAGGGGACCCTCCAGACTTTCTCACGGTTCTGTGACCGGATGGTTAGCTCCGGGCACAGAGAGGGGCGCCCCCGGGATTTTGCCCTACTGGTAAATACCACACCACACATGTTCCTGGTACCAGTTAAATATCTGGGAGACAACCCCTGAGTTGAGGGTGGAAGTAGATGTTCTCTGTTTCCAGCAGGCAGAGGACTGTTCTAGAAATGGGGCGGGGAGAGGCAATGACGGCCTTACCACGAGCAGGGCGAAGAGGATGACTCCGCAGCTCCACATGTCAGCCCGGCGGCCGTCGTACTTCTCGCCCTGGGAGGAGAAGGGCCGGCTCTGATGCTCACCTCTCCCAGGCCCCCGACCCCCGCCCGCTCCTCTCCCCCTCTGCCTGCCCTTCGCTCACCTTAATCACCTCTGGGCACGCATAGTGGGGGGACCTGAGGGACAGAGGGGGTGTGAACCTCTGGCGGGCTTCTACCCGCTCCCTGGGGCGCAGGTGGCGGGCCCCCACTTACCCACAGCTGGTCTCCAGAAGGCTGTCCCCCACTTGCAGGGACGCCATGCCGAAGTCTGCAATGCGGATGTTGTTTTTCTCATCCAGAAGCAGGTTCTCGGGCTTCAGGTCTCTGTGGCTGAGACAGGATGGTGGGGCTCAGGCCTCCGCCCTCTTCCCAGAGTCTGAGGACCAACCCCCCACCCCACCCTCATTCACTGTCTCTCAGAGGGGGATCGTGTCTGGCAACTTCTAGTTAGGGACCTTTGCAAACACGCCCCAAAGCAGAGACAAGAATATACAAAGCCCCATGCACCCACCCACTAGCTTCACGCGTTATCAGCTCGAGGCTCATCTTCTCTCATGTCTACCCCTACATACGCTCTCCTTCCCCCACTGGACGATTTTGCAGGAGACCTCCAGACAGTGTATCATTTTATCCACAGATATTTGAATATGTGCGAAGTGATCTTTTTTTGAGGTAAGCAGGTCTGGTACTGAGCTGGTTCTTAAAATATTCAAATATCTCAGGGCTTCCCTGGTGGCTCAGTGGTAAAGAATCTCTGCCAACACAGGAGACTGGAGTCCGATCTCCGATCCAGGAAGATCCCATGTGCTGCGGAGCAACTAAGCCCCTGGGCCACAGCTGTGGAGCCTGAGCTTTAGAGCCAAGAGGGGCAGCTACTGAAGCCAGCACGCTCTGGAGCCCGGGCTCCACAGCACGAGGAGCCACTGCAGTGAGAAGCTCTCCCACCACAACTAGAGAGGAGCCCCTGCATGACACAACCAGGGAAAAAGCCCGTGCGGCCACAAAGACCCCGCACAGCCAAAAATAAATAACATTTTTTGAAAAATTCAAATATTTCAGGAAATTCCCTGGTGGTCCAGTGGTTAGGACTCTCGGCTTCCACTGCAGGGAACAGGGGTTGAATTCCCCCATCAGGGAACTAAGATGCCACATGGCCCAGCCAAAAACAAAACAAAAATCAAATATTTCAATACTGAATAATTAAAAAAAAAATACTGTCAACTAAAACCCATCATTGCTTCCTCCTTCACCCCCCCGCTCACCCCCTACTCTGGGACAAACTCCTCAGGATATAAGGGTTAATGATGTCCCCGGGGAGGTGGGCAGAGGTTTTATAGTTTCTGATGGAAGCGGTCCTTAACTGGGTTAGACTTCATAAATCTGTTGACTCTCGCCCCCTGGAGGCCAGTGTCTTTAATGTCAGAGTCCTGACACTTGTCAATAGGGAGGTGTTGACAATTTAAATGGGCTGCCTTTTCATCACCAAGCTTTGGTCCTAGGTCTTAACCCCCTCAGCCTGATCCTCACCCCATCTCCAATCCCCTATCCCAGAGAGGGAGGTATGCAAACAAATGAGGCTGAAAGATGACCTGGAGGCATCTATTTTGCACCTTAATTAATCATTAAAATGCTGCATATTGAATATCTTGTTTTGAGAGCTGAAAGCAATTCAATGAGGAAAGGAAGATCTTTTCTTATGGACATCCTTATGCAAAAAAAAAAAATGACCCTCAGCCTTTACCCTCCACCATATACAAAAATTAATTTGAAATGGACCTCAAGCCTAAATGCAAGAGCTAGAACTACACAACTTCTAGAAGAATACATCGGAGGAAACCTTATGACTTTGAGCTAGGCAAATACTTCTTTTTTTTTTTTTTGGCCACAACCCATGGCATGTGGATCTTAGTTTCCCAAGAAGGGATCTATCCCGTGTGCCCTGCAGTGGAAACACAGAGTTTTAACCACTGGACTGCCAGGGAAGTCCTTGGGCAAATATTTCTTAAATAGGACAAAAAAAGCATGAATTGTAAAAGGAAAAAAAAACCCCAACAAACTGGCTTCATCAAAATGTGAAACCTTTCCTTTTCATAAGATATTGCTATAAAAATGCAAAAGCATGTCACAAACTGGGAGAAATTACTTGAAAAAAGTAATGCATTTGATAAAAAGATTTGTTCTTAGAATAAGTAACTCTTGGGAGTTATTCCTAGAGTCATCCCTCATTCCTGGAATAAAGAACTCTTACAGCTCAATAATAGAAAGATAAATAACTCAATTAAAAATGGGCAAAGGATTTGAACAGACATTTCTCCAAGGAAGACATACAAATGGCCAATAAGCACATGAAAGGATGCGCAACATCATTAGCCATCAGGGAAATGCACATCAAAACCACAGTGAGATACTACTTCATACCCACTAGGATGTAGAATCAAAAAGTCAGATAATAACAAGTGTTGGCAAGAGATTGGAACCCTCTGAGACTGCTGGTGGGGATGCTGAATGACACAGCTGCTTTGGAAAATGGGCTGGCATTTCTTTATTTATTTTTTGGCACTTCTTTAAAAGGCTAAATATAGAGTTCCCATGCTGCTGCTGCTGCTGCTGCTGCTAAGTCGCTTCAGTCGTGTCCGACTCTGTGCGACCCCATAGACGGCAGCCAACCCATATGACCCAACAATTCTGTTGTTGTTGTTTAGTCGCTAAGTTGTATCCAACTCTTTTATGACCCCATGGATTGTATCCTGACAGGCTCCTCTGCCCATGGGATTTTCCAGGCAAGAATACTGGAGTGGGTTGCCATTTCCTTTTCAAGGGATCTTCCCAACTCAGGGATTGAACCTGCATCTCCTGCTTAGCAGGCTGATTCTATACCATTGAGCCACCTTGGAAGCCCTACCCAACAATTCTGGTCCTAGGTATATACTCAGGAGAATTGAAAACACAGGTCACAGACCAGAACTGGTATGCAAATATTCATATGTCCCCAGTATTCATTATAGCCAAAAAGAAGAAACGACCAAAAGGTTCACCAACTGGTAAATGGATAAGCAAAATATGGCAGAGCCATAACATGGAATATTACTCAGTAGTGAAAAGGAATGGGGTACTGATCCATACTACATCATGGATGAACCTTGAAAACATTTTGCTAAGTGAAGGAAGCCTGCCACAAAAGACCACGTTGATAGGAAATGTCCAGAATAGGTAAATTCACCGAGACAGAAAGTAGACCAGTGGTTACCCAAGGCTGGGGATGGGGGGAGGTGACCGCTTAATGGGTACAGGGTAATGATTTTTGGGCTGATGAAATGCTCTAAAATTACATAGTAGTGATGCACATCATTGCAATATACTCAAAACTACCGACTGTACGCTCTGAAGGGTGGATTTCATGCTGTAGGAAGTTTTGTTTGTTTCTTTCGGTTTTTTGCCACACAGCGCAGCTTGCATTATCTTAATTCCCTGACCAGGGATCGAACCTGTGCCCCCTGCAGTGGAAGCATGGGGTCCTAACCACTGGACCGCCAGGGAATTCCCTATGACGTGTGACCTATATCTCAATTTTGGAAAAGCGGGCTGCAGCACTCTAGCTTCCAGTCATTCTGCTACAGGCTCCCAAGGGCCTGCCTTCTGGGTAGTGCTTGTCCCAGCCTCCCCTCAAGCTGCCCCCTCACCAGATGGAGTAGCTGTGGCAGAAGTCCAGTGCTGACACGATCTGGCGGAAGAACTTCCGGGCCTCCTTGGGGGTCAATCTCCCCTTCTTCACCAGGTAGTCGAACAGCTCACCTCCAGACACGTGCTCCAGAACTAGGTACCTGGGGGACATGGAGGGGGCAGAGGGCTGGAAGGGGCATGTGGAGGACCAAAGAGCCTGACCTCCTTCTTCCAAAAGTACAAGCCCTCAATGCCATTGGCCCTGGAGGAAGAAGATCCCAATTCCCATGAGTCCCCGGGAGGAGGAGGCTCCAATTTCTATTAGCCTCTGGGAAGCAGAAACTCAATTCCCATTAGCCCTGTCAACTTCAGAGGTCAACACTCTGACTAGTTTTCCTCAGGAGATGAGGCAATTCCATTAGCACCTGGAGGTCAGAGATCCCAATTCTCAGAGGCCCCCAGGAAATAAAGCCCCGTTTTCACACCTACTTGCCATCCTGCAATAGTATGAATTGTGAATAAAAATAATTTTGATGTTTTAAAGTGCATTAGGAGAACTGATAGAGTTTTATTTCCTATCATTCCCACCATATTTGTGTTAAGATATAGGTATAAGGAGGCTTCCCTGGTGGCTCAGACGGTAAAGTGTCTGCCTACAATGTGGGAGACCCGGGTTCGATCCCTGGGTCAGGAAGATACTCTGGAGAAGGAAATGGCAACCCACTCCAGTACTCTTGCCTGGAAAATCCCATGGACGGAGGAGCCTGGTAGGCTACAGTCTATGGGGTCCCAAAGAGTCGGACACGACTGAACGACTTCACTTTCACTTTCTGGGAAGCCAAAGTTCTCATTTTCATTAGTGTCTGGGAGGCAGATAATCGAATTCTAATCTATTCTTGGGCAATGACACTTGCTGCTGCTGCTACTGCTGCTAAGTCATTCAGTCGTGTCCGACTCTGTGCAACCCCAGAGACGGCAGCCCACCAGGCTCCCCCGTACCTGGGATTCTCCAGGCAAGAACACTGGAGTGGGTTGCCATTTCCTTCTCCAATGCATGCAAGTGAAAAGTGAAAGTAAAGTTGCTTAGTCGTGTGCGACCCTCAGCGACCCCATGGACTGCAGCCCACCAGGCTCCTCCGTCCATGGGATTTTCTAGGCAAGAGTACTGGAGTGGGGTGCCATTGCCTTCTCTGATGACACTTACAATGTGTACCAATTCAAGGGTCAACATCTGTGAGGTACAGACTACAACTCCCATCAGCCCCTGGGAAGTAAAGACTCCAATTCCCATCAGTCCTTGAGAGAAAGAAACAGTCTCATCAGCCTCCGGGAAGTCAAAATTCAATTCCCATCAGCCCCCTGGCAGCACAGATTCCCATGACAACTTCAAGAGTATTAATACTTTGACTCCCTGTTGTTTCCGGAGATAAGGCAACTTCATTAGCACTTGGAAGAAAGAGATCCCCCCAATTCTCACAGGACTTTAGGCAATAAGGACCACGCCACCTCCACCTACTCCCATTAGCCCCTGGGAAGGGAAGCCTCTTATTCCCATAAGTCTCTGAGATGAAGAAACTAGAATTCTCTTTAATTGTTGGCAAGAAAAGATTGGCTTGTGCACCAGTCTAAGTCAACTTCCCTTAAGTAAGAGACTACAACTTCCTTCAGGTCCTGAGAGGTTAAAAACTCCCAACTCCCATAAGGCTCTGGGACATGGAGACTCCTAATTCCCATCAGCCACCTGGATTTTAAAGACTCCAAATCCCATCAGGCTCTGGGAGGCTAAACATCTAATTCCCATCAGCCTCAGGAAAACAAAAGCTCAATTTCTATGAGCTCAGTGGAAGGCTGAGGTTCCTCTGTGAGACACGAAGTGCCACAGGCCCTCCTCCCCACAAGGATGGTGGAGTGAGAGTGACAGCTCCACCAATTGGCAACAATGGCCCCTCCCCGCCGCCACACCTGGGGAAGCCTGAGGACTACAAATCCCATGAGCCCCTGGGGCCAGGGCAGCTTCCTTCCTGGGGAAATCCAGCCTCTGATGGGTGCTGGAGTCAGTTCAAACTGGGGACTGCGAGGTCCAGCAGCGGGGGTGTCCCCTCTCCTGCTGCCCAGTCCAGCTGTCCCCTGGGTCACCAGAGTCCAGACAAAGGCCTGTTGTCTGGAGCTGGGACAGCTGGACCCCACCCCCAACCTAAGGGGGGTAATCGACTTCCAGATACAGACTCAGAACTCCTGAGCAGACCCATTGTTGGGGTGTCCAGTCATAGCACCCAGAGTTATGCTGCGGGAGGAAAGGAGCCTCCAGTGCTGCAGAGGAAGGGTTTGGGAAGAGGCAAGATTCATTGAGCCTGGGGCTTTGCTAAGCCCCATTGCCCTAGCACATGGGAAGGGCAGGGCGATCTGCCCTTAACAAATCAGGTCTGGCTGAGGGCACCCAGATTATGTAGTACAGAGTGTTCCCCACAGCACAGCAGGGCGATGGACGGGGACTGGAGAGGAAGGGGGAGGATCAGCCTTGTCCCCCATCAGGCACAGGGACGGCTCAGGCTTAGCTGCCCTGCTGTCAGGGTACAATCGGCCCAGAGCGTCAGACCAGGTCAGCATGGGAACATGGAGGATTATGAGTGTGTGAAGGGGGGTTGTCCTTGCGCAGTAGGGATGGGACTGGACTTTCAGTGGCCCGGCCAAGAGAGCTTAAGTTTCCCCTGGCCCCTCCAGGCCTTGATTCTGGAAACATCCCACCCTGGGAACTTGGGGAGGATGCATGGAGGGCTGGGTGTCTATAAATACCTACAAATATTTCTTGTTCTCGTAGACGTCGTGGAGTTTGAGGACATGTGGGTGCTCGATGAGCTTCAGGATGGCTATCTCCCGCTCCACCTGGGGGAAAAGGAACAGCGGGCGGTCAGCCTTGCCTCCCTCCCTGTCCCCAGCCCCAAAGGGTCCCCTCTCCCCCAGCTCACAGACACACCTTCATCAGCACCGACTCAGACAGCTTCTCCCGGTTCACGATCTTGATGGCCACCTTCTGGCCTGTGATGCAGTGGACCCCGAGTTTAACCAGACCTGGGGGAATGGGACGGAAAATGTGGGGAGTATTCCCAGTGCAGTCTCCTCACCTCTGGCTCCTAAGCCCCGTCTTGCCAACCTGCTTCCTCCTTCTTCCCCTCCTGGCTTGTTTCACGGTGGCCTGAATCACCCTGACCTGAACTCCTGGGGACTGACAGCAGCCATTCCTGCCAGACACAACTCTCTTTCCACTCCCTGTTGTCCAATTCTGTCCCTTCTGGTTGCCATCCACTTATCTGCCTCCCCCTACCTCCACAGCCACCCTGGACTCTCGGTCCTTCCCGTGTGCCCTTCGAGTTCACCTCTCCACACCGTCTTGCCTTGCTGGGTCTCCATAGTTTTGTGTCCTCCAGTCTACCTCCTTCAGACAAACCTCTCTCTCTCTCTCTCAGCCCATCACTTCCTTGAGTTCTCTGCCCTTTAATCTTCTGGAGACACCATGTCTCCCAAGGAATATAATCTTGTGATTGCCCCCTTCCCAGACAATCCTCCTCCACCTCCTCTCAAACCCGGACCTCTCAAGCCCTGTCTTTGATCTTTTAAAAACAGCAGCTGCAGCTGGGAGCATGCACATCCCAAGGGTATGCCCACTCCCCAAGGTTAAGCCCTAAACCCAGGAATGCAGGCCCCCAGCCCCCTCCACCTTCAGACCAAGGAGTCCGAGCCCCCAGCCCCTTCTCCCTCAAGCCCTCAAGTCCATGCTCATGGCCCCTTCCTCCCCCAAAACTCAGGAACTGAGGTCAGCAACACCTTCACACTTTTCGCTCTGGGATTCGGAGTCTGACCCTCCCCCAGGCCTGGCCCCTGATCCCTGAAGCTCTGGCCCAGAACTCAGGTGTTCAGCTCCTGTCTTACACCCACCCACCGCCCACCTGGCAGAAAAGAGGTTAAGGAGGTTAAGCAACAACAGAAGATGACCGCACCCCCCCACCCCCCCGCCCCGAGTCCACAGCCACCCCTGAGGGATTTGCCTCCTTCGTCCACCTTTCCACCTCTCCACTCCCCGTCCCCACTCCGAGCCAGCATGCTGGAGAAAGGGCAGGATGCTGGAGACCCCATCGCCCCAGCCTCAGTGCCCCTGTCACCCCAACAGAGGCCCTCTGCGGCCAGAGGACAGTGCGGAGAGATGCCACTTCGGGAGGCGCACCCCCATGCCGGCACCTCACCCCAGCCTGCGGCTGTACTGCGCCAAGGACCTGGGCTCCCGGCGGCCGGGACCCTGGCTGCAGGCCAAGGTCCCTTGCCCACGCTGGGGCCGGACCCTCCAACCTCTGCCCCCAAAGAGGGGGAGACTTTGGGCCCTACACCTCTCCCAGGAGTCGGGATCCCAGAGTCCGAGCCCTCACCCCCTCAGCCTGGAGACCCGGCAGTCTGGACCCCGAGTCCCTTCTCTGAGAGGGACTCGGGGGCCCGGGAGCCCCGCTCTCTGCCCCCATCCCCTCTCGCCCCCACACCGGGTGCCCCCTCCCTTGGCTCACCTGTCTGTCCTTTGCCCAGCGTCTTCTCCAGCCGATAGGGGCCCACATATTGGGCGTGCTGGGGTGGGTGTGGGTGTGGGTGTGGGAGGTGGTAGGCGGGGGAGCCCCCGCCCCCATCCTTGCCCCCGGACGACATGATGCCCTTGGTCCCGGCCCGACCGGCCCCCCGGCCGCCCCCCCTGCGGCCAGTCGCCCCGTCCCTCCGGTGGGGGCCGGCGGCCGCTCCGTCCCGGCCCCCCCGGCTGCCCCCCACCTCTCCGGGGGTCCCCAGGGGGCTAGGCTGGGCCCCCCCGGTCGGCGGGCCTCTGAGTTGGGGGAGGGGGGGCTGGCCCGGGGGGGTCAGGCCCCGGGAGTCAGCATGGCCCGGGGGGGCTGCGCGGCCCCCCCTCCCCAGCCCGTTTCTGGCCGGTCCCCCGCTTCCTGCGCCTCCCCCCGCCGGGGGGGTCTGAGGTGCGGGCCAGCGGATGCTGCAGGCCGAGGTCCCCCCCGCCCCCCCACGCGCCCTCTCTCCTCCGCCTCCTCCTCCTCTCCGCCTCCCCCCGCCACCTCGTCCTTTCTCTCCGGCACGCTGACATCACCATCCGGGGACTCCGGGCCCTTCCCCAAAGTTAACCCTTTCGGAGGGGGAGGGGGAGCGGGGGCAGGGGGCGGGCCTGGGCGCCGGAGCCGCGGAGACGCGGTGGGAGGATGCTGGGAGCGACGGAAGGATGCAGGAGGGACCATGGAGGCAGACGAGTGGGGCACACAGGAGGGGCAGAGCCGGGGCGACACAAAGGGAGACGGAGCCTGACACGAGTGGGGGAAGGAGACAGACGGCACGGGAGACGGGGACCGCCAGAACCGGGGCTGGGGCCGGACAGGGAGAGGGAGACGGGGGACCGCGCAGGCGGGCAGAGACAGGAGAGACCAGGGGGAGCAGAGAGACAGGGAGACGGAGGAGAGGGGAGAAGCTGCCTGGGAGAGACAGAGGGATGAAGAAAATCAGAGATAGAAATGGAGAGAGATAGGGGAAGGGAAAGAGAGGTGAAGAGACAGGGAATGGGCCGGGGTAGGGGGTGGGCGGGGGTTAGAGACACAGAGATATGGAGGGACAGCCGGGCAAAGAGATGAACCGAAAACAGAGCCAGAGACAGGGAGAGACTGAGAGTAATGGAGGAGAGAGACAGTGGTTGAGAGACAGATGGGGAGAGAAATGGACAGAAATAGAGGGACGGGGGCAGAGGGGACAAGATACAGAGGTGACGCACCAGGGGAAGGTAACGGGAAGGGTGGAGGGTCAGAGAGAGAAGAAAAGTGGGAGAGAGAGGGAGACAGACAAGGGAGGAGGAACAGCAGAGAGAGAGGTGGACAGAGAGTGAAGAGAGACAGATGGAGAGAGAGAGCGACAAGTAAGCATAGAGCTGGGAACCCCAAAATATGGGGGGTAAACACAGGTGGAGGTCTAGATGCTGGGGGAGATAGGGCAGATTGGAGGGACAGGGGAAAAAAGGAGACAGAAGCAGGGAGAGAGAAAGAATTCGGGGAGTTGCTGATCCAACGCTCATCTTTGTTCCCCTTGACCCCCAATCTGCCCATCCCGGCCTCCTTTCCCCACTAGCATTGGGGCCCCATATCCACCCACAGATCAAGGTGCATGTTTTTAAATATCTTGGATCCATACCTCCATTGAGAATACTCCACAATCCTCCTACAGAGAAATTTCCAGAGCCCCTTGAGGTCCCTGTGAATTTTTTGGTCGCTATTTATTCTGTGTCCACCATCAGATTCCCTAGCTCTTCATGTGGGCTCCACTATAATCATATGTCCCCACTCTAGCTCATCCATGTGCTACAGTCATGTATCCCCACTCTTGGTCATCCATGAACCTGTGCACAGCTGGATTTCCATGTGACCTGGGATTCCACTATGTCAGATACCCAAGGATGTTAGGCCCCCATTTCACACCCAAGTCTCCTATAGAGTGTACCCATGAGCCTTAAGTCTCCTAGTCAACCATTCCATGATTGACTAGTCATTCATGAATAGTCATTCATTCCATGATGCTATACTCCGCGCCGAAACTGAGCCAGATACTGACCCAAGTGGTGAGGCTACAGCAGTGAACCGAGTCAACCAAGATCCTTGTCCCATGGACCTCTCACTGAGGTGGGCGAGGCCAGTAACAAGCAAGGTAAACAATCAATATATATGTTGGGAATTCCCTGGCGGTCCAGTGGTTAGGACTCTGTGCTTCCACTGCAGAGGGTATGGCTTCCATCCCTGGTTGGGGAACTAATACCCCACAAGCTGTGAGGCCAAAAATCAAACTAAAGCAAGCAAACAAACGGAAAATATATGGTACGTTACAGAGTCATGATCAGTGACAAAGAGGAAACAAGGCGGGAAGGGGGACACGAAGTGTTTCTTTAAATTTTTATTTATTTATTTCTTGGCTGCACCGGCTCTTCGTTGCTGTGCACAGGCTTTCTCTAGCTGTAGCGAGAGCGGGCTACTCTCCAGTTGCTGTGCCGCGGCTTCTCATTGCAGTGGTTTCTCTAGTTTCGGAGCACCAGCTCTAGGCACGTGGGCCTCAACAGTTGTGGCTCTTGGGCTCTCGAACGTGGGCTCAGCAGTTGCGGTACACGGGCTTAGCTGCCCCACAGCAGGTGGAATCTCCCGGACCAAGGATCAAACCCATGTCCTTTGCTTTAGCGTGTGGATTCTCAACCACTGGACCACCAGGGAAGTCCAGGAGGTTCTTCTTGAGTGATTGGTCTATGTGATTTTCAAGAGAGGCCTCCTCAGTGAAGGGACACTGAAGGAAAATGAGGCCACGTGGATAAAGTGCCAGGAGCCTTCCAGGCAGAGGAAGCAGCTGTGCAAAGGCCCTGGGGCAGAAGTGTGCCTGGTATGTAATGGGAAGGCTGAAGTGTGGCTGGAGGGGAACAGTGGAGAGTGCAATGGGAGGAAATAAGGTGAGGATGCAGACCCAACAGGGCCTTAGAAGTAGGGTGAACAGGGGATTTCCTGGCGGTCCAGTGGCTAGATTTAGCACTTTCAGTGTTGGGGCTTGGGTTGGATCCCTGGTCAGGGAACTAAGATCCTGTAAGCCGTATGATGTAACACAAAAAACAAAACAGAACCGAAAAAAACAGGGTGACCATATGTCCTGGTTTATGTCTTTTATTCTGTAATTATCAGTAGGGTCTGTTTTCACTCTCAAGTGCCTTGTGGATGAAAAATTGTATGATCACCCTTCTTATTGGTCATTGTAAAGGCTATGGCTTTTATAGTGTACCTGGGGAGTTTTCATCTAGGCTACCATTATATTACACATATGTTCATATGTGTAATGACATGTACAATTACATGTCACAGGTACATATATTATTCAGCATTATGTATCATAATGTATGTAAATAGTATTATAGTTAGATGGACTTTTACATATGTATACATAAGACACAGAAGTTGGACTGTGAAGAAAGCTGAGCACCGAAGAATTGATGCTTTTGAACTGTGGTGTTGGAGAAGACTCTTGAGAGTCCCTTGGACTGCAAGGAGATCCAACCAGTCCATCCTAAAGATCAGTCCTGGGTGTTCTTTGGAAGGAATGATGCTAAAGCTGAAACTCCAGTACTTTGGCCACCTCATGCAAAGAACTGACTCATTGGAAAAGACTCTGATGCTGGGAGGGATTGGGGGCAAGAGGAGAAGGGGACGACAGAGGATGAGATGGCTGGATGGCATCACCGACTCGATGGACGTGAGTTTGAGTGAACTCCGGGAGTTGGTGATGGACAGGGAGGCCTGGCGTGCTGTAATTCATGGGGTTGCAAAGAGTCAGATATGACTGAGCAACTGAATTGACTGACTGACTGACATAGGTACAGTAGGCTGCATGTGTGTGCTCAGTCACTTAGTCGTGTCAGATTCATTGCGACCCCACAGACTGTAGCCCACCAGGCTCTTCTGTCTATGGTATTTTCCAGGCAAGAATACTGGAATGGGTGGTCATTTCCTCCTCCAAGGTGGGGATCTTCCCAACCTAGGGATCGAACCTGCATCTCCTGCATTGCAGGCAGATTCTTTACTGCTGAGTCATCAGGGAATGCCCAAAGATGTCCATGTCATAATTCTTCGAACCTGTGAATATGTCAACTTAGTCAGCAAAACGGTCTTTGCAGATGTGATGGAGCTGAAAATCTTAGATGCAGAAAATTTCCTGGTTATTACATTTGTGCCCTAAATGTAATCACAAGCATTCTTATGAGGGGGAAACAGGAAGATCAGTCAGAGGAGGAGACAGGATAAGGAAGGAAACGAAAGCCAAAATGGGGACCTCTGGTGGTCCAGGGGCCTGGGTTCAATTTGAGGTTAAGGAAATAGATCCCACATGCTGCAACCACAGCTAAGACCAGGGCAGCCAAAAAAAAAAAAAAAAGCCAAAATGATGTAGCCACAAACCAAGGAATGTGGACAGCCTCCTGGGAAACATTCTTCCCTGGAGCCCCCGGAAGGAATACAACCTTGATTTTAACTACTTGAACTCAGTGAGACCCACGTTGGGCTTCTGAACTGTAAGTAAGCCACCAAGTTTTTCAGTAATCTGTTAACAGTAGAGAGGAAATGGAGTACTCAGGGGCCCAGATCCGTGTCTGACAATCGTCCTCCTCAGTGCTACACACACACACACATACACACGTTTGGTCTTCACATCCCACACCCAGCAGTGCGCTCAATACACCTGTGATTGTGGGCCCCACCAAAGTTGAGTATAACCTTTTCCTAGAGTGGGAGGGCCTTGTATGGAAGACTAGAATTAGGATTTATTTAAGCCTAGCTCACAGTCCCAAACCTGAACCCTAAATCTGGTGCAGGGAGGCCTCGAGCTGCCTAAACCACCTTTCCCCGGGGAACTTTATTTCCAGGCTTCAAGAATCACCTCTGGTGCACCTGGCAGGACCCAGAGAAGATTCCACAAGGGAGACGCTGGGGTAACGATAAGAGTGGTCTGCACAGGAGGTGCAGTAGGGAGAACGGGGAGCCCCTTACGAGGAAAGGGGAAATAGAAGCCAAGAGCGGGCTGCAATAGGCCAGACGCCGCCCGGGTCAGATATTAGTGCTGAGAGCACAGGGAGGCCCAAGCAGAGTTCAAAGGGCCCCAAGCTTAACCCGGAGCCGCGGGCGCTCCGGCCCGCGGGGCGGGTCTTAGCTGGGAGTGGCCGAAAGCCCTGGAACAGGGGCGGAGCCTGAAGCGGAGGGGCGGGACGGAGCGCAGAACTAGGACAGGGGGCGTGGGCGTGGGCGGGGCATAGCAGGGGCGGAGCCAGCCCGGGGGCGGGGCCTGCACGGGGTAGGGGTGAAGCTTGCAGAGAGGGTGAGGAGGTGGGGCTTATCGGGGGCGGGGCCCGGTCCGGGGGCGGGGCTTCGGCCAGGGTGCGCGCGCGCTGGGCGTGGCCGGGGCGAGGGGCCTGGCCGAGCCAGGTGTCCCGCCAGGTGGGAAGAACTTAAGAGCCCAGGGAAGCCGCCTCACGGCCCCAATTGGTGTGGCTGCTCCGGGAACTTCCGGGCCAGACCGTGCGTGTTTCCGGTCAATATGGCGGCGCCCAGTAGAGTCAGGTGCGGGCGAGTCTATCTTCGGTAGCGGCGGCGACACGAGGCTCGGGGAGGTGAGGTCCGCCCCGCTCTGGCTCCCCTCGTCAGACAGGAGGAAGGGGACATGTCGCTAAGATGACCAAAGGGAGGGCTTCTTGCTCTGAAGGCTGGGCGGTGGGGTTGCTAAGAGATGGGAACGACCGCGGTGGAGATGGAGGAGGGGGTTGCTAGGGAGAGTGGGTGGGGCCTGTTGCTAGGGAGGAGAGAGGGACTGCTGACTTTGGGGAAGGGGCCTGTTGGTATGAAAGAAGAAAAGGGGGCCGTGGTTAAAGGAGGTGTGGGCAGCGTGGTTTGGAATCATGCAGGGCCGCCGAGCTCCCCTAAAACGCCACCTTCTCAGCAGACCCCCAGGAGTCCACCCGTCAGGACGCCAGAGCTACTTCAGCGGTGACCACCCCCTACCCCAACACATTCTTCCTTTCTTCGCAAACTGCCCATGGCGAACCAGGGCTCCGGGGGCAGTCGCCTTCCCCTGGCGCTACCCTCAGCCTCCCAGGATTGCTCGTCAGGGGGCAGCGGCTCCTCCGAGGGCGGCTCGGGCCATCCCCCGCCGCCGCGAAACCTCCAAGGCCTGCTGCAGATGGCTATCACGGCGGGCTCTGAAGAGCCAGACCCCCCTCCAGAACCCATGAGTGAGGAGGTAAAGGGCGGGGGTCCGAGAAGGTGGGGTGAGGGGTTTGGGAACAGAGATATCTGGGGAGGGGCGGTAGTGCCTGTGTGAAGGCATAGGAGGCTGTATTTGTGCTCCATAGGGTTACTGTAGACTGAAAGTCAGATCCCGGGACCCTGCACTGTGCGGGAAGGCAGAATAACCTCATGTTAAAAAAGAAAACGCAAGGGCACGCCAGAGCGAGACAGATATGGCTTCAGTATGTTACAGCTGTGTGACCTTGGGGGTATCACTGCATCTTTCTGAGCATCGATTCTCAATTGCAAGTTGATGTTGATGATAAGAAGGAGTGGCCCTTCACAGGGTAGTTCTGAGAGTCCTGTTGAGGTGGGTCTTAACATCACACCTGGTACACAGGCTTTGCTCCTGAAGGCAGCAGGATATTCTCATTAAGAGCAGACTCTAATAAGAGTTCTGTGGACAGACCACCTAGATTTGACTTAGGTGTTGTGGATGGCTGACTGTGTGACCTTGGGCAAGTCACCCTTTTCTGTGCCTCCATTTTCTCATCTGTGAAGTGGGAATAGCAGTAATATTAATACTTAACCATAGAAGGCTGTTCTGGAAGTCAAGAACACTATTTGCTATACGTGATGTTTACTTGGCGGTGACAGTTGCAGTGTTTGAAACATGGTGTTAATACAGTAACATCCATGAAGTCACTGAGCCTCTAGGACCATGAGGTGGTCCAACAGGCACTGAAAAGATTAACATCTTGCCCAAATTTATCCAGGACTATGACTTTAGATCCTTCATCTGAGCACTTAGCACAGAGTCGGGCCAAAAAGAAAAACACCCAGTGGCCAGTTCTCAGTGCTTATCTTATTTGACCTATGAGCAGCATTCGATGACGACCCTGTCCCCTTGAGCTCTTTCTTCATGTGGCTTCTGGAGCATGGACCAGCGTGGTTTTCTGGTTTTCATCCCACTCACTGGCTCTTCTTCCCCACCGCCTCTGTTGGTTCATCCTCATTTTCCAGTCCCTTGACCATAGAGCACACCAGCACTCTCTCTTCTCCATTCACTTCCTGTATGATCTCACATTGGGTTGAGGTTTTACTCTGACGACTCTCAAGTTTATATCTCTAGCCAGTGGTTCTCTCCTGGAGGGATGGTTTTAACCACATTTGGCAATGGGCAGAGACATTCTTGGTTGTTGCAAACTGGCGGGTTGTGGGGGGGGGCAGTGCTGTTGGCATCTCGTGGGTGGAAGTCAGGGATGCGGCTCAGCCTCCTGCAGTGCACGGATGACCCCCACTGCTGAACGGTCCAGCTCAGGGTGTCAGTAGGGTCATGGCTGAGAAATCCAGGTCCAGGCTGGCCCTCCTTCCTAAGCTTCAGGTGTCTTTCTCAATATTTTGCCTTGTGTATGTCATGGATCCCCCAAACTTAACAAGTTCAAAAATCAGCACCAATTTGTACTCGTCTCACTCCACACCTGCTTCTCTTGCCATCTGCCCCGTCCCTTTCTAGTTGTTCAGGACAAGAATCTAGGTGTTGCTGACCCTTCTTTTTCCGTCATGCCCCACAACCAGTCTCTCCATAGATGCAGTGTCCAGAAAAGAGCATTAGTGGAAAAGGTACCTGGGAGGTATCTGTTAGTTGAAGGACACTCAGCCCTCAATGTTGGCTGTTATTATTATTTTTTCCTTTGCCTGTGCCTCTTGGCATGGGGAACTTCCCTGACCAGGGATCAAACCTGTGCCCCTTGCAGTGGAAGCACCAGCTCTTAACCAGTGGACCGCCAGGGACGCCCCGGCTGTTATTGGTAATGACTGTTACTCCTGAGTCGATGATTGATAAGGTTTGCTTCTTTCTCCCGCCCCACCTCACCTTGCAGAGGCGCCAGTGGCTGCAGGAGGCCATGTCCGCGGCCTTCAGGGGCCAGCGGGAGGAGGTGGAGCAGATGAAGAACTGCCTCCGGGTGCTGTCCCAGCCCACGCCCTCCTCGGCTGGTGAGGCTGAACTGGCCACTGACCAGCAGGAGCGCGAGGGAGCCCTGGAGCTGCTGGCGGACCTGTGTGAGAACATGGACAATGCAGCAGGTACAGCCAGCCCGCCCCGGCCTGCCCCCCGCCGCCAGGGTCCTGCCCCTTCTGCCTTCCCGTCTGCCTCCGTCTCTTGCCGCCTCTTCCTCGCCCCCCGCCGCCCCCCCCCCCCCCCCCCCCCCCCCCCCGCCGCCGGCCCCCGGTCCTGCTGCAGCCCAGCCCTTTGTCCTTTGCCTCAGGCACCATGCAACCTGCCTCCTCCCGAGCCTCCCAGCCTCCCCCCTCCAGTCTGGCTCTGACTCAGGCCCCAGTTGAGACTGCCCTGTCCCCCGCTGCTTGGTCTGCCTGCCGACAGGGGCTACAATGGCACCAGGTCCCGTCCACCACCTCCCTGATGGGACTGACCATCTCACCCTGGTCCGCCAGGATCCCCGTGCTGTTCCCCAGAGTAAGAGACACGAGGTGGTCCTAGATGGGATGGTCAGAGAAGGCCTCCCCGAGGGGTGACACGTGATCAGAGACCTGAAGGGAGGCCGTGAGTCGTGGGATCAGCTCTGGAGAAAAGCATCCCAGGCAGAGGAAACGACCCATGCAAAGGCCCTGAGGTGGGAACCTGCCTGGCCGGGGTGGAAGAGCAGTGAGGTAGGCAGAACAGAGCAGAGAGAGTGAGGGACGAGGGCTGGGCAGTGACCTGTGCTGGGCATACAGCGGCTCCCAGGCCAAGGCTGGCGCTGTGGGTTTCATCTCAAAGGCCGAGAAGCCGCTAGAAAGACGAGTCGTCACTTCCACTTGGAGTGGCGTGGCATGGCGTAGTTGTTGAGGATGTGGATTTGTCTGTTCTGGACATTTTATGTACGAGGGATAGTAGAATATGTGATCTTTTTGCTATGGGCTTTCTTCTCCAAGTGTGATATTTTCAAGGTTCTTACAGGTCATAGCTGTATCAGAAATTTACTCCTTTTTGTGGCGAATACTCTAGTGTGTAGCTAGGCTGTGTGCCGTTCATCCTATCATCAGTTGACGGACATTTGGTCATTTCCCTCTTCGGTTATTGTAAATAATACTGCTGTGGACACTGGGGTACAAGCAAGCATCTGTTCCAGTTTCTGCTCTTGAGGCTTGTGGATACATATATGTTGGAGTAGTCACATGATAACTCTCTTTCACTTTTTGAAGAACAGCCAAGCTGACCAATTCAGAAAACAGGTGTTGGGCTGTAGATTGCAGACCTCTGGTCTGGTGTAGTCTGTTTCCCCAGGGGATGTTCAGATTGTCACAGACCGGGTGTCAGAACTGGCATTTAGTGGGCTGGACCCTGGGCCACTGACCTTGTTGAGACGTGCCGGCCTTGAACAGATCCCCAGTTGGGTGCCTAGGGAGGGCCAGCCCTTGGAGGCAGGCTCCCTCAGCTTCAGCTGGTTTTCCGTCCATTCTGGCTGCCCTAACAAAGCAGCGTGGACTGCGGGGCTTCAACACCAGAAGTCTGCTCTCTCACAGCTCTGAGGCTGGCAGTCTAAGGGTCAGTTTCTTCTGAGGCCCCTCTCCTTGGCTTGTATGTGGGGAGCTTCCCGCTGTTGCTACATGGCTATCTGTCTGTGTGTGTCTGTGTCCTCATCTCCTCTTTTCATAAGGGCACCATTCCTGTTGGATTAGGGCCCCATCCTGTGACAATATTTTACCTTGCATGCATGTATCCTGAGTTGATCAGTCGTGTCCTACTCTTTGCGACCCCATGGACTATAGCCCACCAGGCAAGAATACTGGAGTGGGTTGCCATGCCCTCCTCCAGGGGATCTTCCCGACCAGGGATTGAACCTGTGTCTCTGCATTGACAAGCGGGTTCTTTGCCACTGGCACCCCCGGGAATCCCCTGGGGGTTGGGGCTTCCATGTAAATCTGGGGGTAGGACCCAGCTCAGCCCGTCACACCTGGCCTGCCTGCTGCTCTCTCCTCCCAGACTTCTGCCAGCTGTCGGGCATGCACCTGCTGGTGGGCCGCTACCTGGAGGCGGGGCCAGCGGGGCTGCGGTGGCGGGCGGCACAGCTCATCGGCACATGCAGCCAGAACGTGGCGGCCATCCAGGAGCAGGTGCTGGGCCTCGGCGCCCTGCGCAAGCTGCTGCGCCTGCTGGACCGGGACCCCTGCGATGCGGTGCGCGTCAAGGCTCTCTTCGCCATCTCCTGTGAGTGTCCCGGCCGTGGGGGTGGGGGGTGGGCCCACTCTGCTCAGCGAGCGGACCCTGGGGACGCGGGGCGAGGCCCAGTCCGAGCGCTCTGAGGCCCCTAAAGGCTGTCGGCCACGGGGCTGTGGACGTCTGGGCTGATCACCCCGTCACGGGGGTCCTCGGGCGGGGGCTGCTGCGGGAGTGTCCTGACAATGGGCAGTCCACTTCTGCAGAGAACGTACGCAGTCCCGGACCCCCCCTTACCCCCACCCCTCCAGGAGCTTAGAAAGTACTGCCTCTTATTCATTTTTTTGGTACGTCTTAAAACCCAGCCCTGCCCTGTCCCTGCCCCCTGCCTCACTGGTAGCCACTACATTTGTGAGTCTGCTTCTTTTTTGTTACACGATGTAGTTGTTTTACTTCTTAGATTCCACACGTAAGTGATAGCACACAAATGTCTTTCTTTGTCTGTCTGACTTCCCCAAGCGTGAAATCTCCAAGCCCATCCATGCTGTTGCAAGTGACGAGATTTAATTTTTCTCTCTTATGGCTGAGGCCTTTTATCTTTTAGAAAATTGATGTAGAATTCGCATAACTATTTTTAAGTGTACAATTCAGTAGCATCTGTGGTCTTTTTTGGGGGGTTGGGCGTGATTGCGGGGTACGCTACCATCTGGAAAGTGCTGGGGACCGGCCAGCCCTGGTGCTACCAGCCGCTTTGGTGGTCTGTCTCCTGACTGCTCCTGCTGCCTGGTGCTCGGAGGCTCACAGCGGTTCACCTTCTGGCCACAGACCAAGAGGGGGTCTGATGGCGGAGGAGTGGGCGTGGTGAGGGGGAGGGGTGTCCTCCGGTAGATGCATCTCCGGGTTCCTGGCACCGGCTGGGCTTAGGCCCGGGGTGCCGCTCAACCCCCTCCAGTGCACAGCGCAGCCCCGGGACACAGGGATCGGGCCCAGCGGAGAGGCCCCGGGGTGGAGGGGAGCCGTTGCCCCTGTATACGGCCTGACGGCAGAGCCAATAGGCCGTGCCCACTGAGCAGACGCGGAAGGTCATCACGTCTACCTCCCCATCTGCCGGTCTTTTTTTTTTTTTAAACTGAGTAGCGGTGTATTTAGCGGGTCGCACAGAGTCGGACACGACTGAAGCAACTTAGCAGCAGCAGCAGCCAAACTATTATCGTTTTAGCCCATCGTTATGTGGCATGTTAATAAGCTACTTTAGATCTTTTTATTTTTCCCCACGTTACGTCTTTGAAACCTGGTGTGTATCCTGCACATAAGCATCTCAACTCAGGCTGCATTTTCAGCGATCAGCATGTAGCGAATTCTAGTGAAGGGACAAAGTTGTGCTTCACGGGAAAATACCACCGCTTCACCGCTTAACTTAAATTGAAATGAATGAAGCTCAACTGAGATTAACAACTCAGGTCCTCAGGGGCACTTGTCAGGTATTCAGTGGCCACGGTTTTCTGGAGACTCCCATCTGTCCTGGCCTAGACCCTGCCCAAGGGCAGGCACCTAACTGGAAGTGCACCCTGCACCCTGGTTCTCATCGTGCGTGGAGGCCGTGCAGGGTTCCTGGCACCCTCACAATGTAGTCGGGCTCTCTGCTCTTAGTTTCCTCATCAGTAAAATGGGAGTCACCTCCTAGGATGGTGTGGAGAGTTAAAAAGAGATAATGTGCTCCTCAGAGGATGCGGGAACAAGATGTATATTCATACAGTGGGTACTAGTCAGCCATTAGAAGGAAAGAAGTTACTGACTCACGCTGTAACCTGGACGAGCCTGGAAGACATTATGCTGAGTGAGAGAGGCCAGGCACAGAAGGCCACAGAGTGTATGATTCCATTCAGGTGAAATGTGCGGAATGCGCAAATCCACGGAAAGCAGATCAGCGGTTGCCAACTGCCGGAGAGACCACTAACCAGTACAGGGCTTCTTTTGGGAGTGATAAAAACATTCTGTTGTTAGATAATTATGGTCAGCCAACCTTGTGAATATACTGAAAACCACTGAACTGTATAGTTTAAAAAGGTAAATTGTACAGGCTGTGGAATTGTGTCTCAGCTAAAAATATTTAAAGGTAATGCCTGCGAAGCCTGGGCCCATAAAAATCCACGGTGGTGATGGTGGTGATGATGGTGATGGTGGTGAGAATGGTGGTCCAGAAGGCGAAGATTGTGGTGTTTATGGTGGTGGTGGTGATGTAATGGTAATGACGGTGTTTGTGGTGATGGTGGTGGTGGTCTTGCAGGTGACGGTTGTGGTGTTTATGATGGTGGTGGTGGTGGTGATGACTGGTGTCTCTAGTGCTGATGGCAGTGGTAACGATGAAGATATTGGTGGTGATGATGGTGATGGTGACTGGGACCTCAAGGCCCTGCCTGCCCCCCTCCCCAGGCCTGGTCCGGGAGCAGGAGGCCGGGCTGCTGCAGTTCCTCCGCCTGGACGGCTTCTCCGTGTTGATGCGGGCCATGCAGCAGCAGGTGCAGAAGCTCAAGGTCAAGTCGGCGTTCCTGCTGCAGAATCTGCTGGTGGGCCACCCTGAACACAAAGGTGGGGCGGCCCGGGCGGGGAGCTAGGGTGGTTCCCGGGGGAGTGCACGGGAGGATGGCTGCTCCTCTGACCCTATGGCCCTTCCCTAGGGACCCTGTGCGCAATGGGCATGGTCCAGCAGCTGGTGGCCCTCGTGCGGACAGAACACAGCCCCTTCCACGAGCACGTGCTCGGAGCCCTGTGCAGGTGTGCTGGGCGCCAGGGGACCAGCCCGGTGGGGGGTAGAGGGTTAGGGTCAGATGGGGCGCCAGGGGACTAGCCCGATGGGGGGGTAAAGGGTTTAGGGTCAGAGAGGAGCAGAAATCAGGGTGCTGGCCCTCCGGAGCCTCAGTCTCCTCACTGTAGGGGCTGACATAGCACCCTGGGGAGGAGGGAGACAGTTTTCCTCCCACTTACTCTCCCCATCCCGCATGTAAGGCACAGGCAGGTTAGAGCCGTAAGACAGCAGCATGGAGCAGCTGAGCGAGCAGGCAGCAACGCTCACGTGTGGAGTGGGCTCCAGACCAGGCACTTTTCTAAGCGCCCTGTTCCGTACAAGTCTCATCCAAGTCCCTTGGGTAGGGTGGGGGCAGGAGTCCACGTTGCAGATGGGGAAACTGAGGCCCAGTGGGGGGACGGCTTGCCCAGGCTCAGTCGGGGGGTGGGGGGTGGAGGGCAGCTGGGTAGAGGGAGGTCCCAAGAATGGCTGTCCTGTCCCTGCAGCTTGGTGACAGACTTCCCCCAGGGCGTGCGGGAGTGCCGGGAGCCCGAGCTGGGCCTGGAGGAACTTCTGCGGCACCGGTGCCAGCTGCTGCAGCAGCACGAAGAGTACCAGGTACTGCCGAATGGGGGGGGAAGGGGTGGGAGGGCCAGCCTGGTACCTGCCTTCTAGGCCTCTATGGTCTATTCGCCCATGCTTTAAAAAAAAAAAAAAAATTTATTTATTTCTTTATTTTTGGCTGTGCTGGGTCATTGCTGGTCAGGCTCTTCTCAAGTTGTGGTGAGCAGGGGCTACTCTCTACTTGTGGGGCGCCAGCTTCTCACTGCAGTGGTTTCTCTTGTTACAGAGCACAGGCTGTAGAGTGCCAGCTCAGTAGTTGTGGCTCACAGGATTAACTGCACTGCAGCACGTGGGATCAGCCCGGATCAGGGATCGAACCCATGTCTTCTGCACTGGCAGGCTGATTCTTAACCAGTGAGCCACCAGGGAAGCCCGATTTGCCCACGCCTTTGTTTACACCTTGTTTCCAATTCATGTGTTTCTCTAGGCATCATTCAGCACACATTTATTGCCCCCTCCCACATGCTTCATGCTCTGTTAGCATCAGGGGGACGGCAAGGAGAAATAGAAGCTCAGGGTTTCTTAAAGAGTTAATAGATTCATCTAATTACTATCCAAATTAATATCATTATTTATATCATATCATTCAAATAAGTATTTATTAGATTGATAAATAATAAGTAAATGATAAATAGAAACCAATTATTGAATTAAATAGGTAAGAAATACGTGATAAATTACAACTCATTAGGTTTTTCATTAGATAAAGGATAATAATAAATTACAAATAGTAACTCACCAGATAAATAAGTAACAAATAAGTGATAATATAACTCAGATATTTAATTATACAGATAGTAATGTGATAAATAACTCATATTTAGTTAAATAGGTAAGTAACTAATAAGTGATAAGAGCAACAAATAACATTCAGTAGTTATTTATTTAAATGACTAAGTTATTTAGTTAACTGTACTTAAGTAATTTATTCAGCCCTTATGATACCACCCAGATGCTGTTGCTTCAGCAAAGCTGGACACAGAAAACATGCCACCCTCTTGGGACATACCTTCTGCTGAGATCATTCTTCTATGAACACTGTCAGGCATTTCCAGAGGGGTCCTGGGTACTGGGTGTGAGGAGCAGGGGTGACTGGGAGAAGCACAGTGCCCACCCCCCAGGGGCTTGTCCTCTGACCTTGTCACATGAACCCGTGGAAATATGTGCCTGGGGTTGGGCAGGGGGATCCCCTGCCCTGGTCTGTCCTGAAGTTTCAGCCATCCTTGCTTGATGCATCCATGCATCTATTCTCTGAATCTATGGTATGAACAGCTTTATTGACGTTTAACTTACCTATACTGAAAGTGTACAATTTGAGAAGTTTTGACATATGTATACACCTGTGGAAACCTTCATTTTTCCATCAGGGGCAGGTGGGAAGAGGAGCCGTTTCTGGGTGCAGAGCTGGTGGAGGCAGGGTCTGGCCTCTACACTCAGGGCTTCCAATTTCCCACCCCAATGCAGGAGGAGCTGGAGTTCTGTGAAAAGTTGCTACAGACCTGTTTCTCCACCCCAACTGATGACAGCATGGATCGGTGAAACCCGGTGGCTTCTCTCCCCCTCTTCATGGGAACCCCAGGCCTCCTGCCTTCCCCTCACCCATGAAGCCCTCTCCCAAAGGAGAGAAGGGCCTTGTTGGTGCCGTGCCCGGGCGTGTCAGCCTGTCTCTGCTCAGCCGCCAGGATGGGTGCTGAAGAAGGCGCTGGCTCCCTGGGTCCCGCCTCTCAGGCACTCTCAATCCACCCCCCTTCTCGTGTGCACACCGCTCTTCCAGGAAAGGTGCTCCTCCTCCTCCGCCTGCTTCACTGCCACCTTTGTCACCTCGCCTGCAGAGTGCCTTGGTTGGGGACGAGGGGCACAATCAGGGGGTCTAGGGAGCCAAGCAGGGAACAGCAGTGGGCGGAACCTTGGAATAATAAAAGTGTTGCTCTCTAAAGTCCGGAGCCATTGTCTTTCATCCTCCCAGCGTCTCTGGAGAGGGAGTGTGTGGGATACTCGTCCTTCTCTTTGCACCCCCCCCCCCCGCCCCCCATCTCTGATAACTTCTCTGAAGAAATATACTTTTGACATTCACGCTTCCACGTCTAAGGTGGGAGCCATGTTCTTTCCCAGCATGCAGTGTGGCGTGGCTTCTGCTCCACCAATCAGAGCTCGCCGCCCAGAGGCTTGGAACCTCCGCTGGAGAAGGCGGGAGCAGGTACTAGAGGCAGTGAGACACCTCCCACGGCAGCGATGGAGGCCACTCTGGGTGCCTGGGGCAGGCTTGAGGTTGGGTGTGTGCTTCGTCCTGACAGGAAAGCACTAGGCCTTTTCTCCAGCCTTCTCTGAGATTGGGGAGCAAGCAGGGGACAGGGAAACTGCCTCCTCCTTTTATAAATTCCTTTCAGTTTAACCAAAGAAGCTTTCCATTACAACCAAGAGTCTTGACTGATGGTTTATTTCAGACGAGGAAGTGGCGCCCAGGGTGGTTGATCTTGTGGCCAAGTTCATAGCCAAAATTTATACCTGGGCCACATCCGAAGCTGTGTCACTCCCTGTATTCTGGTTTCCTAGCCCCATTTACGGAGAAGGCAATGGCACCCCACTCCAGTACTCTTGCCTGGAAAGTCCCATGGAGGGAGGAGCCTGGTGGGCTGCAGTCCATGGGGTCGCTAAGAGTCACACACGACTGAGCGACTTGACTTTCACTTTTCACTTCCATGCATTGGAGAAGGAAATGGCAACCCACTCCAGTGTTCTTGCCTGGAGAATCCCAGGGACGGGGGAGCCTGGTGGGCTGCCGTCTCTGGGGTTGCACAGAGTCAGACACGACTGAAGTGACTTAGCAGTAGCAGCAGCCCCATTTAATACCAGACTAATTGCTCTCCTGTGGAATTTAGTTGTGTGAGAGAGGTTGATTATATTTTTCACTACCCAAATTCAGAATAAATCAAAAGGTAGCTACAGGATCCGAGAATTGGAAATCAGATGTCACTTGTATCATTTTTAGAGCAGATTTGAGAAATCAGCATTGGTCTTGCTGCCTCTTCATCCCAACATTAGACGTGGTTGTCCGACTGGTCACAGGCAGTACTGGACAAGAGCAGTCCTTTCCCTTAGGTGCAGGCAGCAGGCCAGAACACTGGGCAGGATGGCTCCAAGAGGAGAGAGAGCTGGAGGGCTGAGGGCAGATGCCCATCCCATCTGGTAAATCAGTCCTCAGCCCCTGGGAAGGGTGGAGACGAAAGGGAAGAGACTGTAAGAAGCAGAAGCTTCTCCCTGTGGAAACTTGTAAGAAGCTCCTTCCAATTCTAATACAGATCACAGCATCATCTGCCTGTGAATTCGGACAAGGTAAAGACCCAGACTTCTGTCCTAAACCTCTGCAGTTTCCCAGGTTCTTGGAGGAGACTGACTGTCAGCTTCTCAAGTTCCATTTGGTGATTGAATATAGCCAACCTCCTGCTCCTCAGTTCCCAAGTTTATGTGTTAAAACAGCGTGGCAACTTCAATCACATTCAGGGGCGGGGGTAGGGGGGGAAGCTATGACAAAAGAACCTGATGTAGAAAATCATTGAAGGAACAGAAGGAAATGTCTCACAATTGCTTTAAGCTGTATAACGGTAGGAATCTGGGTCCATTTTATAACAAGACCTGAGAGATGAGAAGGTAAGATTAGCAAACCTAAAGAAACAAATTGAGGACCATGGCAATTAATTAGAGAGTTTAACAGGTATCTGCTCCCTCTCATGCCACCTCCAAGAGAGAAGTACACTTTCCCACACGGTGGTGGCTGAGGTGTAGGTGCTAGCCCCATGACTTTGGGTTTGACCGTGTGACTTGCTTTGGCCAATGGATGGTGGCAGATGTGAGGGAACCTGAGGCTTGAAATTGTGCTAACACAGTTGGGCTTGGTCAAGAGTTGTCAGACAACTTGCGACTGAACAACTGAGGCACCTCTGCTTTTTCCTCTGGGATAGTACCCTGAGATGTCCACTGGTGCCCAAGTATGAGAGACAAAGGGGAATAGAAGCAGCCTCACCAGCCTTCACACATGCAGCTCTAAGCTGTGAACATGACCGGCCGTGGTTGCCTGTCAATCAGCAGTAGCTAAGAACATCGCATGCAACACAGACACTGGAAATAGCAAGGACCGGAAGAGACTTGGCTGGAAAATGACTTTACTGACATGTGGTAACCAGCAAATGCAGGTAGAAATGACAAGGATTAAAGCAAATAGAAGCTACAGATGTGAAGCACAAACGCATGACTGACATCCTTGAAATAGAGAACAAACTAGAATAGGATTCAACAAAATGTCCCTGAAACAGGAAAGGTAAATCTGCGTGTTTTGTTGTTTTTTTAAAGCCGAGTCCTTACAAGCACTTACAGCGCAGATTCTGGCCTGTATCAATGGAAAGCAAGGGCTATGAAAACTGAGGAAACTGAGGCTCCGAGCTAGATGGGACTTTAAAGACTATGGATCTAAAGTCTAGAACCTGGACTTAGAACCTAGACTTAATGTTAGAGGGTAATTGTGCAGCAGCTGCAACAGTAAAGACACGGGCTGGGCGAAGGCCTATTAAGTGGGACTGAAGTCAGCCTGAAGCTCAAAGAAGGCAGGCGTCGAGAAAGATCGAGGAGGGACAAAAGCTACTGGCCGGGATTGGAGACAAAACCCTAGCTGGATTCCTCAGGAAATGACCCTGGAGCCAAAGCAAAAATGTGATTGGAGGAGACAGACTAGCAAATAGGCGAGGGGATAGAGAAATCCTGGAGCAGGGGGGTGGACTTAGGAACGGAGTCGCAGAGAAACGCTGCCAGTGTGCAGCGGGGCCTGCGCGTCGGGTGGCCCGGGTTTACTCTGGGAGAGACCGTTGGCACAAACCGTCGCGAGCGCTTTTGCGGCGGCGTTGCTCTGGCTGGGCGTGGCCCGCCGCAGCTGGCCGGGCGCGCACGCGCACTGCGGGGCCCGGGCGCGCGGCCTCCACACACCTGCGCACCGAGTCGCCGGCGGGAGGGCGGGGCCTCCTGCGTGCCCCCGTACCAGGGGGATTGTGGGATAGTGGCGGACGGAGCCGGGCGGCGGAGGCCCTGAAGCCGACTGCAAAGGCCCGGGACTTCGCCGCTTTGGGGAAGGGGGCGGTGGAGGAAGTGGGGCTCGGCTTCCGTCAGCCGTTGCTCAGCACTGCGGCCTGTTGGGACCGCGGAGTAGGACGCCTTTCCTGACCGGCCCTTGCTTTCCCGCGGGGCGCCAGGCCGGGTAAACCGGGGCGACTTCCCAGCGGAGGGCCTGCGCGGGCCTCGCGACCCCACCAACCTCCCTCAGCCACCTCGCCCGCGGACCCCGGACCCCCGCCCGTCCGGCGCTGAGCCCCCAAACTCTGGAACTTGGCGCACGAGGGCCCCCCTAGGCCCGAGACGCGTGCGCGAGCCCCCGCCGCCGCCCCCCGCCCCCACGTACCGGGTCCCTGATCGGGGCCGGAGCCGCCGGCGGCGGGGCGGGGGGGGCGCCCCGATGAGCCCGGAGTGCGAGGAGCCGCCGCCCCCCCGCGCAGGTAAGCGGGCGGCCCGGGACCCTCCCCGCCCCCGAGAACACCGCCCAGGTACCCTCGAGTCTCCGCACCCCTTCTTCTTCGGACCCTTCCCCTCGTCCACGAGGGCTCCCCAGCCCTGGTGTTTCCCCCTCAGCCCCTCGATTCTCTTAGTTTCTCCTCCTCAGCCCTCTCGTCTCCTTGTCTCTCCCCTCAGGCCCACCAAGACTCCAGGTGTCTCTCCTTCAGCCCTCCAAGTCTTTTAGTCTCTCCCCTCAGCCCCCCAAGTGTCCTAGTCTCTCCCCCGCCCGACCCCAAGTCTCTTAGTCTTTCCCCCTCAGCCCCCCAAGCCTGTTAGTCTCTTCCCCTCAGTCCTCCAAGTCTCCCCCCTCAGACCCCTGAAGTCTCCCAGTCTCTCCCCCTCAGCCTCTCAAAAGTTTCCTAGTCTCTCATTCAGTCTCAGACCCAGAGTCTCTTAGTCTTTCCCCCTCGGTCCCTCAAGACTCCAGGTCTCTCCCCTTAGCCCCCCAAGTCTCTTAGTCTCTTCTCAGACCCCAAGTCTTCCCCCTCAGGCCCCCCAAGTCTCCTGACCTCTCCCTCTCAGCCCTCCCAAGTTTCCTAGTCTCCCCCCTCAGCCCCCCAAGTCTCTTGGTCTCTTCCTCAGCCCCCAGATCCCCTAGGCTCCCCCCTCCAGCCCCACTTCCTTCCCCTTTCAGTCCATACCCCTGCCTCAGTGTCTCTTTCCCACCCTCGCCTCCTCTGATTCTGCGGGCTTCCCCTCTGGTTTCTTAGTCTCTCCCCCGGCCCCCCGGGGCTCCCCCTTCTCTCTGCTCCTCCCACCCTGGCCTTCCTTGGCCTTCCTCTGCCTGCCTCACCCCTCCTCCCGAGGCCTGCCTGGGGAGATCCATGGCCTCAGACTGGCACCCTGGGGCTCAGGAGACTCGAGGAGCGGGGCTTCCCCTCACCCTGCCCGGGCGCGGCCCCTGTCTGTGAGGTGAGGCCTGCTGCCGGCGCGGAGGGAACAAAGGCCGGGGGGACAGTCACAATTGCCGGTGTGGTGAGGGGGCACCTCAGGGCGGTGTGGGGGCCGCCGCGGAGCGACCGGGGAGACTGGCTCCGCGGGTGGCTTTTTCTGTCGAGGAAGGATGAGTAGGAGTTGACAGATGGAAAGTGGGAAGAAGGGCCTTCCGGGTGGAAGGAACAGCACATGCAGAAACGTGAAGGTGGGAACCCAGCCCCGCAGGCTGCGGGAGGGAGGGCGGAATGCCTTGGTGGGGCTGCTTGCGGGGCCCTCGGGTCTGTCTTGTTCGGTGATGCACACACTCGGACATCCATGCTGAGGACACAGATGTTACTTACCGGTCACACCAGCCTGAAAGGCAGGAGGTTTCTGGAAGGAAGATGTGTTGTCAGGCGTCGGGCGGGCTTCAGAGTTGCAAAGAAACTTCCGTGGGGTGTAGAGAGGGTTTTCTCTGGCGGTTCTGGGGATTCCGTGTGCCATTTGTAGAAGCCTGCAGCACAGGAAGTGCTCCGGGTCAGCAGCTCTTAGGTTATAACTCAGTTTGGGATTGTCTGTTGCCTGGGTTCTCAGCCGGGGTGGGGGGGGGGGGGCAGGTGGACGATGGTATCCCCAGGGGACCTCCACTAAGGGCAGCGGAGATGGTTTCAGTTGTTACAGCTCGGATGCTACTGGCAGGTGGCGGGTGAGAGCTGGGGTGCTGTGGGGCCGCCTCCAGGGCAGAGGACGGCCCAGTTCAGTGTGCCTGAGAGCGGCGGACAAGCCCGCTTTCCTGCACGGGTGTTAGGGACAGTGTGGCTCACCTGCTCTTTGGTTACCATGAGTGGCGTGTGCTGAGTTGTGTACTTCGATCTCCTTTTGTGTTTTTGATAGTGTTGTGGGGCTACCTACTGTTTCTCTCCAGTAGGGGAGAATCTGCTGGTCTCCACCCACCCACCCAATGTTTTTTTTCCAGGATCCACGGCCAAGTGACCGTAGCGGGTCACCGGCCCCTTCGGGACTTTAATTGCAGAAGTACTCTAGCCAGGGGGCCTTGCCTTAGGCTCGGTCCTGGGAAATTGGCGTCCTGCTACAAGAGGCAGGTGCCTGAACAGGCTGGTCCTGTCACCGAGTGCTCCGAGGCCATCACAGTGTGACCACGGAAGCCGTGGAAGTGTGGAGCAGGCCTCTCACACAGTCAGGGGAGGCTTCCTGGAGGAAGTGGTGTCTGTGCTGAAGCCTGAAGGACCCAGGAGGACCGACCTAGTCAGGCTCGAAGAGCTGGAGGGAAGGCAGAGGGAGCAGCCGAGCCAGGGCAGAGCGAGGGCGCAGACGAGCAGTCAGGTGTGGCGGGAGTGTTGAGCACCATGCGGGTTGCCGCGAGAGATGAGGTGAGAGAGGCCTGGACGCCTTGGTAGAGACGCCCGCCTTCCCTGCCTCCCCAGCTCCTGCAGGGTCCCTGGGCAGGCACAGGCCCGGGGGTGGGGACACACTCTCTTTTCCAGGCTGAATCAGGGCGTCCCGAGAACACTGGTTTTGTGGATTTTCCCAGGGGCAGGGCAGTCTTTGCGAGGTGTCTCAGGAGAGACCGGGGCTCTGAGGCCGCAGAGCCTGGCGAGGCAGGATGGGAGTGCAGGCCTTCCTGACTTTGAATCTCCCTGTAACAGTCAGTCCAGCCCCCTGTTCCCCACGGGCAGTTTCAGAATCTCTTCACTGCTCTTTTCTCCTTTGAACCCCTGACTGATCCAGAACGCACCCCTAATGGTGAGCTTTGGGGCCCCTCTGCGTCCTCAGCCGCTATCTCATTCTCTTATGTTTCTGATTGTTCCATGCCCTGGGTAGGAGCAGAGCTGCCACCCTACCTGGGCAAGTGTGGTCTGGGGCCCCTAACAGCCGCCACCACCCCCCAGCTTTCCCGAGTCCCCGGGAAAGTCCCAGTCCATGGTCGCATGAGGCCTTGGCCAGGTCCCTCTCCTTCTCTGGCCTCTGTGGCCCCTACTTCCACGTGGGTGTCCCACGGCTTACCTTGCCGAGTCTCTGGTCTCTGGTGGGTCCTGATGTTACCATGGTCCCGTTCCTGGAATTGGAAGCCCCCCCACCCCCATTTCACATTTGGCTGAGAGCTGATGGATTGCGGGGAGTTAGAGGGCGATGGTCTCACTGTCCTCTGACCTGTGGGCCCTGTGAAGGCAGGGGGCTGGCTAGCCAGCAGCGGGGTCTCCACGCCTGGCTGGCAGCTCATTAGGGGCCTGTGGCCTGTGGTGGCTGAGGGCAGCAGCGGACCCAGGATAGCCTCTCCCCGGGCTGGGGTTCCTCCTGAGCCACAGGGCATCTCAGGGGGCCACCCCAGGGCCCTCCCAGCGGCCTCTTCAGGCTGGATCTCCACTTCCGGGTGCGTGGGGCTAGGGCGGATGAGAAAGTGGCGGCACGTAAAGGACCAGCCCCCGGCTCCCAGGCAGGCAGGGCCGTGTGTGGATGGACCACAGCGGCCGTGGGGGCGCTCGGTGGGGGCTGCAGCTGGGCCCTCACTGAGCCCGCGCCGGGTGGGGGCTGCCGGCTCCCGAGAGGGGCCGCTGGTGTCCGAGGCCTGAGAAGCACGCAGCGAAGCCGGAAACCTGGGGCGATGGTGCGGAGCTGGCGCAGAGAGAGGTAGTTTTCGTTCTTAATGGCTTCCTTTCTCATTTACAGTTTCCCCCTCTTCCGTTTGCAGCCAGAGTCACGGTTTTCAAACGGTCGCTAAAAGCCAGTGGTATTCACTTCCGTTTTCTTGAAGTTTGCTAAAAGTTGCAAAGCACGGGGGTGGCGGGGTGAGGGGCACCCACCAGAGTATTTGAGTGAGCTCAGCCACCCGGGCGAACGGGCCATCTTCCTTAGGGCTCCTGTTTTTAGCGCTGTCTCCCTGGGTAGTGGCTGCTCCTTCCCTCCTGCTCAGAAGTGTCCAGCTTTCAGCCTGGCCCCGGGGACACCTGCTGAAGGAGACCTTTCCTTTAGGACCACAGGCCTGACCCCGCTGTTCTCAGAATGTGCCCCTTCCTGACGGCTGGGCCCTGTTTCATAGACAAGGGGACAAGTGTGGTATGCCGTGTCACCGTTAGAGAGTGAAGAGGAAACCCCTCTGCTGTCCACGTCTAGGGCTTCCGGGAACTTGACCATTAGGACCTGAGGCTAGGTGCACTGAGAGTGTGTGGCGGGGGAGAGTGTTTTTCTCTTTGGGGTGTTTTCTTTATTCTGTGCCTCCTGCATCTGCATCTTGTCCCGTGTAGAGCTTGAGAACTGACTTTGGGAGGGAAGGGTACTGACCACCCCTCAGCTGCATCTGATCCTTGCAGCCTCCTCTGACTTTCAGAGGAGGACCTGAGGTTCTGAGAGTTTAAGGGACCGCCTGGTTTCTGAAGTCCCTGGAGTCCCTACCCCACTCGCCCCCCAGCCCAAGTCAGCTTTGGGAGGGAAGTCCTGCCTGTGGTCCAGGGCGGGTGGCAGGGTTGAGGCGGAGGACGTAGCCTGTGGCATCTCATCTGTGCAGGTGCTTTGGGCGCAGTCGGTGGGCCTCAGCCCCGAGGCTGTCCTGCAGCCTGGAGGGGGCGCCGAGGCCTGCTTCTGCTGTGGCTGACGCCTGCGGGCCCCCTGCCCCTCGGCTGTCAGATGGGAACAAGAGCGGTGCTGTCCCTGGTCATCTTGACGAGGGACACAGTGCTGTGCGGGTGCACAGGTTCTCTGCAGGCCTGTCCCCCGGCTGAGGGGGCCTGCTTAGCTCGGGGACCCCATGGGTAGTGAGGGTGGGGGGCACCTGGGCGTGTGCCCGTGTCTGCGCCTTCTCGCCCCGGCCTGGCCCGGCCCTGGTGGCATGTCAGCTCCGGGCTTCTTGGGCGCAGAGCAGGCCAAGGCCTGGCCCTCTGGGCAGCCTCAGGCAGCTTCGGTTCTGTTTGTTTTGTAACAAGTTGTGTATTTATTGTTTGCTCTGTCTTTGTTGCCGCATGGGCCTTCTCCAGCTGCAGCAAGCCGGGCTCCTCTCGTGGTGACGGGCTGCAGCCCCTCGCTGAGGAGCACAGGCTCCAGGTGAGCAGGCGCCCGTAGTTTGGGGCTCACGGCGCTGGAGGGCAGGCGCAGCAGCTCTGCGGTATGTGGGATCTAGTTCCCTGGCTGAGGATTGAACCCGTTCCCCTGCATTGGCAGGTAGATTCCTATCCACTGTACCACCAGGGATGTCCTGGTTTTGTTTGTTTTAGATGGTAGGTTTTTTGTGTGTGGGGGGGGAGATGTAATTTGTGTAATGTCATATATGACATCCATTTAAACTACATGATTCAATATCTAATCTATTCACAGAATTGTGCAACCAACAGTCCCCACCATAGATTTTTTAAAGTGAGTTATAGTATCAAATAAAATTGTGTACAATTGATTTTAGAACTTTTTTTTAAAAAGAACACCCCTTTCCCAAAAGGAAACCCCAGACTTGCTAGCAGTTGTCTCCCTCCATCCTTGTCTTGCCCCTCAGCTCCTAAAAAACACTAGTCCCAGTTCTGTGTCTACAGATTTGCCTTTTCTGGATGTTTCGTTTAAATGGAAGTATGCGATATGTGGGCCCTTCCCTGGTGGCTCAGACCGTGAAGAATCAGCCTGCCAGTGCAGGAGACGTGGGTTCAGTCCCTGGGTTGGGAAGATCCTCTGGAGAAGGGAATGGCAACCCACTCCAGTATTCCTGCCTGGAGAATCCCATGGACAGAGGAGCCTGGCGGGCTACAGTCCATGGGGTCGCAGTAGAGTCAGACATGACTGAGTGACAGCGCACGCGCGTGCACACTCATTCCACGTGTGGTCTTTGGTGGCTGGCTTCGTTCGTGCCACCGGGATGACCTTTTGACCTCTCTGGTCTTTTGTCTTCACAAAAATCTGCGATTAGAAAGAGGTGGTGTTCTCACCGGTGGGTGTGCCTCGTCCCTTGGGCCCGGACAGCGGCTGCCCCGTGCAGTGGTTCTGGCCCCACAAGCACCCAGCTCAGGAGACCGTCCAGGCCCGCTCTCTCTCCAAGTGAGGAGGGTGGGCCTGGGGCCCAGGCAGAAGTGGGGATGGCCCTCGTGCACTTGCGGGTTCAGGGCGCTGCCCGCCTGCCTTTGGGAGCAGTGTCCCCACTCTGATACAGGGCCTCACATTCAGCACCTGGAGCAGCCCACTCTCCTCCTCCGCTCCCCAGCCTGCCAGCCCTGGCGGTCCCCCACCCCACCCACTCTCCTCCGCTCCCCAGCCTGCCAGCCCTGGCGGTCCCCCACCCCACGCCACCTGGGCTGGTGTACGGGGGCCCGTGGGTGTGGCTGGGGGCGTCCAGGCGGGAGCAGTCCCCTCTTGCTGCCCTGACAGGTCTGTCAGCCTCCTGCCTCAGGAGCAGTGTTCTGCCTTCAGTCCAGGTTTCCGACCTCGTGTCCCCCACGCGGTGCTGTCCAAGGTGGTCATGGCCGCCAGGCAGGACGGGTCTGTGGATTGTACACAGCCCGCGGGGGACGTGCTGGGTGCCTGCTCTACAGATCTGCAAGGCTGCAGTTCTGCACCCAGCCCCTCTGCAGCCGGCACCAACTGGGCCGGAGCGCACTCGCTGGCTCTGTTAGCTTTCGTTGGGGTAGCTGAGCTCCCCTGCACTCTGAGAAGGGACCTCCTGGGGCTCGGGCACCGCTCCACGGTTCAGCGGCCCTCAGACCCTGGTGCACTTCGGGTGCCTCCTGTACAGTGGGGCTGGTTGTAGGACTCATTTGAGGTGACAGCTGTGCAGCTCACGTGGTTTGCCCACTGCGTGTGTCCGCGTGTTGTGCACGTGTCCACGTGTTGTGCACGTGGCACCGCCATTCTCGCACCCGAGGCCTAGGGCTGGGGCGGTGATGGCACATGGGGCACTGCTCGGGGGCTTCACTGGGACGGAGACACACCCCGACGTGGCAGTCTTGGGGCAATGTGTGAGGCGCCAGGCCACTGGGAGTCAGGGCAGTCCAGAGGCTGTGGCCTGGGCTTGGCCCGCACAAATCGTTGGTCAAGGGGAGGCAGGTGTGAGAGCCTGGGGTGCAGACTTGGGCAGGACTGGGTGGGGGGCGCCCGGGGGGCCCTCTTGGGGCCTTCCGGGGTACCACATGCTAGGTGTGCCAGTCTGTGTTTCAGAAAAGCGTCCTGAGGGGTGGGGTGCAGGCCAGGGGGCGAGACCTGGCATGCTGGTGGCCAGGCCCCGTGGGCCTGGGGGCTCTCAGGTGCCCCCACGTCCTCCCCTTCCCCTCTCTGGGGCCCGTGTCTGCGCTGTCTCGTGAGGTCATAGCCCTTCCACTCTACCTGCAGGCGGCCAGGGCTTAGGAACCAGCCGAGTCCCGCAGGATCATTGCACATCTGGGGCCACTTTTTCCCTGTCGCTGAGAAGTTGTCCTGGGGGCCAGGGGGAGATGTGTGAGACTCCTGAGGAGGCTGGACGGGAGAGCCGGGTGTTGGCAGCCTCCTGGGGGAGCTGACGGTCAGAAGGCAGGTGCCAACCTTCAGCCGCTCGGCTCTGCCCCAGCCTTCTGCCCGGCTGGTGGGCGAGTCTAGCATCCTTCTCCCCCGCTGCTGCCCGGCCAGTGGGCGAGCTCTCCGCCGCTGCGATGGTGCCGGCAGGGTCGTCCTGGCGATGGTGCCGGCAGGGTCGTCCTGGCCTCCGGGTCTGTCTGCAGCAGCCTTGGCCTCAGGTGGTCTTCAGGAGGTGGGTGACCCGTGAGTGCTGGGCAGTGCCAGCGTGGTGCTTGGGGGTCCAGCTGACCTGGGTGTGGTTGTCTGCTGTTCCTTGGGGTGACCAGAGCCCTCACCAGGGCTGCAGGCACAGCCCCGGTGCCTGGGGGAATGGCTGGACAAGGGTGGCCTGGGAGCTGGCAGCCAGCTCAGGGCAGTTGTGCACCCAGGGGTCGAGGCTGGGGGCGGTAGAATCCCCAGAGGGGCAGCCAAGTCTGCTCATCGTGGGGCTTGGACCCTCCAGGTACTTAGCGTGTGCTCCACCTGAAATGCTCCTGAGGCCAGTGCCGTGTGGGCGGGCCACAGCCACCGTCGTCCCGCGGAGGTGCTTCCCTGTCTGGTGTCACTGGGACCCGTCAGTGGCTATTCTGGGGGCCACCGCGCCCTCCCCTCCAGCTTTTCCTTGCCTGTCCTGGCACTGGGTACAGAGGTTGGGCCGTGTGTGTGTGTGCATGCGCACACAGCCTAGAGACCCTGCAGACCTCCCTCTCCCCAGCCTTGCACACAGCCTGGAGATGTCACGCATCATGGGACACTTAATTTGTTGAGCAGATACAGGTTGAAGCGAGCCTGGGGCCAGAGGTTCCAGGATCAGCCCGGGTGCAGCCCAGATCAGGGGACTGTGGACAGGCCCAGGGTGGCTCTGTGCACCGTGCTGGGGCCTTGCCCCCGGCCCCAGGCAGTGGGCAGCAAGTTGCCCGTGGAGTGCCCTGGTAGGCTGGGAGGTGGAGGGGCAGGCAGGCGGGCCCCGTGTGACAGCACTGCCTGCAGGGCGCCATGTTTTGGAAGTTTGACCTGCATACGAGCTCGCACCTCGACACGCTGCTGGAGCGGGAGGACCTGAGTCTGCCCGAGCTGCTGGACGAGGAGGACGTGCTGCAGGAGTGCAAGGTCGTCAACCGCAAGCTGCTGGACTTCCTGCTGCGGCCGCTGCACCTGCAGGCCATGGTGGCCTGGGTCACCCAGGAGCCGCCGGCCAGCGGCGAGGAGCGGCTGCGCTACAAGTGAGCCCCTGACTTGCCGTGGACCTTGTTGGCCCCGTTTCTGCGGGACTTGCCAGACCTCCCCCGACGGAGGGCTGGGAGGAGGCCCCCCAAGGACCCTCCCCCAGCAGTGAGGGGCGCGGAGGGGCATGTGTCTCATTGCCCCGCCCCACCCCTACTTTATCTCCTGGTGGTTATTCAGTTGGATTTCTCTTCCTGTCTTGGAGCACAGGAGCGTGAGTGAGGACTGTCCCTCAGCCCCACATCCTGTCCCCAGTGCCAGGATGGTGCCCGGCCCAGAGGGTGTGGCTGTGCCCCTCCCACCAGAGGGGGTACCAGGGAGGGTGGGGGAGGCAGGCAGGCGCTCTGCAGGGCACCTGTCTGCCCTGGTCTCTGCTGCCCCTCTCCAGCCCTGCCCCACCCGTCCCAGACAGGCCTCCTGGTTCCCTGGGTCACCCTGTGCCCGGCCCCTCACACTGACGCTCACACCAGGCCTCACAGGTCCTGCCTCTGTCCCTGGAGGCCTCGAGCCAGATGGGCAGTGGGTGACTCCTGCTCAGTTTGCCCTGTGTGAATTGGGGGCTCAGTGCAGAGGTGCCAGCCTTAGGGGGGCCCCCAGTGTCCACCTGTCTGTCACTGCCCCCTCATGTGTCTTCTCCCTCCTTTGCTTTGCTCACCTGGCTCTGTCCCCTGTCCACCAGCTTGAGTACATCCCACTGCTCAGTTCTGACTCCTGTGCCCACCTGGCCCTGCGCTCCCCTCCCGTCCCGAGGAACTCACTTGCCAGGGCCTGAGAGCTCACGAGGCAGAGCTGAGCAGGCTGGGGTCCCTGGGGCCTGGGTGGCACCTAGGCAGGCAGCCCTCCCATCTGGTGAAAGGTCCTCGGGGCTGGGGGGTCAGCCTGGACGTTTGGGGTCGGGGGACAGTGTTAGTAGGGGTGGAGTCCAGGCTTAGGGGGCCCGACGCTGTCTTGGGGGCAGGGGAGCTTGCATGGATCGGGACTGGGGGACGGAGCAGCCGGGTCCCCGCCACCTCCTACGCAACTCTGCTGGGTTGACAGGTACCCCAGCGTGGCCTGCGAGATCCTGACATCGGACGTGCCCCAAATCAACGACGCACTGGGCGCCGACGAGTCCCTGCTGCACCGCCTCTACGGCTTCTTGCAGAGCAGCGGCAGCCTCAACCCACTGCTGGCCAGCTTCTTCAGCAAGGTCATGGGCGTCCTCATCAACCGCAAGACTGACCAGGTGCCAGGGCGGCGCAGGCAGGGCTGGCGAGCGTGGGCTGGTGGGCCCGGGGGTCCTGTGCTCACCGACGGCCCGTGTCCTCAGCTCGTGTCCTTCCTGCGGAAGAAGGACGACTTCGTGGACCTGCTGCTGCAGCACATCGGCACCTCGGCCATCATGGACCTGCTGCTGCGCCTCCTCACCTGCGTGGAGCGGCCGCAGCTGAGGCAGGACGTGGTCAACGTGCGTGCATGGCGTGGCCAGGCAGGGCAGGGGCGGGGCCGGGCCGGGTGGAGCGGGGCGCGGAGCCCCACCCTCTTGTCCTTCCGCAGTGGCTCAATGAGGAGAAGATCGTCCAGAGGCTCATCGAGCAGATCCACCCGTCGAAAGACGACAATGTGAGTGCCGCCGCCCGAGAGCTTCAGCCCTGTGCTCCCGTAAATGAGCGATGAGAGAAGGGAGCCTTCGGAGCTGTGGGGGGGTTGGGGGGGCTCCTGCTGAGAACAGGCGAGGCTTACGCTGCTGGACGGCTCCCCAGGAATCAGCTCCTCCTTCCAGGAGTGCTCAGGGCTCTAAAGATGGCCCTCTGACCCGGTCCTCACTGCCGCCGTTCCCCGGGCCTCCCTCCTCCCCTCTGGGGCCTGGCGGCTCTTCCCATCTGCCTGGGTCAGCCCTGGTCGTGCTTCAGAGATAATGCCAGGGGCCCCACATCTGTCCTCCTGGCCCACTGGCTGGCAGAGCAGAAGTCCACATGCATGGGTCATCACCCCAGGCACTCAGCCAGGGCCAGGCCTTGGGCAGTGAGGACCACCCTGCCTTCGTGGCAGAGGGACAAGGGGTGTCTGTTGGCAGCTAGGTGGCAGGGCTCGGCGCGGGGCTCTGAAGTACAGCAGTGCCTGGGGGGCTCTGGGGGTCTGCGTGCTGGGCTCTGGCAGCCGCTTGCTGGGTTGGACTCAGGGCTCTGCTGGTGCTTCTCTCAGTTTATCTCACAGCACCTTACCCACACCGTGAGGCTCACCCAGTGAAAACACAGAAGTGTGTTTAGTGCACACACACGGTCGTGCAGCCTTTGTGACGCTGGTTTTAGAGCGCTCGTCATCGCTCCAGAGGAGACCCAGTCCCATTAGCTGCCGCTCCCTGTTCCCCACATGTGGGCTGGGCCCCCGCAGACATGTGTCTGCTTTCCGTCCTGCTTTGCCGCTCCTGGTGGTTTCCTGTAGGTGCAACGCGTGATGCGTGCTTGCCCGTGACTGACCCCTGGTGTTAGCCCCAGGTTGCTGTGTTCATCCCAGCTGTAGCGTGTTCAGTGCTTCATCCTTTTCTAAGGCCAAGCAGTGTTTCACTGTATGGACGGACCTCGGTGGCCTGTCCAGTCACGAGTTTGTGCATGCGTGGGTCACTGCACCCCTTGGCCACTAGCTATAGATGGCGTGTGTGGGAGTTGTGTTAGGGTCTCCTCTTCCAGGAAGTCGTCTTTGGTTTCCCTTTCGGCAGTCTCTCCTTTCCAGTGTCTGTGTTCTCTCCCTCCCACGTGTTTCCCGGGTCTGCGGCCCTCTGTCCTCGAGGGCAGGTACCTGCCTCCAGTGCGTGGGGCTTCCTGACACCAGGGCGGACTGGGGTCCTCAGCTCTCTCTCCCTCCCCAGCAACATTCCAACGCATCCCAGTCCCTGTGCGACATCATCCGCCTGAGCCGGGAGCAGATGATCCAAGTGCAGGACAGCCCGGAGCCTGACCAGCTGCTGGCCACCCTGGAGAAGTGGGTTGCGGGGTCGCCCAGATCGGGGGCGGGGGAGCCGTCCCGGGCCCTCCTCCCTGATGCCCCTGCGCCTGCCCCAGGCAGGAGACCATCGAACAGCTCCTGAGCAACATGCTGGAGGGGGAGCGGAGCCCGTCCGTCCTCGTGAGCGGGATCCAGGTGTTGCTGACACTGCTGGAGCCCAGGAGGCCCAGGTGAGTGCCCCAGGCTCCCTCCCCAGTGTGTGTGCATGTGCACACGTACACAGGCCGCCTGCATGGTTCACACTGTCCCCCGCCATGCCTGCTGTAGGTCCGAGTCCATGACCGTGAACAACTTCTTCAGCAGCGTGGATGGGCAGCTGGAACTCCTGGCCCAGGCGACCCTGGACAGTGCCGTGTCCAATGCAGGGGCCCTGCACGCCCTTCGCCCACGTCTTGGCTGCTTCCACCAGCTCCTGCTGGAGCCGCCTGAGGTGGGCAGGGTGCTCGGGGGAAGAGGGGGCAGCCCTGGGGTCAGGGCAGAGCTGGGGCAGGAACCAAGCCCAGCCCTCCACCTGCAGCTGGAGCCACTGCGCACAACGTGGGGCAGCCTGGCCCCACCCCTGGGCAACACGCGGTTGCATGTGGTCAAGCTGCTGGCCAGCGCCCTGAGCGCCAACGATGCCGCTCTGACCCAGGAGCTCCTGGCCCTGGATGTGCCCAACACCATGCTGGTACTAGGGGCAAAGGGCCGGGGTGTAGGGGGCGGGGGTGGGACGATGCCGGGGGAGCTCCTCAGAGCCAGCCTGTGCCCTCACCCCCAGGACCTCTTCTTCCACTACGTGTTCAACAACTTCTTGCATGCCCAAGTGGAGGTGTGCGTGAGCACGATGCTGAGCTCCGGGCCCCCTGCCGACAGCGGCTCAGACACACCCCCCGAGAACCCTGTCGTGAAACACGTGAGCTGGGCTCCGGGATCTCGATCCCCTTTGCTCTCTGGGGGGCTCTGCTCCGGGTCTCCTCCTGCCTGTCATGTGCAGCCAGACCGCTCAGGGGCAGAGTCTTGGTCTCTTCTGGAGGTCCAGAGTCTTGGGAAACCGTGTCGTGCGAGGGTGGGGACTGGTGGAGTGGTGACCTCTGGGGCAGTGGATGTCCGGGGGGGCCAGGAAGGGTTCTCCCAGGGTGATGGCCCCAGCGCTCCTGGAGATGCCTTCCTGGGTGTGGCCCTGGCCTCAGGGCGAAGCTGGAGTGGAGGCAGGCAGGGTGGCTCTGGGGCTTGCTGTGCAGGCTGAGTGGGCCCAGAACAGGTGAGCAGGGGAGGAGTGCCGTGCTCACACCCAGTGCACGCTGCCCCATCCCCACAGCTGCTGCAGCGCTGCCGCCTGGTGGAGCGCATCCTGACCTCCTGGGAGGAGAACGACCGCGTGCAGTGAGCAGGGGGTCCTGGGCGGGGGCGGGGGCGGGGGCCGGGGCGGGCAGCAGGGGGCGGAGCGGCTGAGTTCAGCCCTGGCTTCCCTTTCTCCAGGTCCGCAGGGGGCCCTCGGAAAGGCTACATGGGCCACTTGACGAGCGTGGCCAATGCCCTGGTGCAGAACTCGGAGAAGGGGCCCAATGCAGAGCAGCTGCAGCAGCTCCTGAAGGGTGAGGGCGGGGCGCGCCTGGGGGCAGGCGGGGCAGGCGGGGCGGGCGGGGCCTCCGTCCTCACATCGCCCTGCCCCTTCCGGCAGAGCTGCCGCAGGAGCAGCGGGAGCGCTGGGAGGCTTTCGTGTCGGGCCCCCTGGCGGAGACCAACAAGAAGAACACGGTAGACCTGGTGAGTCAGTCTCCTGCGCCGGTTCTCCTGCAGGCCGGGACCCGCCCCCCGCCCCGCAGCCCCAGCCTGCCCCAGGCCTCCCCGGGGGCCCCGCAGGCCCTGACCCCTGCCGGCCCATGCCCAGGTGAACACGCACCACCTGCACTCCTCCAGCGACGATGAGGACGACAGGCTCAAGGAGTTCAACTTCCCGGAGGAGGCGGTGCTGCAGCAGGTGCGGGCAGGGAGGGCAGGGGAGGGAGGCTGTGTGCAGGCCTGCCCTGACTGCCGCCCCCCGCAGGCCTTCATGGACTTCCAGATGCAGCGCATGACCTCGGCCTTCATCGACCACTTCGGCTTCAACGACGAGGAGTTCGGGGAGCAGGAGGAGAGCGTGAAGTGAGTGTGCCCCGGCCAGGCCGGGGCGCGGAGGGCTGCGAGGTGGTGAGGAGCCCCGCCCGCAGCTGCTCCCTCCCCTGAGGGCGTTGGGGGACCTGCCTTGGTGGGGGTTGTGAGCCTGTCCGCCACGTGCCAAGTCAGCCCGCGGGGGTTGTGAACATGCTTCCTGTGTCGGAGACAGCAGGTGACAGGCTGGAAGCAGTCCCGTCACAGGAGGGGCTAGACCTCAGTGCAGACACGGCGCTCTCCCGCTCCGGGCGAGAGGCGACCAGGACAAGTAGGGGCTGTTGGAAAGTGGCACAGTGTGTGGGTCGGAGCGTACACGGACAAGCTGTTCCCACGGTGTGTGTCAGTACTTAAAGCGTGTGGATTTGGTTCCTTCATCCGGGAGTGACACTTCTGGAGGCTTTCTGGAGGAGAGAGCCGAGCAGAGACTGGTGGGCATGTGTGGACGCAGAAAGGCTGGGGGTGCGAGGTGGTGGTGGACACAGCACTTCCCGTGATCCCTGGGCTCCCTGGCCCCCACCTGGGTCGTGCCTTGGGGACCTGTGTGCCTCGAAATGAGTGTCTCACTCAGGTTACGCTCTCAAAGCCTGAAAGCCTAGCCTGCCCGGCGAAGTTGTGTCCCTTGTTTTATGAAGAGGAAACAAGGTGCAAGAGCCTTAGGCCTCCGCGTGGGGCCCCGCGGGACTGGGGGCACACGGGCGGGGCGCCTCGCCCTGCAGACGCCTGCTGACAGGGGTGCTCCAGGAATGGCTGCGGTCCACAGGCAGCCCTAGCAGGAGGTGTGTCTGCTGGAACCGGGCCCAGGAGAGAGGGTCCCTCACTGTCTCTGTGCCTCCCCCACAGCGCGCCTTTTGACAAGACGGCCAGCATCACCTTCTCCCTGAGCGCAGACGACGACAACGTGAGCTGCCCTGACCGCTGCTGGGGGCGGGGGTTTGCTGCAGGCAGGTGGCCCGCCTCACCCTCCCGCCCCGCCCCCGCAGCCCAATGCCAACCTGCTAGAGATCTGCTACAAGGACCGCATCCAGCAGTTTGACGACGACGAGGAGGACGAGGAGGAGGGCCAGGGCTCTGGGGAGTCTGACGGGGAGGACGGTGCCTGGCAGGGCGGCCACCTGGCCAGGGCAGGCCGCCTGGGCCAGCCCCAGGGCGTGCGGTGAGTCCCCCCCCCGCCCCCCGCCCCACTCCCTTTCTCTCCCCTTCTGCAGGTTCCCCAGCACAGCCAGGCTGCAGGACCTGCAGGCAAAACGGAGAATGGAGTGCCTGTGTGATGTGGGGCGTTTTCAGTGTTGAGTGATAGAAACCCAATTCAGATGAGTTCAGGTTCAAAAGGAGTAACCGCTTGGTCCAGGTGTCAGTGGGGCTGTCAGGAGGCAGTCCGGAGGCGATCCTTCGGGCACAACTTGGCCCAGTGGGGGCATCAGAGGCGGTCCTTTGGGCACGGCTTGGTCCATTGGGGCTGTGGTCTGCCCGCCCCGCCCTCTACTCCGCTCTCCCCTGCAGCAGCTCTCTCACACATGTTCTTGCCGAAAGGGCAGTGGGGTGTCCCGTCAGCTCCCTCCTGTCACGCCAGTGAAGCAGGACTTGGCGATTGTCCTCGCTCACAGTCCAGCTGCGGGCCCATGAGCTGTGTCCAGCCCTTTGTGCGGGTGGTGGCTGGTGCAGGAGTACTGACTGACTGCTCTTGGGCAGCACAGACTTGCCGGCGTGAACACCAGCTCAGGGCTTGACCCCTGTGACGTGTGACCGGCACAGAGACGAGGAGACAGGTCGTGAATGTCGGCCGCACGGGCCTCCCTCTGTGGCACCCAGAGGGGAGAGTGCAGCCCTCCCCAGGCCCCTGCTGGCTGCCTGCTGCCCTCTGAGGGTGACGTTCTTCTGACCCTTGCCCTGTGGGTTTTTGCCTCTGTATCCCATGAGTGAGGCCTGTCCCTCAGGTAGGTGTGGTTGTGCGTCACTTGCCATCTGCTGGGTGTGCCCTTTGTGACCGCCAAGTTGCTTTGCACTTACACGTGTCATTGCCAAATCCAAGGTCGTGATTCATCCCTGTGGTTTTCTTGGTAACATCAATTCTTAACGTTTAGGTTTTTGACCTGTTATGAGCTAGTTTTTTAGGTGTGTAAGCTGGGGGTCCAGCTTCATTCTTAGGCATGGAAATACCCATGTCCCAGCTCATCAGTTGAAGAGACTCCCTGCTGGATGGTCTGTGCACCTTTGTCAGAAGTTTTTTGGCTGTTTGTGCAAGCATTTATTTTTAGCCTGTCTTTCCTGGCCCATTGGTCTGTACATCTCTATGCCAGCCCCACACCCCCCCCCCCCCCCGATTGCATTGTACTGAATTCTGAAATTCAGTATTGAAATTGAAAATGTGAGCATCCAATTTGTTCTGTTTAAAACTGTTGATCATGCTGGGTTCAGTTCTTTGAAACTCTGGGTGACTGTTAATTTCGGTAGAGAAAGCCACCTGAGCGTCTGAGAGGGACCGCCTTGAGTCTGTAGGGCGGTTGGACGGGGCTGCCGCGTTAACAGTGTCTGCTCTCTCAGTCCGTGCCTCTGGGCTGTCTTTACAAAAGTTTGTTCAGGTCTTAGTTACTTCTGACATGTTGTGTAGTTTTCCGAGTATTAACTTTCATGGTGCTTTTGTTAAATTTATTCCTAAGCAATACATTTAAATTTATTCTTAAACAATACATTTAAATTTATTCTTAAACATTTTTGATGCAATTCTGAGAGAAATGTTTTCCTCAGAGTTGTTTTGAAGTGGTTATAAGTGTATAAAAATACAAGTACACTGGTACACTGATTCTCGCAGAACTTGCTTGTTCTGACAGTCTGAGAGGGTTCGTTGGTTTCCTGCACACAAACCATGCTTGCTGCGGTCAGAGACAGTTTTGCTCCCTCCTTTCCAAGTGGGAAGAGAAAGCCCCTGCATCACGCCCTGATCTTGGGGGCTTCGGGGCTCGCTGTTGAGTGTGGTTTGTGGGCTCTGGAGACCATCCCAGGTATCCAGGGTCAGGAAGCTCCCTGCACCCTTTCTGTGAGCATCTGGCTTGTGAGCACTGTGCGGACCGTGGGGCAGCGTCTTAACGAGCCTCTGGGTTTCCTTCGCGGTTCCCCGGTGGACACTGTGTCGAGTCTCGTGTCTGTCGGCACTTGGCCGTTAGGTTTGGGGCCCAGGAGGCTGCAGTGACGGAAATCCAGCGAGGCTGCAGGTGGAGGAAGCGTGTGGGGTCAGCCTTCCCTGGGGATAGGTGGTGAGGGGCCCGTTCCCGCCAGGCCCCTGCAGAGGGCGCACTCTCCCTAGGCGTCCTCCCACTGCCCAGCGCCCCTCCGCCCGCCCCGCCCCTTGGATACACCGCGGTGCTGGGGGCGGCGCTGGGGGCGGAACGGCCCCGCCCCGCGCATCGCTGACAGCAGGTGCTCCGTGGAGCAGGAGCCGGGGTAGCACAGACAGCGAGGAGGAGGACGACGACGACGATGAGGACGAGGACGGCCGGGCCCGCGGCAGACCCGGGCCCCCCTGCTACCCCAGTGCCGGCCGCCAGCCTCCGGGTGCGTGAGCGCGCGGCCTGGGTGCGGGCAGGGCCCTGCTGTCTGCCTCTGCGCTCACAGCTTCCTGCCTCCAGGCCCCAGCTGGACAGCTGCCTTTGACCCAGTGCCTACGGACGGCCCGGCCGGCCCCCAGGACTGCAGGGACAAGGAGCCCCGCGGGGAGCATCCAGACCTCCCAGCCCCGAGCCCGACTGGCCCTGCGGCCCCCAGCACCCTGCAGCTCAGGTGAGGCCTGAAGCAGGGCCAGGGGCCTGGGGCGCCAGCGCCCAGCCCAGCCACCCCTTGGGCTCCTCTTGCCTCCTAGGTTTCAGGATCCTGCCCCCGCCTCCGCACCTCAGGAAGCCACAGACGGCAGCAAAGCAGCGGAGCCCGCGGGTGAGCCGCCCCGCCTCAGCCCTGGTGCCTGGCCTGCCCACCCTTCCCTGCCCATCCCGCCCTCAGCCCCGGTGCCCGGCCTGTCCACCCGCCCTGAGGAAGGCGCTGGTGCTTGGCTTCCTGAGTCTCACTGCGGGCCGGTCTCCGCACAGCCTCCTGCCAGGCCCTGCTCAGCGTCGGGGATCTCCAGGCCAGCCTCAGAGGGACACGCTCCGCCCCCAGCTCCTTGGACAGGTGCCGACTGCTGGGGGTGGGCCTAGAAAGCTAGCCTCTGGGGAGGTGGGGGTGGTGCTGATCACCGGCCGTCCCCACCTGCAGGGCCCTGGAGCGCAGAGCTCCCGCTCAGCCCTGGGGTAGGAGGGCTCGGTCGGATCAGAGAGGGCAGGGGGTGTGCGCTGACCTGCAGCTCCTCCCGCTGCTGGGCGGCTCCGAGGGGACATGGGGTGTGAGGGCGTCTGACGGTAACCCCGTGGTCCCCTGCAGTGCAACCAGAGACCCTGCTACCTCTGTCCCGGCCCCCGGGGCCCACCGGCCCCCCCAGACCCCAGAGGGGGAGAAGAGCCCAGAGTCCTTGGGGCTTCCCCAAAGCCAGAGGTAAGCACGGTGCGGCAGCAGGGGCAGCCGGTGTTCCGTGGGAGCGCTGACCACTCGCTCATCCTTTCCCCACAGTGCCCTGGCCCTCCAGCCACTCCCGATGCCCAATGGCTCTGCCCCTGGAGGCCCAGCCGCCCCGGGCTCCCAGTGAGTGTGGGCGTCGGGGACGGAATAGGGCAGAGCCGGAGGTGGGGCCGGAGGCGGGGGCTGGATGGAGGTGGGCGAGGCTGGCACTGGTTTCGGTGCTTCACAGCATCTCCGTCTCACTTCCAAGGTGACTGCTTGGTCCGGTGGTGGCGGCCACACGCTCCGTGCTCTGCGTGGACCCTGTCCGGGTGAGGGCCGGGCAGGTGCCACAGAGGCCCTGTCGCCCATAACCCACCCCGCCCCACCCACGTCCCGGCTGGAGTCCAGGAGGCTGGCGCCCGGGAGACAGTCCCCACCCCCCATTGCACTGAGGAAAGAGATTACGGAGATTTGTCTCCTAGAGTAAAAGAGTGGGCTAGAAAGGAGAGCGCGCGCGCGAGAGACCTATATTATATATTATATATATATATATATATATATATATATGTATCTGAAGGGAGCAGAGTGGGCACGCGGGGAGCCAGGAAGAACGCAGGGCTGGGCGGCAGTGGCGAGGCCTTCACCCAGGCCCACTGGGGCTGCTGTGGGGGGTCCCGAGGTGACCACCACTCTCGCGTCCAGCCGTGCCCCCATCCTGCGGTGCAGATGCCCACACCCACACTCGGCCTTTCAGCTCAGGTCCACCTTGGGGGGGGGGGGCCCCCGAGTGGGGGTCGTGCCTGTGCCTAGCCCCCTTGCCCCGGACCCTGCACTTTGACCCAGGCTGGGAGCTCTATGACTCTCCACCCGGCTCAGCCAGCTGTGAGGGAGGGAGCTGGGTTCTTGGTCCCAGGGGCCTTCCCTGGACATCCCCCCAGGACCCTGCCGCACTCACCGAGACCATCTCCCACCGAGCCCGGGCGGGGACCTGGCTGGGGTCCCACTCCTCCTCCCGAGGGTCTGGGTGCAGCCCAGCTGCCAAGTGCCCTTGTCCCAGCCCCTCTCCCCAGGCGGGCGTGAGTGTGCGCGTGTGTTCGTGCTGAGCTTCTGTTTCATATCGCAAACGTAAACAAATAAAGGACAGTTTAAGACTCGTGCTGCTCAGACTTCGAGTTTGGGGACATGGGGTCGGGGAGCCTGAGCTGGTCCCACACCGGGGCCTCCTGGGTGGGACCCTCAGAGCGTGGAATTAGGGTCCTTGGCCTCCTTGCTCCGCTGGTGGTGGGAACTTCTGCTCAGCTGGGAAGGGTTTTCTGGAGGAGGCGCTGAGCGGTCCTTGGTGCCTGGCCCCACCCCCCACCCCACCCCCATCCACACACACAGGCTCCGGGTGTTGTGGTGGTGGGCTTCCTGCCCCATCACCCACATTCCCAGAGCCCTTTCCCCTTAGTGAAGCAGTGGGGGTTGGGGGTTTGGGGGCAGCCAACCAAGCCAGACTAGGCGCCCGGGGTCCGTGGCTTCTGGCGGAGACCGGCTGTGCTGTGCGCTGTGGCTGGCTGGACGCGGGGAGCCGTCCCCGGAGTCACCTGTGGGCTAGCACACTGCCCAGTGCCGCTGTCTGCTGGGCAGGCCTTCCCAGACGAGGGGGGCGGGGCGGGGGGGGTCCTGGGGGGTGGAGGGCTCCTGAGGGACGGCCAGGCCCGGGGCCGCGAGGGGAGGGGACGCCGCTGGCCTGTCCCTGGGCTCTGGCGTCCCCCGCCCTTCCCCCCTCACTCATAGAGGAGCAGCCCTTGGAGTGCTGCGCCCCCTTCCCTTTGAGCCGCCAGGCACAGCCGGTGGGAGGGGCGTGGCGGACAGGCTCCCTAGGCAAGGAGGAAGCCAGAGGCAGTGGCCGTGGAGGGTGAGATACACTGGGGTGCCGCGGGGGCCGTATCAGCGGTGCCAGGCAGGACTGTCCCAGGGCGGGGCAGCATCTCCCTGAGCCTCTTATCAGTCCCAGAGTCCACAGGACGCTCCTGAGTTAACGTGTAACCACACGCCGTCCCCACCACCCTCAAAGCCAGCGGTGCCCACATGCAGGCCACTGTGGGGGCCGCAGGCCGACACGGACGCCCGGAAGGAGGGGCTGCTCCGGAAACCTCGCTTCTCAGCTCAAGTGAGCGCCGCCGAGCTGGGAACCGGGCCTGTGCTCCTGGGAACCCAAGTGACCTGGAAGAATCAGGGGTGGGGGGAGGGGGGGCAGGTTCTGTGAGCCTGGACGTCCTGGTGCCTGTGTGGCTGCCCCTTGCCTTGGGCAGCATGGCTGGGGTCCCCGGGCAGGGCTGGGCCTGGCCCCCAGGAGCCCGGAGGGCTCTAGCCAGGGGCTGGTCCCAGGAGCTGGGGGCTGGGCTGCGTTGCAGCTGCTCAGAGGCCCCCTTACCCCCGAAACACCCACAGCCGCGCGTGGGCCTGGGGCTGCTCCCGTTCTTCCTCGCCTGTGCCGTCTACCTCCTCGTCCGGAACGCAGACCAGCCGCCCTGGGTCAACGTCCTGCTCAAGATCCTGCCCGTCCTCTACCTGGCGGGGTTCCTGGGGACCGCGCACCCCGGCGGGGGCTACCGCGCGCTCCTGCAAGGGGCCCTGCTTTGCTCGGCCGTGGGGGACGCCTGCCTCGTCTGGCCTGAGGCCTTACGCTACGGTGAGAGCGGGTAACGAGATGTGTTGCCTTGTCCCTTTTTGACGCCCCCCCAGTGGGTGGAGGGTGGGATGCCGTGGTGGGGGGGCGACTCCCCAACAGAACTCCCTGGGGAGCCCACGGCCGTGAGAAGACGCATCCAGACCCCAGCCCCCGCGCCTCCCACATGGGCTCGGGCGGCGTTCCCCGAGGCCGCGTGAGCGCGCAGGGCTCGTGGTCTCGAGCACTGCTGCCAGAGGCCAGCCTCAAGTGGAAGGGACGCCTGAAATGGGACGCGTGTACCAGCCAGGTGCCCCTGCAGGCAGAGGGCTAGCAGGTGCAGGAGCCGAGGTGCGTGCAGCCGCCGGGGCCCCCGCAAGCTGGGGTGTCCGTCCGCGGGCGGTTCGGAGCAGAGCTGCATGGAACGCGATGCGCGCCTGAGGCGGTTTGGGGGCCAACGGCCAGAAGAAGGGACGGCTGAAGAGGCCACCCTGGGAGACGGGGCCGTATGGCCACTGTGGGAGCTGGCACTGGGGGTCTGCCCTTTCCCTCGGGGCGAGGGTGGTAGGGTTAAGCCAGGGAGCAGCACGCTTTACCATGCGCGCGCGCCCGCCGCCACCCCCCCCCCCCCCCCCCCCCCCCCGCCGTTGTCTCCTGCAGGCATGGCTGCCTTCGGCCTGGCCCACCTGCTCTACCTCCGGGCCTTCGGCCTCACACCCCTGAAGCCTGGCCTCCTGCTGCCCCTCCTCCTGGTTTCCGCCCTCTACTTCCGGCTCCTGCATCCTCATATGCCACCCCAAGTGGTCTGGCCCCTGCTGGCTTACTCCATAGTCCTGGTCGCCATGCTGTGGCAGGGCCTGGCCCGGGGCGGGAGTGCCCACTGGGGCGCCCTGCTGTTCGTGCTTTCGGACTCCCTGCTGGCCTGGAACATCTTCACCTACCTTGTGCCCCACGGCCACCTGCTGGTCATGACCACCTACTACTCGGCCCAGATGCTCATCACCCTGTCGGCCTTCCAGAACCCCAGACTCAAGTCCCACTGATTCCGGGCTGAGGTGGGCAGGCGTCCACCCTCTCTCCTCCTGCAAGGACCTGGGCCCCAGTGAAGCCAGAGAAACAGCCTTGGGGGCGAGAGCAAGACCCCCAGACTCCAGTCTGCTGGTGCTGGTTCATCTGGAGACTAAACCGTTCTTGGAGTTCTGAGTCCACTGCCTTCCCTGCGTTCTGATTTCCAGGCCCTCAGCCAGACCCATGCTGGGTACCCCCAGCCCCTGGCCTACTTCTGTGCCTCCAAATGCTCTCCGCATGTTGTGGCCCTGATTTATTCTGTTGCTTAAAGTAAAGTGGGCATTGAACCCGCGACATCACCGTTCATTTGGGGAGGGCTGATCACAACAAGATCAAATAAGTCATTTTCCTCCCCCCATCCCCCGCACAGGATTTACCATTTTAACCACTTTTAAGCCCATGATTCAGTGACAGTACATTCGCAGGGTTGTGCTTTGAACAGTTGCTGCGGGCCCTCCCTTGGGGAACACGTGTTTGTGTGTACAACGCAGTGATGTTAACTGTGCCCACAGCAGGCTGCTCGTGGCCCAGTCCTGGTGCCCAGGACTTGGGGGGGGTGGCGTAGAGTAACCCCCCTCCCCAGGGCCCTTTGATGGCGGCGGGGATTCATCATATTCATCGTGTCCATTGTCCAGATGAGGATGTTACTGAGCTGAGGTCAGGAGGAGGCTGGCCAATGTTAGTTTCCTGTGGCTGCTGTCAGAAATTACCATAAGCTGGGTGACTTAACAGAAGTTAAACCTCACAGTTCTGGGGCCCACAAGCCCCCAGTGTCAGTGGGGGTGCCCTCCGTCCAGGGCGCGCTCAGGGGAGGGTCCTTCCCGCCCCCCCCAGCTCGGGACAGCCCAGCCAGGCTTCCTGCAGTGGCCTCCCTCCGTGAGGCTGCCCTCCCCTGGGGACACCAGCAGTTTGATTGAGGGGCCTACCCTAAGTCCAGGGCGATGTCATCCCGAGAGCCTTAACTTGATGACATCTGCAAAGACCCTGTTCCTAAACAACATCACATCCATGAAGGCCCGGGCTCAGGACTTGCACACGTCTCTGGGGACCACAGTTCAGCTGACTGCAGTCACACCCAGTATCAGGAGAGGAGAGGGCTGAGGAGATGAGGAAACTCAGAGGGGGCTTGGAGGAGGGGGTAGGTAAACACATGGTGGGAGTGGAGTACTGAAGAAAAAATCCAGGTGTGGCCCTTGTCTTGGCTGTGACCTTGGCAGCCCTCTGCCCTTTGAGCCTCAGGTCCTGCACGTGAGGACAGAAAACAGAACTGCTCTCCAAACCCTGCTGTTTCTGCAGCCATGGTGTGCCTTTAGGGACTCTGATGGCAGAGAGGGGACGTCTACAACCCTGATGTGCTTTTAGGGACTCTTAGAGCAGAAAGGGGACTTCGCTGGTGGCTCAGATGGTAAAGCATCTGCCTACAATGCGGGAGACCAGGGTTCGATCCCTGGATAGGGAAGATCCCCTGGAGAAGGAAATGGCAACCCACTCCAGTACTCTTGCCTGGAGAATCCCATGGATGGAGGAGCCTGGTGGGCTCTAGTCCATGGGGTTGCAAAGAGTCGGACATGACTGAGCGACTTCACTACTAATACTACTACTACTACTATAAGAGAGAGGAGACTTCCACAGCTATGATATGCTTTTAGGGACTCATAGCAGAGAGGGGACGGGGACGTCTATACATGTGTTGTGCTTTTTTTTAGGGACTCTCATGGCAGGACACTGCTACATCCAAGAGGTGCTTTAAAGGATCCCCCCCCACCCCAGAACCCACCCTTGGTTTTTAGTCCCTGCCCCACCTACAGGCCAGGAGCCCTTACTCACCACAGAGAACCGCCTGAGGTCAGATGAGGCAGGTGTTCTGCCTGGGGCGGGTGCCTGCTCTTCACAGTCTCGGATGCCACGTTGGCCGGGGTGCCTTCCTTCAGCCGCACGCCCGCTGGGTGGTCGTGGACCGCCTCCTGCGCTGCCCAGGCCCTCATCATTCTGTCAGCCATGGAGAGTGGGAAGCTCACGACAGAGTAACTGCAGGGCAAATAAAGTGAGCACCCTCTCCCCTCCTAAAGGGCCCCCAGGACAGCCTCCCACCCAGGGAGAAGTGCTAAGGAGCAGTATCTCCAGCCTCCGTCTGTCTGAACCCCATGTTCTGTTTTTTGAAGCTGAGCTAGGGGTGACATAACTGTGTACCTTTAAGGCACGCTAGTGTTGATTTGATACTTGGATACGTCACAGTATGAGTACCCCCGGAATGTTAGCTAACACCTCTTGAGTCATCACATGACGACTGTTGCTTTATTGTGGTGGGACCAATTAAAATCTAGTCTCTTAGCAGCCTTGTAATTTATAATATAGCATTGTTGTCTGTGGTCACTCTGTGACCATGATCTGTTTGAAGGCATTTGTATCCAATTCCTGAAAAAAAAATGTTATGGTGTCAGCTTTACTGGGATACTCTCAGGCTTCCCTGGTGGCTCAGACTATAAAGAATCTGCCTCCAGTTCTGGAGACCCGGGTTTGATCCCTGGGTCAGGAAGATCTCCTGGAGAAGGAAATGGCAATCCACTCCAGTACTCTTGCCTGGAGAATCCCATGGACTGAGGAGCCTGGAGGGTGGGCTACAGTCCATGGGTTCACAAAGAGTCAGACATGACTGAGTGACTAACACTTTCACTTTCTTCATCTACCACCCAACAGCCCACTCAAAACTGTAGACATGGTTTTTAGTATATTCAGAAGAGTTTTCAACTAGCAATCTTAGAGCATTTTCATCACACCAAAAAGACACCCCATGCCTTAAACTAATCACCCATCGCCTCCAGCCCAAGGCAATCACTAGCTTGTTTAGTCCCTCAGCTGTGTCTGACTCTTTGTGGCCCCACTGTAGCCCACCAGGCTCCTGTGCCCATGGGATTCTCCAGGTAGGACCTTGTTTATCCTTCAGTGTTTCATGACGATAAACAGTTAACGACCCTGCACGCAATCACAGCGTAGGGCTTGCTCCACACCCACCAAGCAAAATCTCCCAACACCGGCTGGGCGTCCTGCAAGTCAACTCAGTGCTGACACTGTCCCACAGGCTGAGGATTCAGCCCTACAAATCTGGCCCCCTCCTGCCCCCCACCCGCACTTCAGACGCCAGTCACAAGCCTGGGGTTGTTATCTGTGCTTCTGATCAACGGGCTATAAGTCAGATGTTCCCAAGACCCCATCCTTGTGTTGGATCAGGTGCTAGATCAGGTCACAGAATGCAGAGAAACGTGCCTGCTGCATCACTGGTTTCTTCTAGGATGTCACTCAGGAACAGAAGGGAGAGGAGCACAGGGCAGGAAGTGGGGAAGGAGCCCAGCGCTTCAGTGCCCTGCCCAGAAGCCTTCCTCACCCGCTTTCTTCACTTTCAGACCGTAAGTGAGATCACGGCAGCTTGTGTGTGCAGATGATCAGGAAGGCATAGCCCTTCTGAAAAGCCCTTCTGGACACCGGCGGTCTAGGGATGAACCCACAGCAAGTGTGGCTGCAGTTTTATCGAATGGCTTCAAAGGGCCGGACGTTGTTCCAAGACTTGATGCGAACTCCCTTATTCCTACCACATATTTGCAAGGGATTGTGCCCAGTTCCGTCGATTTGGAATCTGAGCCACTTCGAATTGAAGCCACATGCTCTCGGGCCCAGGTAGAACGGTGGCGCGTGGGTCTGCAAATAGGGACGGTCTGAGGGCAGCCGGAGCTCGCAGGGGCAGGGGAGGCAGAGCCCAAAGTCAGGACAGGCGATGAGACGCCGGTCTGGTGCTGAACGGTCCACTTGAGGGGTGCGCATCTTTCCCTCCCCGCCCCGGAGCGGCCCCTCGCCGCCATCCCGCCCGGCACACACAGGACCTGCGTCGCGCCTTCACCCGGGAAGCGGTGCCTTAACCTGGGGGCAGAAAGGGGATACCTCGAAGCCAGGCGGAGCCCAGCGTCCAGAGGTGAGGACCGAGGCTGCTGGGCGGGGCGGGCCTGGCCTCAGGCTACAAGCCTCCGTTTCCTCCTCCTCCCTTTCTGCCCTGACCTGTGGCCTCACGTCGGACTGGGAGAGGGGAATTCTTGCGTGTAAAGTCCAGCAGGTGGAAGGTCCCGGGGCTGGGACACCTGGGTCCCTCGGCAGCGTCCGCAGACATGACCGGGGCTGGCGGTGGCCTCCGGGCCTGGGGGAGCCTGCTGCTGCTGGTGAGTCCCCCAGACCCCGGGTCCGAGGGGAAGGGATGCTGGGGTCCCAGAACGCCGGCCCCGCGGGGGGCGGGGCTTACCCTTCCCTGGGCTTCCGGATTGGGGGAGGTTCCTAGGGAGGCTTACATACACCTGGTCTGAAGATCTTGCTGTGTCTGCTGCGGAAGTAAACGTTGGTTATTGGCAAGACTCAGGTATTTTATAAAGAGAAGGGATTCAGGCCCAGGCCCTCCCCCCTCAGACCCGGGGGTCCAGGCCCCCAGCCCCTCCTTCCTCAGACCCAAGACTTCCAGATCCTCAGCCCTTTCTCTCTGAAACCCAGGGGTGCAGACCCCCAGCCCCTCGTCCCTCAGATTGTGGGGTCCAGGCCCCAGCCCCCTCCCTCAGATTGGGTGACAGTTTCCTGGTTCCCAGCCTCAATCTCTTCCTTCATTCCCAGTCTGTTGATCCCTGCCTTTAATCTTCCAAGGCCATATTTTTCAGGAAGTGAAACCATTCAGTTTATCTCAGCACCTTATGCTTGAAGCCAACCCCAGCTCTGGGGTCCCTGGAGTCCCATCCCTACCTCACCACCCCACCCCACCCCCCCAACACACACATACACCCAAAGCAGACAAGGGAAGGTCGTGGGGCTGACCTTTGTCGGGCCCAGCCTGGGGGAGGAGGTGCGGTGCCCTGTTCCTGCCCTCCGGGAGCACTGACTCACAGGGCCAGGGGCACTCGGGGAGGGTCACTGGCCGGCCGTCTCACCTGGGGTGAAGCGAGGTGAGCCTCAGAATCTGATTCTCCCCTTGGGCTGTCTCCAGGGCCTGTGCAGCTGGACAGGGGCCAGGGCGGCTGGTGAGTGACCCCTGCCTGAGTTCATAGCCCACGCAAAGCCACTACAGCTCGATGCCCATGAGCTTTGTGGTGGTGGTGGGGGGTGTCTCTATGGAGGACAAAGTGGCCACAGCAGGTGCCAATGGGAACGGTCCTTTCTGGACACGGGGCAGGAATGGGGGGTGGTAGAAGGGACAGGACTCCCCTGCTCGCACCAGACCTTCCTTCCCAGTCCTCAGCCCCCAGCCTCTGCCAGGAAGCTGGCTGCGGAGCCCCGAACCAGCATTGCTGCAGAAATCCTACCGGAAAGCGCGGCTCTAGATCTTGTCACTCAAGTGTGGTCTGTGCATGGGCAGCGGCCCCCGAGAGCTGACTGTGCGTGCAGAGCCTCCGTCCCACCCTGGGCACCTGAGTCAGAATCCGACTGTAAGGAGACTCCCAGGGATGCATGTGCACGCTGAGGCTCAGGAGGCGCTGATGGGGACCATGCGCCCGCATCTGTCTTCCGGCCTGTCACTGAGGCAGGCCTGGGAGCTCACCCTGAGGGTCAAACACGCCCAGCAACTCTCCCCTCCCCTGCTCCCCTGCTAACTCCAGATCCTTCTTCCTAACTTCTCAGCCTCCAGCACCATCAGCAACCTGACTGTGCAGAATCAGACTAGCAGCTCCATCACCCTGAGCTGGAAGGTGCCTGAAGGCTCTGAGCCTGAGACCTACTGTGTCCAGTGGACTGGTGACGGTAATGCAACTCTGTCTCAAAACACAACAAATACCACCATCACAGTGAAAGGACTTGAAGCCGGGACGTTGTACGAATTCTCTGTGTACGCAGTAAAGGATGGATTCAATAGCTCGGTGCATCTCAATGCCTGCACAGGTGAGAGGCAGCCGCTATTCGTATTGTTTTTGTTTGTTTTAATGGGAGGTGACAGATGGTGGTGGAGAGTTGACAGGAGAACGTGGCACCCTCCCTTGCCCAGGGTCCCTTTGGGCCACAATGAGCAGGCGATGAAGAAAGAATATGTGCCCTACAAGAAGAGAAGCCAGCACAATGAGAAGCCTGCACACTGCAGCGAAGAGTAGACCCCACTCGCTGCAGATAGGGAGTGCCTGCTCGCAGCCATGGAGACCCAGTGCCACCACTGGGTCTCCATTAGTTAATTAGTTAATTACCGATTAGTTAATTACCACTGTGCTAGTGGTAAAGAACCCACCTGCCAGTGCAGGATACACAGGATCCCTGGGTCGGGAAGATCCCCTGGAGAAGGAAATGGCAACCCACTTCAGTATTCTTGCCTGGGAAATTCCATGGACAGAGGAGCCTGGTGGGCTACAGTCCACGGGGTCACAGAGTCGGACACGACTTGACACACACACGTGAGACACACACGCACACACCAGAAAGACCAGAGTCAACAGCTCCACCTGGAAAGTTGATATGTCCAGAAGTGAGAAGGTTCTGTCCCTGGGGCAGCTTGAGACAGACAATGTAGGGTATGGTGATGGGTGGGACCCAGGGCTGTAGACCCCGGACAGAGGGCCCGAGCAATCCTGGCCCCCCCACCCCTGGCCACTTTTCTGTGGCTCACACTCCTTAGCAATTAGACCCCTTCCTATGCCTAGGTACTTCCGCTTTGCTTTGAGGAGGAGGAGACTGGGGAACCACGGGTTTGGGGTGGAGGGGAGGGGTCCTTGGGGCTCCAGCCCCTTCAGTCTCTATCCTCACTTCTCAGCTCCCAGCGAGGTTACGGCCCTGCAGAAGCAAAATCAGACTGACAGCTCCATCACCCTGCAGTGGGAAGCCCCTGCAGACCCACAGCCCCAGTTCTATGTATACTGGGTCCATTGGGCCAGCAGAGGATATCCCCAGAGGAAGCGAGGTCCCCAAGGACACCAGGACAACCAGACGGGCAGCACCAACAGGACTCACTATACGGTGGAGGCGCTGGTGCCCGGGACTTGGTACTGCTTCAACGTGTGGGCCGAGCTCTACGGTGTACGCGGTTACAAACAGAGCCTCAATGCGTCCACGGGTGAGATGGGGCTCCCTTTGACCTGGTGGGGGGTTAGGTCGGGCCTGGGGGCAGTGAGAGGTGAGCGGACTCCAAATCCCATCAGGCCATGGGGTCATGATGTCATGTGTTGCAGTGACATGGATGGTCAAAGGGCTCATGGGAGTTGTAGTCTCTGGAGACCTATGGCCTGTCCCCGTGTGGACAATAGGGGTGAGGGGTGAGAGAATGAGGGGTGAAGAGGTATTCTGGTTTGGGGGAAGGAAAGGACACGCTGGTTCTCAGAGAACTGGCCTGACTGGTGGGGAGAGGGGCAGTGGGAAGTCCCCCCGGATGGAGCCTCCTGATGCCTCTCATCCTCCTGCACACAGCCCCAGATCCTGCCAACATCACCTCCTGTGTCATCACCTCTGGGGGCCACGAGGTCATCCTGGCCTGGTCCTGCCCCCAGGGAGGCTATGAGGCCTTTGAACTGGAGGTCAAGGGGCAGCCAGGCCCCCAGAACAGCTCCTCCTGCGGGGATGCTGTGAAGGTGTCGTTACTCAGGCCAGCTCAGTCCTCCTCAGCCACAGTCATGACCGTCTGGGATGAAATGAGGGCCCCATCTGCCTCGGTGGCTTGCCATGTGGAGAGCGGGCACGCGGGTGAGTGGGGTCCCGGGGACGGGGGATTCATGGCCTTCTCCCCAGACCCCTTCAGGCCTTGCTCTGAGGCAGGCCCACCTGCCCAGGGGGTCCTCTCTGCTTGTGTTTTGTTTCCTGCTTTCTTTAAAACAGCTCTGTTGAGATGTGATTCCTATAACATACAACAGTTCACCCACTGAAAGGGTATAACCCAATGGCTGCTGCATATTCGCAGTATTTGCAGCCATTGTTGCCATCGGTTTTAGAATGTTTTCATCATCCCATAAAGAAAAGAAAAGTTTTCCCCTTAAGCCTTGTTGTTGTTCAGTTGCTCAGTCATGTCCGACTCTTTGCGACCCCATGAACTACAGCATGCCAGGCCTCCCTGTCCGTCATCAACTCCCGGAGTTCACCCAGATTCATGTCCATTGAGTCGGTGATGCCATCCAACCATCTCATCCTCTGTGGCCCCCTTCTCCTCCTGCCTTCAATCTTTCCCAGCATCAGGGGCTTTTCCAGTGAGTCGGCTCTTCGCATCAGGTGGCCAAAGTATTGCAGCTTCAGCTTCAGCATCAGTCCTTCCAATGAATACTCAGGGTTGATTTCCTTTAGGATGGACTGGTTTGCTCTCCTTGCTGTTCACAAGACTCTCAAGAGTCTCCTTTAAGCCTGTTACCCCCTGACTTCCCCAGTCCTCCACCAACCAGCCATTGACGGTCTCTAATCTACACCTCTCTCTCTAGATTTGCCTCTTCTGGATCTTTCCTAGAAATACAGTCACACAGTATGTGGTCCTTTGTGACCGGTTTCTCTCACTTAGTGTAATGCTTTTAAGGCTCATCCAGTGTTCTAATGTGTATCAATCAGTGCTTCGTTGCTTTTTAAAAAATTAATTATTTGTTTTTGGCTGTGCTGGGTCTTGGTCGCTGCAAGGGTTTTTCTCCAGTTGTGGGGGGTGGGGCTCCTCTCTAGTTGGGATGCGCCAGTGTCTCGCTGCGGTGGCATCTCTTGTTGCGGAGCACAGGCTCTGGGGCATGTGGGCTTCAGGAGCTGTGGTGCATGGGCTCAGGAGTTGCAGCTCCTGGGCTCGGTAGTCATGGCGCATTGGCTTAGTTGCTTCGAGGCCTGTGGAATCTTCCTGGACCAGGGATCGAACCTGTGTCCCCTGCTCTGGCATGCAGATTCTTATCATGGAGCCACCAGGGAAGCCCCCGAGCAAGTGATGACTTTTGATCAGCAACTTGGGAACTAAGAGGCTGTGGGGCAAGGTTGGGTCGGTGGGTGGTGGGGGCGCATTCTCCTCTCCCTCCTCTGCCCTCGAGTCTACCCCGTGGGCCTCTGATCTGAGTCTGAGGGACGGCAGGAACGAAGCGCCAGGCTCTAACAGCCCCCACCTCACCTTCCCCAGGGGTCATCGCCGGAGCCGTGGTCAGCGTCCTCCTGTTACTCGTCCTGGTGGGCCTGCTGCTCTTCTTCCTGAAGAGGAGGTGAGACTCTGCGCAGGGCTCATGGTGCACCTGGAGGGGGGCCTGGGAGACAGACGGGGACCCCTGCTGCAGCCTCATTCCCCGAACCTTTACCTCCCCTTGTCCTTTTCCAGGCGTAGAAAGAGGGAGAAGAAACCTGCACCCAAGGATCTGGAGATCAGGTGAGCGGGTCTGGGGAGCGCCAGAGACTCGCTGTCAGGTCAAAGCCAGTTGGCCACTGGACAGGTCAGAGGGCAGGACTAGGGGATCCACCTGCAGGGACCATCATGCCTCCACTGCTGCCCGCTCCCTAAGCGCTCCGGGCCAGAGGCTACAGAACCGCTTTCAGTCTCCGTTCTGGGACTCCCGCTCATTCATCCAGCGGTGCGACCACCAAATCCCTGTAAAGCGTCAGGCACTGTTGTAGGAAACAGCGACGGAAACAAAGATTCCTGCCCTCGTGGCGCTTACGTTCCAGCACGAGGACTTCCCTGCTGGTCCAGGGGGTGGAACTCCAGGCTTCCACTGCAGGGCACACGGGTTAGACCCCTGGTTGGGGACCTACGATCCTTCAAGCCTCGAGGCACAACCAAAAGCAAACACATGAGCACATAGGAAGCAGAACAAGTTGATGAAGGCCAAGATGGTTACGTGGAAACAAATAAAGCGAGAGATAGGGCTAACAAGAGTAGGGGAATATTTTAAATAGGGTGTCCAGGAGAAGCCTCACTAAGCAGATGACTAAGAGAAAGCCATTTGAGGACAGACTTGAAGCAAATGAGGGGAAGAACCCTGTGCCCACCTGGGAAAAGACATTCCAGGCAGAGGCCCCGATGCAGTCGCCCTCTTGGGGTGTTGGGAGAATGAGGCGTGTCTCTGAGGTTGAGCAGAGTGAGGGTGAAGGGAGGCGGGTAGGAAATGAGGTTGGAGAGGTACCAGGTGGGGTCAGATAAGAGTGAAGACTTTGCATTATATCTGGAGATCGGAGTGTTTGGAAGCTTTTGAGTAGACCCGTGACGCAGTTAAGAAGCAAAGGCAAAAAGCAGGGAAGCAGCAAGATGTGTTTAATAATGCAGACATCGTTAAGTCTCAGAGCAGGAAATGGTTAGAGGGAATCAGATGCAAGATGTCATCTGAGTGTTTAAACAGCAGATCTGGTTAAAGATTGGATGTGTTGGTGTGGAACTCAGAGAGGGCTCAGGAGTGACCCCAAGGCATTTAGCCTGAGCCCCAGGAAGGCTGGAATCACTATGACTCGAGGCGGAATGTCTCTGGTGGGGGCAGGTTTTGGGGGAAGGTGTCAGGAGCTCAGCGGTGGACACACTGAGTTTGAAATGCTTGTTGGGTGTGCGGGTGAAGACGAAGATGAACAAGTGTTGGATAAAGTCTTGCAGTTCAGGACAACATTTGTGCAAATATCTTCATCACTCTGGGTCAATCGTCATTAAATCTCTATGTTAGAACAGTCCCCAGGGATTAACAGAGGAGAGTCAGGGCAAGGAGTTAAGGAAAGCTGGGAGGCCAGCTGGGAGGTTGTTCAGTTGCTCAGTGGAGTCTGACTCTGTCACCCCGTGGAACGCAGCACGCCAGGCTCCCCTGTCCTTCACTATATCCAAGAGTTTGCTCAAACTCATGTCCATCGAGTCGGTGATGCCATCCAACCATCTTATCCTCTGTTGTCCCCTTCTCCTCCTGCCTTCAGTCTTTCCCAGCATCAGGGTCTTTTTCCAACGAGTCAGTTCTTCACATCAGGTGGCCAAAGTATTGGAGCTTCAGCTTCAGCATCAGTGCTTCCAGTGAATATTCAGGGTTCGTTTCCTTTAGGATGGACTGGTTTGATCGCCTTGCTGTCCATGGGGCTCGTGGGCACAAAAAGAAAGAGGGGATGGCCACCAGAGGTGGGTGCCTGAGGAGGAGTAAATACAGATGTGGGGGCGATGACGCCCAGTTTCTCCTTCGCCGTAGAATGTGTCCTGGCCAGCATCCCGCCCCAGTCACCCTCTGACCTCTCCCCTCCCTACCCTGTGTCCATTATACGGCACCTGCGACAAATCTCTGCACCACTGGATTCCAAGTCTGGTCCCGCCTACACGTCGAGCGTTTTGCCATCCTCAACCTCCGTGCGCGTGTTTGTATGTCCCAGCGACGATCCTTGGGGACTTGCAGGTGGAGATTACTGGAGGCTGGTGGGAAACAGGTCTGAAGCTCAGGATGGGGAGAAGTAGGGACTGGAGATTTAGAAATCGCAGACAGAGGTGAAGCTACAGAAGTGGTCAAACCCCATGAGTAGCGTGTGTCCAGTGGGAAAGGGGGACTCGAGGATGGACTCCCAGGAACGCCCCCCTTTTAGGATGGATGGAGGGCGAGGGGCCCACCAAGGAGGAGGAGCAGCAGCGGCCAGAGAGGCCGGTGGTGGTGCCAGCCAGGAGAGGGTGCTCAGAAGAGGGTGGATCCGGAAAAAAACCAAAGTGCCGTCAGTGGCGCCGGATGCTCCGGAGCACTGACTCGAAGGATGGCCTGAGAGGCGGCCTTTGGAACTGCAGATAAGGAGGCAAATCAGACTTTGAAACAGTCCTTGTTCCCCTGGAGTTGCGGTGCAGACACGAGGCCGTGGTGAAGGGTGGGAAGGAAGCAGAGAAAACTAGCCTGCCTGAGAAGACTGAAGGCAACGGCACGTTTTCAGCCATCTCATTGTTGTGTAGGTATGATGGGGCCACTGGATCCGGAGACAGACACCGTTCAGAGGCAGTTTACTGCACTCACAGATCCCAGCGAGGGGTTACACGTTACACCAGGCAGGGCCACGCAATCACACACCCAGCATTGGCTGGGAGGCGGGGGGATCCCTGGGGAAGAGGCTGTATCCTGGTTTTCACGGGGACAGGTGAGCAATGCACGCCAAACAGGTTCAACTGGAATCACCTCAGTGGACCCTGAGGGCTGTTCCCGGTCGCTGGTGGCCATCTGAGCAGACGGCCCAGAGTGCATGATCCTCAGAGGGGTGGTGGTGAGGGTGTGCAATTTAATCAGATCGTCCGGAAGGAGAACTGGGGAACTCCTTGGCGTCTGATTCACCACCAGGGCCAGGTTCAGTCCCGGGTCAGGGATCTCCTGCAGGCCACACAGCTCAGCCAAAGGAATAAAGTGTAAAAATAAACCAAAAACCAATTACGTTAAAAAAAAGAAAAAGAAAAAACAAAAGGTCCATACTGACAGCACTGCGCTACGAGGGGAGGAGGCAGAAACGCCTGGAGTGGAAGCCACACGAGGTCGAAGGACCTTTTTTTCTCTTTTTTGGTCTGTGCCGGGTCTTAGTTGCCCTGCAGGCTTTTCTCCTGTTGCAGAGCGCAGGCTTCTCATCGCGGTGACTTCTCCTGTTGCCGGGCACCAGGGATTGAACCTGTGTCCCCTGCGTTGGCAGGTGGATTCTTTACCACTGAGCCACCATGGAAGCCCCAGATGATTACTTTTTTCAGTACGAAAGTGAGAGTAGCATGTTCACACACAAACGGGGAGAGGGAAGAACCAGGGAGGGCCACAGGGAATTGGGGCCTAGAGACGGGCAGTAGCCCTAAAGGGCAGAAGGAACACCTCTCTCTCTTTCTGAGTCAAAACGACTCCCAAGGGACATCCGTGGTGGTCCAGCGGTTAAGACTCTGTGCTCCCAATGCAGGGGGCCTGGCTTCGATCCCTCCTCAGGGAACTTGATACCACATGTCACAACTAAGACCCAACATAGCCAAAAAACAAATTCTGATCGTGGTAAAAAGATAGATAAGCTACAATTCACCACTGCAGACTGTTTTTAAGTGCCCAGTTCAGTGGCACTAAGTCCACTCCCATCGTTGAGCAACTGGCACCACCATCTATCCATAAAACTCTTAAAACACACACACACACACACACACGGCTTTGTTTATTTAGGCCAAGTTGCATGACTTGTGGGATCTTAGTTCCCCATTCGGGGATCAAACTGGCACCCTTGGCAGTGAAAGCCTGGAGTCCTAACCACTGGGCTGCCGGAGGAATTCCCTATAGAACTCTCTTCACCTGGCAAAATTGAAACTCTGCACCCAGTAAACACTAACTCCCAATTTCCCCTGTCTCCCCAGCCCCTGGAGACCCCCTTCTACTTTCTGGTTGTATGAGTTTGATGACTAGCTGCCTCATATAGGTGGAATCGTATTTGTCCTCTTGTGACCGGCTCATTTCACCCAGCATCAGGCCCTCATGTTCATCCATGTTGCCTTATGGGTCAGAATTTCCTTCCTTCTTAAGGATGAATAATACTCCACTGTATACATAGACCACGTCTTCTTGATCCATTCGCCTATCAGTGGACACGGCTTGCTTTCACTTTTTAGCCACTGTGAGTAATGCAGCTATGAACGTGGGTGTACAAATATCTGAGACATTGCTTTCAATTCTTTTGGGTGTATACCCGCGGACAGATTTGATGAATGAGAAACAAAGTCGCTAATCTGAAAAGTCTGCACCTCCCATGCTCATAGCCGCAATATCCACCATAGCCAGGATATGGTAACAAGCTAGCTGTCCATCAGTGGATGGTGAACAAAGAACATGCACCATACAGACAACGGAGTATCACTGAGCCATTAAAAAGGAATGAAATGATGCAGTTTGTGACACCCTGGATGGACCTTTAGGGCATTATGCTAAGTGAGATTAGTCAGAGGAGGACAAATAACGTATGATATCACTTACATCTGGAATCGTAAAAACAGTTGAGGGAATTCACTGGCAATCCAGGGATTAGGACTCAAGTGCTTTTACTGCCAGAGGCTTGGGTTCAGCCCATGGTCAGGGAACTAAGATCTTGCAAGCTTTGTGGCACGGTCAGAAAAAAAAAAAAATTTTTTTTTTTTTAAATTAAACCTCAGACTCATAGATACAGAGAATACACTGGTGGGTGCCAGAGGCAGAGGGTGACTTGGGTGAAGGAGGATAAAAGGTCCAAACTTCCAATTATAAGATCACTGCAGATGGTGACTGCAGCCATGAAATTAAAAGACGCTTACTCCTTGGAAGGAAAGTTATGACCAACCTAGAGACCAGAGACATTACCAATTAAGGTTTGTCTAGTCAAGGCTATGGTTTTTCCAGTGCTCATGTATGGATGTGAGAGTTGGACTGTGAAGAAAGCTGAGCGCCGAAGAATTGATGCTTTTAAACTGTGGTGTTGGAGAAGACTCTTGAGAGTCCCTTGGACTGCAAGGAGATCCAACCAGTCCATCCTAAAAGAGATCAGTCCTGGGTGTTCATTGGAAGGACTGGTACTAAAGCTGAAACTCCAGTACTTTGGCCACCTTATGTAAAGAGTTGACTCATTGGAAAAGACTCTGATGCTGGGAGGGATTGGGGGCAGGAGGAGAAGGGGACGACAGAGGATGAGATGGCTGGATGGCATCACTGACTCGATGGACGTGAGTCTGAGTGAACTCCAGGAGTTGGTGGTGGACAGGGAGGCCTGGCGTGCTGCGATTCATGGGGTCACAGAGAGTCGGACACGACTGAGCGACTGAACTGAACTGAACTGAACTGAAGTCCTGGGGAGGTACAAAAAAAGAAAACAAAGCAAAACACTCTCCTTTTATCCCAAGAACGTGCGGTTAAAGGCAGTTCAAAGACTCACCCTTCTCCCCGCCCTCCCCCCACAGGTTCCCAGGGGACATCCTGGCGGAAGACTTTGCCGAGCACGTCTGGAGAAACGAGAGGGACAGCAACTATGGCTTTGCCGAGGAGTACCAGGTGGGGTGAGCCAGCCCCGCGTGCCCACCAGCCCCTCCCGCCCCTGCGGGGCTGAGCGGAAACAGGCATGCCCAGCTGGGTGGCTCACAGAAATCCCCAGCCACCATCGGCCACCTTTTTGACTCTCACGCTGGTGTCGGGTAGCCGGGTCCCTCCTCTCCCGCCTGCCCCCAGCCCGGGCCCCTTCCTCCCAGTAGCCGTCTCAGACGCGCCCCGGGGACGGTAGGCGCACGCGTCCTATCTCTGTGGGTGCTGCAGAATTCCCCGGGGCACAGGGTGAGTGGGGTGGCGACACGCGGCTGGCCCCGGGTGGGGGTGGGCCGAGGAAACCCAGCGCCCATGCACCCCCCCCCCCTTCCTCCGCCCCCAGCAACTGGCCCTGGAGGACCACGGCCAGTCCCAGACGGTGGCCTCAGCCCTGGAGAACAGCGGCAAAAACCGCTACAGGAACGTGCTGCCCTGTGAGTCTCGAGTCTCCGGCGTTCTCGCCTGCGAAGTCGTCAACACCCTAGTCCCTTGTTCCCCTCGAGAGACAAAAGTTCCTGCCCCAGTGAGCGGGAAGCCCCTGGCTCCTCCCGACGGGGTCCCTCGCCCCCCTCCCAGCTCCCTGTGTCCGCCCGTCCCCGCTTCCCCGCTTTCCCCGCTCCCTCCGCTTCGCTAACGTCGGCATCTCCCCTTAGACGACTGGTCCCGCGTGCCCCTGCAGGCCCTCCTCGAACAGCCGGGCTCCGAGTACATCAACGCCAGCTTCATCCCCGTAAGGCTGGGGTCAGCCTGGACTCGGGATCCTCGGAAGGTAAGGGCCGGGGGCAGGGGGGCCCTGACCGGTCTGCCTCCCTCCAGGGTCTCTGGAGCCCCCGGGAGTTCATTGCGGCCCAGGGTCCCCTGCCGCAGACCGTGGGAGACTTCTGGCGCATGGTCTGGGAGCAGCAGAGCCACACCCTGGTCATGCTGACCAACTGCGTGGAGTCCGGCCGGGTGAGGGAGCCCCGGGCCCCGGGGGAGGGGGGGCGCCCTCCAGGCTGCAGCCTGTGATCCTGCCCTAGACACGGGTCCTGGGGTGGACCCTGACCCAACCTCGGGGGTTCCCAGCACGACCCCACCCCTCCCGCCTCCCCCAGCCCACCCACTGGGCCTCCTATGGGGTGAGGCTGCTCTGGAAGACCTGAGGAAGGGGGAGTCCCCCTGGCTGGGGTGGCTCTCCCCTTGGTTCCCGGGCCGGGGCCGCGTCCCCGGTGCTGAAACCCAGAGCCACGCGGGGGTGCTCCGGGGGAGGTTCTCCGCAGCCTCCTGTAGTCTGACCCACCCGTCTCCTCCCAGGTGAAGTGTGAGCATTACTGGCCTCTGGACGCCCAGCCCTTCACCCACGGGCACCTGCAGGTGACGCTGGTGGGGGAGGAGGTGGCGGAGAACTGGGCGGTCCGGAACCTGAAGCTCTGCCATGTAAGCCCCGCCCCCCTCGACTGGCAGTTCCTCCCCTGCGGCGGCCCCTCCCCAGAGCTCCCCCGGAAGTCGCGGTTTCCATCGCTCCCACCGGGGACCTCCGTGTGCCCCAGCGGTGCCCCCACCCATCAGAAACAGGCCCCGGACTGAGGTCCCCTGAACCCCTGCCTCTAGGTGCAACAGCAGAAGACTTTGCCGGTGCGTCAGTTCCACTACATGACCTGGCCAGACCACGGCGTGCCCCACTCCCCAGACCCCTTGCTGGCCTTCTGGAGAATGCTCCGGCAGTGGCTGGACCAGACGGTGGGGGGCGGGCCTCCGATCGTGCACTGCAGGTGAGGAGGGGCCGGACCCCGCCCTGCGCCTCAGAATCCGGCCCCTCGAGTCCTTAGGGGACTTGAGGAGGAGGCGGAGGAGACCAGGAAGGCATGCAGGAGATGGAGGCAGGAGGTGAAGGGGTAGTGGTGCAGGTTGCGAACGAGGATGAAGATGAAGGGATGGGAAAGGAGGGAAAAGAAATAAAGGAGGCGGCACGGGTGGGGAGGAAAGGGTGAAGGACAAGAGCAGGAAACGGCCAGAGGTCTTAAGAAACGTTTAAAACACCTCCTTGGGGAAACTCCCGGTTGTCCAATGGTTAGGACACAGTGCTTTCACTGCCAAGAGCCTGGTTCATTCCCTGGTGGGGGAGCTAAGACCCCACAAGTCTCACCGCTTGGCAAAATAATAATAATAAAATTAAAATGGTTCGTTTCATGTTTAAAGAAAAATGACTCGCTTGGGAGGTCATCTGCTCTGTATGAACCTCAGCTGGTCACTTCCTAGCTGAGAGTCCTGGGACAGTGGACTTCACCTCACTCAGCCACATTGCCCTGTCTGTAAAATGGACACACTCCACTGACAGTTCCTACTTCTGAGGGGTGGGAGAAGTGCACAGAGGACACGAGGCACCCAGGACGGGGCCTTACAGATAGAACTGTGAACAGTCATTAGTTACTACTTCCTACTTAAGCAACCCCCACTTATGCCGTAGCCTCCAGAATCAGATCAGATCAGATCAGTCACTCAGTTGTGTCCGACTCTTTGCGACCCCATGAATTGCAGCATGCCAGGCCTCCCTGTCCATCACCAACTCCCGGAGTTCACTCAGACTCACATCCATCGAGTCAGTGATGCCATCCAGCCATCTCATCCTCTGTCGTCCCCTTCTCCTCTTGCCCCCAATTCCTCCCAGCATCAGAGTCTTTTCCAATGAGTCAACTCTTTGCATGAGGTGGCCAAAGTACTGGAGTTTCAGCTTTAGCATCATTCCTTCCAAAGAAATCCCAGGGCTGATCTCCTTCAGAATGGACCAGTTGGATCTCCTTGCAGTCCAAGGGACTCTCAAGAGTCTTCTCCAACACCACAGTTCAAAAGCATCAATTCTTCTGTGCTCAGCCTTCCTCACAGTCCAACTCTCACATCCATACATGACCACAGGAAAAACCATAGCCTTGACTAGACGAACCTTTGTTGGCAAAGTAATGTCTCTGCTTTTGAATATGCTATCTAGGTTGGTCATAACTTTCCTTCCAAGGAGTAAGTGTCTTTTAATTTCAGGGCTGCAGTCACCATCTGCAGTGATTTTGGAGCCCAGAAAAATAAAGTCTGACACTGTTTCCACTGTTTCCCCATCTATCTCCCATGAAGTGATGAGACTGTATGCCATGATCTTCGTTTTCTAAATGTTGAGCTTTAAGCCAAATTTTCACTCTCCACTTTCACTTTCATCAAGAGGCTTTTTAGTTCCTCTTCACTTTCTGCCATACGGGTGGTGTCATCTGCATATCTGAGGTTATTGATATTTCTCCTGGCAATCTTGATTCCAGCTTGTGTTTCTTTCAGTCCAGCGTTTCTCATGATGTACTCTGCATATAAGTTAAATAAACAGGGTGACAATATACAGCCTTGACGAACTCCTTTTCCTATTTGGAACCAGTCTGTTGTTCCATGTCCAGTTCTAACTGTTGCTTCCTGACCTGCATACAAATTTCTCAAGAGGCAGATCAGGTGGTCTGGTATTCCCATCTCTTGAAGAATTTTCCACATTTTATTGTGATCCACACAGTCAAAGGCTTAGGCATAGTCAATAAAGCAGAAATAGATGCTTTTCTGGAACTCTCTTGCTTTTTCCATGATCCAGCGGATGTCGGCAATTTGATCTCTGGTTCCTCTGCCTTTTCTAAAACCAGCTTGAACATCAGGAAGTTCATGGTTCACATATTGCTGGAGCCTGGCTTGGAGAATTTTGAGCATTACTTTACTAGCATGTGAGATGAGTGCAATTGTGCAGTAGTTTGAGCATTCTTTGGCATTGCCTTTCTTTGGGATTGGAATGAAAACTGACCTTTTCCAGTCCTGTGGCCACTGCTGAGTTTTCCAAATTTGCTGGCGTATTGAGTGCAGCACTTTCACAGCATCATCTTTCAGGATTTGGAATAGCTCAACTGGAATTCCATCACCTCCACTAGCTTTGTTTGTAGTGATGCTTTCTAAGGCCCACTTGACTTCACATTCCAGGATGTCTGGCTCTAGGTCAGTGACCACACCATCGTGATTATCTGGGTCGTGAAGATAATTTTTGTACAGTTCTTCTGTGTATTCTTGCCACCTCTTCTTAATATCTTCTGCTTCTGTTAGGTCCATACCATTTCTGTCCTTTATTGAGCCCATCTTTGCATGAAATGTTCCTTTGGTATCTCTGATTTTCTTGAAGAGATCTCTAGTCTTTCCCATTCTGTTGTTTTCCTCTATTTCTTTGCACTGATCACTGAAGAAGGCTTTCTGATCTCTTCTTGCCATTCTTTGGAACTCTGCATTCAGATGCTTATATCTTTCCTTTTCTCCTTTGCTTTTCGCTTCTCTTCTTTTCACAGCTATTTGTAAGGCCTCCTCAGACAGCCATTTTGCTTTTTTACATTTCTTTTCCATGGGAATGGTCTTGATTCCTGTCTCCTGTACAATGTCAAGAACCTCATTCCATAGTTCATCAGGCACTCTATCTATCAGATCTAGGCCCTTAAATCTATTTCTCACTTCCACTGTATAATCATAAGGGATTTGATTTAGGTCATACCTGAATGGTCTAGTGGTTTTCCCTACTTTCTTCAATTTAAGTCTGAATTTGGCAATAAGAAGTTCATGGTCTGAGCCACAGTCAGCTCCTGGTCTTGTTTTTGTTGACTGTATAGAGCTTCTCCACCTTTGGCTGCAAAGAATATAATCAATCTGATTTCGGTGTTGACCATCTGGTGATGTCCATGTATAGAATCTTCTCTAGAATAGCCCTGCTAAATACCTGACCTCTGGGCACTCCAAAGATGGAGCCCTCCAGTCAGTGTGGCCTGACGCCTCCTTGTCCCTGCCTAGCGCCGGCGTGGGCCGCACAGGCACCCTCATTGCTTTGGATGTGCTGCTGCGGCAGCTGGAGTGTGAGGGTCTCGTGGGGCCCTTTGGTTACGTGAAGAAGATGCGGGAGAGCCGCCCACTGATGGTGCAGACTGAGGTGAGGGGGATCTCCGGGCTGGGCTGGGTGGGCGCGAGGGCAGGGAGAGCTGGCCCGAGGCTCAGGAGGGCGCCCCCCACCCTGCTCTGTTCCCAGGCCCAGTACGTGTTCCTGCACCAGTGCATCCTTCAGTTTCTGCAACAGTCAGCCACAGTGCGGGCTCAGAAGGGGGCCACCTACGAGAACCTGCTGATGGAGAATGGAGCTGCTACAGAGGCCTAAGCTGTGGGAGGGCTGAGACCCCTGCCCTTCTAGACACAGACTCTGCACCCCTGCTTCAGCCCAGATGTCTGGGCCCCTGGGACAGCTGAGGGCTGGGGTCCCAGACTCCCGGGCCCTGAAGGAAGAGAGGGGACCAGTAGCCTAGATTCCTACTTCCTGGAGAGGGGGTGAGCCTGGATCCTGGATTTCCAGTTCCTTGAAGAAGGAGAGGGATGGGGTCCAGGAGTCTCTGGTTTTTGTTTGAGGGAGGAGGAGAAGGTAGGGTCTCAAGGAAACAAGCTGAACTCTGAGGAAGAAAGAAAGTAACGAGGCTCCAGAATTCTGGCCACCTTAGGAATAAGGGTGGGCAGAGACCTGCCCACCTTTTACTCCAGAAACCAAATCAGTCTTCAAGAATCTGAGGTTTCCCCTTACCCTGGCACCTGTACATATTTTTTTCTTTTATCCCATAACTTATTAAATCACTATTTTCCCCAGAGACACCCGTCCCCACAGTGGATTTCTGGGTCTGGAAATAATATTGAGGTGGGTTCCTGATGTATAGGTACTGAGGCAAAGGTCCCAGGAAGATAGCTACAGGGATTCACAATTGGCACCTGAAAATGTAGGTTTGGACAGTTGAGTCTTTCCGAGAAGGCCCAGGGTGTGGGCAGTGTGGGCTCCGTGCCCTCAGCTAGGAGCATGGAGGCTTGCCTTCTGGGCCTGGCCCTAGGGGAACTTAGAGGGTGGAGTGAAGCCGATTTGCTGGTGAATTTCAGGCTTAGTCTCCTGTCTAGATATCTGAATACCCTGGCCTCCAGAGAGGGTCTTCTGGGTCCTAGAACCCGGTATCTTGGCGCCCGGTTCTGTGGGCAGCCGCGGAGTCTGAGGTGGAGAGAAGCGGGCTGGATGCCAGGATGGCTAGACTAGAAGGCAGAATATCCTCGGGACCAGGATAAATATCCGTGGGCGCCCTGGTGGTTCCAAGCTCGGGGGCTAGACGAGGGGCGGGGCGGCCTCTCCACCTACGGAACACGCAGGCGCGCGCGCACACACACACACACATACAGGCTCTCTCTCACACTCATATACGGAGGCACACACGCGCACACACCGGGGTGGCTCCATTCGGCCGCGCCCCCGCCCCGCAGCGCTCCGCGATCAGCACCGGGGACAGCGCCAGTCACCCGCGTGCGGGGGCGGGGTCCGGGCGGGGCCGGCTCCTCTGTGTCTCTCCGGAGGGTCCTGTCTAGCTGCCGCACAGGTAGGAGCCGCTGGGACCCCCTCCCCAAGCTCCATCCTCGTTCCCATCCGTAGAGAGATGCCGCGCGCGCGCGCGCGTTTGTGTGTGTGTGTGTAGTAGAGGGGATACCGGGGGAGACCAACAGATGGAGGGGGAGGGCTGGAGCCTGATTCGGAGAGAATGGGACTTAGAGACAGGTGTGGAAACAAAGAACCACAAGGAAGGGAGGCGCAGGCGTGGAGACAAAGAGCCACAAGAAAGGGAGGCGCAGGCGGGGGAGAGGGTGCAAGACCTCGGTAGACGGGGACCAGACAACAGGCAGAAGCCAGCCAACCCAGACTGGGGAGCGGCGGGCAGCCGGTGGGGAGATGGACAGAAATAGGGAAGGCGTCGGTTTGGAGAAGAATGGAGGCCCAAGCGGTCACGAGGACAGGTGTGAAGACAGAGTTCGGGGCGCACGGGCGAGACAAACAGGCTGAAAACGATGTGGGGGCCCAGCCAAGGCAGCAGGGCAGACGCCCGCCGCCCACATTCCCCGCAGGAGTAGGAGACGGAGGGCAGCCTGAGTCTTCACGTCCCGTTCAGGGGTAGGTGTGCAGGGAGGATCCAGCTGCGGGCGCGAGCACGGACCGGCAAGGCCGAGTCCTCCCCAGCTGCGCCTGTCTCGGGTGTCAGGGTCTGGGGTCCCAGGCGGAACAGGGCTCCGAACCCGCTCGCCCCACTGGGACTCCGCTTGTGTGCGTAAGCCCCGCCCGTTGTCTTAGCAACAGACCGTTGCCGGGGCAACCACCACTCCCTTCACCCCGCCCGAGCCAAGCCAACCGTTGCTCTGGGCAACCCGGTGCTCCGGTTCCCACGCCCGTCTTCGCCCACGACTGGTTCGGGCCATGGGGAAGGGCAAGAAAGGAGCAGAACTCATCGGGACTGGATTCCTCGGGGGCCTAAAGGAAGGGGGCATCCCTTTGGACGGGAACGTGCTCCTGGAACCCACGCCTAGCCTCCGCCCTCCCTAGCTGGAAGGATTAAACTACAACTCCCAGTATGCCTCGCGGCAGTCGATCGGTTCCCACACGGCCGCCCGCCCAGAGTGCCGATGGGAGTTGTAGTTCTTTGTTGTTCGGCGGGCTCAGTGGACTCATAGGGTGGGTGTGGGAGATAAGGCGTTTGGGTGCCTCCGCAGGAAGAACCATAAGACCTCGCCGTCATGTTCCCGGAGCCCCCAACACCCGGGCCTCCATCGCCCGACACGCCTCCTGACTCGAGTCGCATCAGCCACGGCCCCGGTGAGCGAGACCCGGGGCGGAGTGGAGGGAAAGCCTCGTAGGGATTCTCGGGGGCGGGATCCGGATCGGGTGTTTTCAGGCTGGTGGGCTGGAAAATGCGGGTGACGTCATAGTACGAATCCTGGATTGGAATCTAAATGAAATGAATAAGGAACAGGTTTGCAAAAAAATGAAGACCCACATCAAGGGTGTGGAATGGAATGGAACCTTGGATTGGTGAATTGGAAGGTCCACCTCTCCCTTCTTTTAAACATAGGGAGACTCGGGGAGAGGTTAAACCTTCTTAAAGCACAGGGGTTGAGCAGAAAAATTAGAATGAGGGTAGAAGAGGAGGTAGAACTAATAAGCAAGAAAATCCAGATGGTGTCAGCCTGCCATAAGGCTTCAGTTTTATATATGAGATGAGCTGGAAGGAAAACATGGGAATAAAATGGAATGGACATGGCTGGAGGGAAAACAAGGCCGGGATTTCAGCTAGCACATGGTCCAGGTCTGAATGACCGGGTTGCTTCTCCCGGCCTCAGTGTTTGCTGTTTCCATGCCCTCTGCAGTGCCCCCCTGGGCTCTGGCCACCATCGTGCTGGTCTCAGGCCTCCTCGTCTTCAGCTGCTGTTTCTGTCTCTACCGGAAGCGTTGTCGGAGGCGGATGGGCAAGAAGAGCCAGGCCCAAGCCCAGGTTCACCTTCAGGAAGTGAAGGAGCTGGGCCGGAGCTACATAGACAAGGTGTGGACTGACCCAGTCCTTCAGCCCTGGCCGTTTCTGTGCCCATGTTCCTCTCAATAGCCCAGCAGCTCCCCTGTGTGTCTAGCCCTAAAGTGGATCTGGGGCCCTGGAGATGAACCAGACATTCACAAGAACCTCCAATTAGATGGGGAAGTCAGACATTCACACAGACATTCACAACACAGGGCAGTATGTGCCACATTAGAGGCAGTATGGGGCATATGGGAGCACAGAGAAACCAACTAGCTGACAGCCCGGAGGGTCTGAGAAGGCTTCCCAGAGGTGATTTCTGTGTTGAGACCCAGAGGGACTCAGTTAACTGAGAGCAGAGAGAATGACATTCTACCTCAAAGGAAGAGCACGTGCTGAGGCTTGGAGTCCAGATCCTGAGGGATATTTGGAGAACAAACTCAGCTTTCACAATAGCTGGGATATAGCATAAAGGTATACTGTGCTATAGGCTTCCCAGTGGCGCCAGTGTTAAAGAACCTGTCTGCCAATACAGTAGACATAAGAGACATGGGTTTGATACCTGGGTTGGGAAGATCCCCTGGAGGAGGGCACAGCAACCCACTCCAGTATTCTTGCCTGGAGAATCCCGTGGATGGAGGAGCCTGATGGGCTACAGTCCATGGGGTTACAAAGAGTCGGACACCATTGAAGCGACTTAGCACACATGCATATATTCTGTGTTTGAGGGTGAAGCTTCTAAAGAGCTCAGTGGTACCCACGTAATGAAGGGAACTGGGAGCCACAGAAGTTTTGAGCGAGAGAGGGACAAGATCACATGGGCTTTAAGATGAATCCCCTGGAACCCACTGGAGGACAGATCTGGGACGAGGAGACAAAGGAGGAGGTTGTAGGGCAGTCCGGAGAGGTTGATGCAAACATGAGTAGAAGAGGCCATTGGCGCGGAAAGCTACAGGTCCAGGTATCTGAACACTATACCTCTGAATGCAGAGCGGAATGAGGCTCTCCTGGGAGCCAGAGAGTCCTAGGTTTCCAACCCAGAGTAACCGGCTCTGTGACCTTGAAAAATTTACTGTCTCTGAGCCTCGAGGTCGTAGTCCATAACTAGTGTTTCCTCTCCTCCCTTTTCAACAAATAGCTGTTATAATTATCACCAGTAAGGGATGCCCTTTAGGGTCCTGGTGTTCAGTCTCCAGCCCTCTCTCCTAAAGCCGGTAGCTCCAAACCCCGTCAGCATCAGAATCACTTTGGGTGCTTGATGAAATGCAAGTCCTGGATCTTGCACCAGACTTACTGAGTCAGAATCTCTGAAGTGAAGGCATTCTACCACACTACCACTACTACTATTCACATTGCATTTAGAAAATCAGTGACTAGAAGTCTTCGGACTTCGTTGTGCTAGTTTAGAATGGCAAACATGCGCTAGATGTGCCATTTTCCCTCCATGTTTTTCCGTCCAAGATCACTAATCAACGTGGCAATTTGGACCATCACCCCAATACATCCGTTAACGTGGGAACTAAAATCTGCGTCCATCCTGTAGGCAGCGAGACGCTGTCAGCGCTTGTTCTTTTAGTCTAGGCATGACAAACACACTGCCTGTGCGTCACCGCATGTGTGCTACCGGTAGCAGACATCACTAATCAAACACTGACCAGCATACCACCTTGTGTGTTGCCATGGCGCGTCGCCGCCCGTGGCAGACATCACTAGTCAAACACCGACTCTGCTTAGCTTGCAAACGTTCAGGTTTAGCCAGAGGGTTCTGTGAGTCTGTCTCCCTTGGCTTCGGGGCCTGGAGGACACCACTGTCAGGCGAGGAGTTCACCTGCCCTTGCCCCTGGCTCCCTAAGGTGCAGCCAGAAGTGGAGGAGCTGGAGCCGACGCCCTCGGGGCCAGGGCAGCAGGTGGCTGAGAAGAATGAACTAGGACGACTGCAGTACTCACTGGACTATGATTTCCAGACTGGTCAGGTGGGTGTGGAGACGGAGGGAAGCTTTGGACGGGAGGGCGCCGGGAGTTCTAGTCCCTTATTGGAGGAGGTTCCAGAAGGGAAGCTGAGACTAGGGTCCTCTCATCACTGTCCAGCTGCTGGTGGGCATCGTGCAAGCTGAGGGACTGGCAGCCTTGGACATAGGTGGCTCCTCTGATCCCTACGTGCGGGTCTACCTGCTGCCAGACAAACGGAGGCGGCACGAGACCAGGGTGCATCGGCAGACGCTGAACCCTCACTTTGGGGAGACTTTTGCCTTCAAGGTGAGCTCGTGGCCTCAGGGCTCCGTGCCCGGCAGCCCGTCCCCAGTCTAGAACACTGGCGCCCCAGTCCCTTCAGCTTTTACTGGTGGCAGCTACCACCAGCTCTGTGGACTATTCCACTGGACCCTGTGCTGTCCCTTCGAGAGCAGTGCTGGCCCCTGGACTGCTCCGCTGGCCCTTGGGCTGTCCGATTTGGGCTCCATGGACACCCCCGACTCTTCCTTTGGCCCCTCACTGCCCACACTCACCGCTTTCCACGTGGATGTGTTGCGCCTCACTTTGTGCTTTCTTTGCTCCCGCCCCTCACCCAGGTCCCCTACGTGGAGCTGGGGGGCCGGATCCTGGTCATGGCGGTGTACGACTTCGACCGCTTCTCCCGCAACGACGCCATCGGGGAGGTGCGAGTCCCCATGAGCTCCGTGGACTTGGGGCGGCCAGTGCTGGCCTGGCGCGAGCTGCAGGCGGCGCCTCGCGAGGAGGTGAGCGCTCGTGGCCACGCCCCCCCGGCTGGGCCCTCCCACCCCAGGCCCGGGCCAATCAGAGCACAGGCGTCCGGGTGGGGGCGGGGCTCGTTCCGGACCGTACCATTCCGAGCCGAGGGGGCGGGAAGGAAGGTAGCAGAGGGGCTGCGGGCGGATCCCGGGCTCCGGGGACCGGTTCCTCTTTCCCTCTCAGCAGGAGAAACTAGGAGACATCTGCTTCTCCCTCCGCTATGTCCCCACGGCCGGGAAGCTCACCGTCATCGTCCTGGAGGCCAAAAACCTGAAGAAGATGGACGTGGGGGGACTGTCAGGTGTGCGGGAAGCCGCAAACGACGGCGGTGTTGGGCGGAGCCGGGTCGCAGACTTAGGCTCCCGCAGTTTCTGGGTCCCCGGTCTCACCGGGGGGAGGAAGGTCCAGGCCGCCGTGGACGATTTAGATTCGATTTGGGCACAGAGAGAGGGGGGCCTGAGGGGTCCGTGGGCTGTCTCTATCTTGAAGAAGAGCCTCGGGCATTCTTCCTGGACTCAGCAGAGTGAGGGGAGCTGTAAGATTCCTCCTCCCTCCCCCCAGATCCGTATGTCAAGGTCCACCTGCTGCAGGGCGGCAAAAAGGTGCGGAAGAAGAAAACCACCATCAAGAAGAACACTCTGAACCCCTATTACAACGAGGCCTTCAGCTTTGAAGTGCCCTGTGACCAGGTCCAGGTGAGGGCACACCTACCCACCGCCCCTGCCAGAGCAGCCTTTCCCCTGAGTCCCAGGTCCTTAGAAACCCCCGTTGCTAAGGGAGGAGAGCCTCCTTAGCAACCCCTGGGAGCCAAGTCTTGGGGGTCTAATTGTGTTCTCAGTCTCAGTTTCCCCCATGAGGACCAGGAAGCCCCGCCCACCCAAGCAAGACGGGATGCCCAGCGCCCGTAGGAGTTCTGGATACTGAGAAAAAGAGATCCGCAACCCTAAGGCCAGGCCCACCCACCCATTTAACAGTCTTGAAGATGTGCCCCCATTAGGACCCTGCACCCTAAGGAGCCTCTGAGCAACAGAGGTCCTGAGGGTTTATCTGCTTTAAAACCTGGTGGCAGGAAGACTCCAGGGCACTCCTGTAAGCATCCAGCAGGGCCCTCACACCCTCCCTCTCCCAGCTCCAGAGGAAGCCTTAGCCCAGGCACCTATGGAGGCTCCCCAGAACTCAGGGAGGGGGTCTCCTTAGCAATGATAACTGAGTCCCTCCGTGTGCGTTGTTACCCCACTTTCTGTCTCCTCTTCCTCCCCTGCCCAACCCAGAAGGTGCAGGTGGAGCTGACTGTGCTGGACTATGACAAGCTGGGCAAGAACGAGGCCATCGGGAGGGTGGCTGTAGGGGCAGCGGCCGGGGGGGCTGGCCTGCGGCACTGGGCAGACATGCTGGCCAACCCCCGGCGGCCCATCGCCCAGTGGCACTCGCTGCGGCCCCCTGACCGAGTGAGGCCGCCGCCAGCACCCTGATGCCCACCCTCAAGCCCCTGACCCCAGGCCCCTGCCCAAAGCCACGCCCATGCCCACCTTTAAGGCCAACACTCCCCACTCTACCCGTTCCTGCCTTCTCCCCCACCATTATGCCAATCATGATAACTTGCCAACTCCCCCGATACAGCACATACCCAGAAGCCCCAGGGGCCCCTGGGAAAAGGGAGGCAATCTGGCCTCCCCCGATCCCAGGGTCCCGCCCTCTGCTTTGACAATCAGTGATCCCAGCCTACTATCCCCGTGGCTCCCAGTGCCCCTTTCCTGCACAGGATCACCCACTCCTGTCCCCAGTCTGATTCCTGCACCACTCCTGGGACCAAATAAATACTCAGCAACTTTGCTGGCCTGGACCGAATCTCCTTGATGGGGGTGCACAGGGGTGGGGGCTGGGAACCCAAGAGGGGCCCTCCAGGGGCGGGATCACACAAGGGCGAGGACAGGGCTGCCCATCCTGGAAATACACACAGAAACTCACCCACCCACTCACCACCCCTTCATCCATCCACCCTGTCACCAACCCACTCTCCCATTCACTTCTTCATCGGTTCATTCACTCAGCCCTCAAAGCTTGTTTCCTCATCTGAAAAAATCGTGATAATGGTAATACCTACCACATGTTTGCTCTGAGGAGTCAGTGAGAATTCATTTAGTTATTCAGGAATTTATCTGTTCCCTTGCCCATGATTTATGTAGATTTTCATACCCATGTTTCCCTCCCTTTTTTCCCCCTTCCTTTCATCATCTAGGGTGCAGTTTCAATCTCTGGTCAGGGAACTAAGATCTCAGAAGGCATGTGTCATCAGTCAGTCAGTTCAGTTGCTCAGTCGTGTCCGACTCTTTGTGACCCCAAGGACTGCAGCATGCCAGGCGTCCCTGTCCATCACCAACTCCCGGAGGCTACTCAAACTTATGTCCATCGAGTCAGTGATGCCATCCAACCATCTCATCCTCTGTCTTCCCCTTCTTCTCCCGCCTCCAATCTTTCCCAGCATCAGGGGCTTTCCCAATGAGTCAGTTCTTCACATACGGTGGCCAAAATGCGCCCCCCCCCCAAAAAAAAAAAATGAGACACAGCCAAGAGCCAGATCACTGGGATTGTATGTACCTGCAGTGAGGACCCTCAGGAGGTTTTAGAGGGAAGTGGCATGCTTGGTCTACTTTTAAGGAGTCTCTGGCTCCTCTGTGGAGGAAGTGTTTTGGAGAGTGGTGGTGATGAGGATGAAAGGCAGTAAGCCTCGCTGGAGAAAGTCAGCATCTGGGGCTCCAGTGGGCTGAGGGACTAGAACCCCGGAGGGACTCAATCATCATTTCCTTCCCAGCGCCCAGGACTGTCCTCACCAGGCAGACAGACCCCCATTCAGTCCACCACTCGTCTGCTGACTTCATGTTACCATTCCCACTTTACAGAGAGGGAAATGGAGGCATGGAAAGGGTGACTGACTTGTCTAAATTCATGCACCTGGGTGAGGAGAGGAGGCAGAGAGCTAGCGCTCCGTGGGTGCTGTTCCCTGAGCTGAGTGGTGGGGATGATCTAGAGACGTGTCTCACTTGAGTCCCTGACCTTGTGGGAGTCAACTCATTGCATCGAATTGCAAGGGGGATTCTCAACCACTGGGCCACCAGGGAAGCCCTTACTGCAATTTTTAAAGAAAAATCCAAACTAATGCAAAAAAGAAATCCAAGACGGAAAAATATTAAAAAATTAATGGCAGGATCTGACCCTTCACTTGGGTCTCTCTGCACTAGTCTAATCCTGATCCTGTTGTAATAAAGCTTTATTTACAAAAGTAGATAGCCTGTGGTCATAGCTTGCCAATTTCATGTCTTAAACGACTGCATTAAAATAGCATTTTCTTCCTACAGGTACAATAGTTGTAACTAACCTTGAGACCATTGATAATAGTAAAATAAACTAGGAAGTGGTGAATTTTGAGTATGCTTACTTTTATTTAATGTATTTTACTGAATTTAAATTTTAGTAATTAATTTAGTAAAACTAATTTTTAGTAATGATTGTGTGTAACAACCAGGTCACAAAGTTCCCTAAAATTTAGCAACCAGGGGCCAGTGCTAGCTGGTCCCAGCACTTGGCTGTGTTTCCACCTGGTAAGAAAAGTCCTGTGTGGTAGAGCCAGGGTGAGAGCGAAAATGGGGACACAGAAGTGTACAGTTTGAGGTCTGCTGCTGCTGCTGCTAAGTCGCTTCAGTCGTGTCCGACTCTGTGCGACCCCAAAGACAGCAGCCCACCAGGCTCCCCCGTCCCTTGGATTCTCAAGGCAAGAACACTGGAGTGGGTTGCCATTTCATTCTCCAATGCATGAAAGTGAAGAGTGAAAGTGAAGTCGCTCAGTCGCGTCCGACTCTTAGCGACCCCATGGACTGCAGCCTACCAGGCTCCTCTGTCCGTGGGATTTTCCAGGTAAAAGTACTGGAGTGGGGTGCCATTGCCTTCTCCGAGTTTGAGGTCTAGTTCACCTCATTTTAACTTGGGTTTATGAAGATTCGGTTCCGTTCTGTCTAAATGTTGGATCGGTCCAGGCCTTCTACTTCAATAAATTTGGACCGCCCCAGGCTCCGTCCCAGCCTCTCCTGGCCCCGCCCCTTCGCCAGCTCTGTTGTCATGACGACCGCGTCCTCAAGCCCTCAAGCCCACAAGCCCGGGTGGTCGTCCGTCAGCGCTTCCATTGGCCAAAAGTTTGCATCCGGCAGGTCTCGCTCACTCTCATTGGCCAGTTGATCGCGGCGGTGCCAACCCGCACACTCCCATTGGCCGAATGGTTGAAAAGGGCGGGGACTATGGGCAGCAGTTGAGGAGGGCCCTTCGGACCTTAGCGCAGCCCCGAGCGGGGAGGGAGGGGGTGTCTCGGGTTATTTGGAAAGATAAAGGTGAGGCGGGTGTGGAAGGGGCGAGAAGTCGGGGCAGGTGCGAGGGGAACGGGTGGGCAACGGAGACTCGATGTTTGGGGATTCCCAGGTTGTCCGGACCGCACGGCGATGACTACACCGGCAGGCTCGGGCACGGGCTTTGGCTCTGTGTCCTGGTGGGGCCTGTCCCCGGCAGTGGACCTGCAGGCTGAGAGTGAGCCCCCCGCTCAGGATCACAAATCTTGCGACGCAGCCGCTGCCTTCACAGCCTGGCAGACAGCGCGCTAACGTTCTCGGGGGCTCCAAGGGCGCCCTCCGCCCAGTGGGCAGCCTAGATGCCTCTGTGGACTCCAAGTTCCGGAACGCTTAGAGGCACAGCTCCGGTTGAAACCGAGGCCAGGGGTCCAAGTCCTGCTGAGGGTGGCTGCAGGGGACGCTCTCCAGGCCGCAAACTCCAGCCTGCTATCATCTTATCAGGTCCTCCTGTGGATCCAGATTCGCAGGCCGAAACAGAGCATGAGACCCCCGAGCTAAATGTCCTGCTGTTGGGTTCAGTGGATGGGCGGCACCTGCTACGGACCTTGGCCCGGGCAGCTCTCTGGCCTCGAAGGAGGTTCCATGTGAGCTGGGATTATGGGGTCTTGGAAGGAGGAGGATGAAGATGAGAGCCCAGTTTCCTGAGTCCTTGAGGGAGGAGGGAGCTGGGGACCCAGACTCCTAGGTCCTGGGGAAGGATGGGGCTGGAGTTGGGGGCTCCTGGGTTGAAGTGGGGAAGTGTCTAAAGATGGGGCCTCCTGAGTAGTGACGGAGAGGAGGGTTCTGAGTGCCCACGTTTCTGTGATTGAAAGAGCGGGACTGGTGCACGAGCCTCCGGGGTCCTGTGGGAGGAGGGGGCTGAGGTTTCCCACTCCTGGGTCTGTTGGGAGCCAGGGACCCAGATCTCAGAATTGTTCTTCCCTGCCCGTCCTTTTAGTTTTATGTGCTGGAGAATAATCTGGAAGCTGTAGCCCGACACATACTGATCTTCAGCCTAGCCCTGGAGGATCCTGAGAAGATGGGGCTGCAAGGTCAGCAAAGATCCAGGCCATCTGGCCCCCAGCCCCTTCCCCCTTCCTGCAGGAGTTCTAGCATTTCAATGGTGAAATTAAGCACGATGCACATTGTTTCCTATTCCATCACTTGCTCACTCACTTGGTAGCCCTGTCAGCTTCAGCTCTTCCTACCTTTGAAATGGGGCTAAAAAGAATGCTTCCGAGAATCATTCAGAGAATTCCAGGAGATAATCCACATAAAACTCTCAGAACTGTGCGTAACACAGTGTAAGCATTCAAAACCTCCTGATGAGGGAGAAGCCCAAAAGAGATCCAGGGACTTCCTGAGAGGTCATGAGTCCCCCGGATGTGGGGACCATTTGGCTGAGCTGAACTCTGTCCTGCCTAAAGCCTCCCTCAGGCCTGAGTCTCCCCTAGTGAGAGGTATGAACCCCAGGGAATCTGCCTGGAGGAGGCATCCTTGGAAGTGAGACTATAACAAGGAAAGGAGGAGGAGGATTTGGGTGGGAAATTGACTTGTTTTCCAGTAACAAAAACTTCAGCTTGGTGCCTAGAGCCAATTGTTCCCCCCTAGACTCAGGCAGGCTGTGTTCAAATTCTGACTCTGCTTGCTGTGTGACCTTGGGCTAGTGTCTATCCCTTTCTGGGCTTCTGTTTCTACATTTATAAAATGAAGATCCTAAAAGTTCTTCTGCCATAGAATTCTTAATAAGGGTTTAATGAAAAAAAAAATGCATGGCTCCTGGCTTATGATATAGACTCCACACATATTAGCGATTATTGTTACCATGATTAAGGATGGTAGGTGTCATTAACAGCCCAGGGCTTTCAGAAGACATTGCACAGATTTCTTAATGCACCTTGTAAAGGCTCTTAAACTAGAACTTATCTAACCAAACTAAAAGTATATCGTTCTCTCTTATAAGGTTCTTAAACAACTAAAATGAAACTATATGTTGATATCGATATATATTGTGTATACAACTAAAGGTAAATAGTTCTGTCTTAGTCGCTCTGCTGCTGCTGCTGCTGCTGCTGCTGCTAAGTTGCTTCAGTCGTGTCCGACTCTGTGCGACCCCATAGATGGCAGCCCACCAGGTTCCCCCGTCCCTGGGATTCTCCAGGCAAGAACACTGGAGTGGGTTGCCATTTCCTTCTCCAATGCATGAAAGTGAAAAGTGAAAGTGAAGTCGCTCAGTCGTGTCTGACTCTTAGCGACCCCACTGGACTGTAGCTCACCAGGCTCCTCCGTCCGTGGGATTTTCCAGGCTAGAGTACAGTACTGGAGTGGGGTGCCATTGCCTTCTCCAGTCTTAGTCGTGTCCAACTCTTTGCAACCCTGTGGACTGTAGCCTGCCAGGCTCCTGTGTCTATGGGATTTCCCAAGCAGGAATATTGGACGGGGTTGCCATTCCCTTCTCCAGGGGATCTTCCTGATCCAGGGATCGAACCTTGGTCTCCTGTATTAGCAGGCAGATTCTTTCCTGCTGAGCCACCGGGGAAGCCCTAGTTCTGTCTTACAGGATTCTGCTAACACACATAAATCTTCATCTCCATCTCTATATAACCTTTCCTTTTTTTTTTTTTTAATCTTTCCTTTTGTAAGTCAAGAGAAACTTAAGCAGGAAATTCAGGATTGGGGTTACCTGCGGGGCGGGGGGTTGGTAGGAATAGGCGAGGAGACCCAGGTGAGGTGTAAATTACTCTTCATGTTTTAGCTTTTGGGATGGGTGGGGGACTTGCCTGGGTCCGCCATGTTCATTACACGACTATGGAAGAATACCATCTCTATAAAGTGGCGTCGCCGTCACGGATCTCACGTGTGGACTCACCCCTCGGCTCCCTCCATTATTTTCTCCCTACTCCCGGCAGAGAGGAGCGAGACCTTCCTGGAGGTGTGGGGGAACGCGCTGCTGCGCCCCCCGGTGGCCGCCTTCGTGCGCGCCCAGGCCGGCCGCCTGGCTCACCTGGTGCCGGAACCTGACCGCCTGGCGGAGCAGCTGCCTTGGCTCAGCCTGGGCGCCCTCAAGGTGCCTCTGCGCGGCCTCCGACAGTCCCCGCCCGGGACCCGGGTGGCGGCCGGGCCGTCCAACAGGGTCTGCGTGGATGGAGCGGCCTGAGGGCTCCCGGGCTCCCACCGGGTCATATGGCCCAGGGGGTGGCCTCTGCTCTCAGAGCCTCGGTCCCTTCAGCGGAGAGCCGCGAGAATCGTTTCCCACGCCCCGCGGGGGAAGGGAGGGTCGGGGGGAGACGCCACGGTCCCTGCAGCCCCCTCTCCCTCGTTCTCCCCCACACCGGCCTGGCCGCGCAGTTCCGCGAACGCGACGCCCTGGAGGCCGTGTTCCGTTTCTGGGCCGGAGGGGAGAAGGGGCCGGAGGCTTTCCCCATGAGCCGCCTGTGGGACTCGAGGCTGCGCCAGTACCTGGGCTCCCGGTACGACGCCCGGCACGGCGTCAGCGACTGGGACCTGCATATGAAGCTGCACGACCGCGGGGTGAGGGCTGGGGGGCGGGGCTGGGGTCCCGGGTCCTGGGGGTGGGGGAGGAAGGGCTGGGGTCCCCTGTCCTAGGGGTGGAGGAGGCGGGACTGGGGTCCCCTGTCCTGGGGGTGGGGGAGGAAGGGCTGGGGTCCCCTGTCCTAGGGGTGGAGGAGGCGGGACTGGGGTCCCCTGTCCTGGGGGTGGGGGAGGAAGGGCTGGGGTCCCCTGTCCTAGGGGTGGAGGAGGAAGGGCTGGGGTCCCGGTCCTGGGGGTGGAGGAAGCGAGGCTAGGGTCTCGGGTCCTGGGGGTGGAGAAGGCGGGGCTGGGGCCTGTAAGTTTCACAGAGGCCTCTTTCCTCGCTCCCCGCTCCCTCCAGGCCCGAGTCATCCACACCCGCGAGTTCAGGCGCTGGAGGGACACGGGCGTCGCCTTTGAACTCAGAGACTCCAGCGCCTATCACGTGCCCAACCGGACCCTGGCGTCCGGTCGCCTCCTGAGCCACGTGCGTGCTCCCTGGCTGCTGCTGATTCTAGAGGCTGGGGAGCCCCACAATCCGAGTTCCCCAACATTATCCTCTCTCCCTGCTTTCCCAGCGCGGGGAGCGCGTGGCAGCGCGCGGGTATTGGGGGGACATCGCCACGGGGCCCTTCGTGGCCTTCGGCATCGAAGCGGACGACGAGACCCTCCTGAGGACCAGCAACGGGCAGCCGGTCAAGGTTTGAGGCTGGAGGTGCTGGGGCCCGAGAGGGTACGCAAGGCCCCGCCCTGCCGCCCGGGCCCCGCCCCCGCCTTCAGGGCCCCACCCCCGACGCCTGGGCCCCGCCCCTGCAGCCCAGGCCCCGCCCCCGCCCCTTGCAGCCCGGGGCCTTGCAGCCCGGGGCCTTGCAGCCCGGGGCCTTGCAGCCCGGGGCCTTGCAGCCCGGGGCCTTGCAGCCCGGGGCCTTGCAGCCCGGGGCCCCGCCCCTCGCTACGTCCACGTGACAGCCCCACCCCTCTACTTCCCAGGCCCAGTCTGGAAATCTAAGTGCGTCCGCCAGATGCCTTCTCTGGGGGTGGGGGCGTGGGAAGGGGAGCGTTCTTTAGGCATCTCCAGTGCCACCGCGGCCCCGCGGTCCTAGCTCAGCGTCTGGCCACGCCCCTTCTACCCCCAAAGACCGCATGCGAGATCACCGAGCACAATGTGGCGGAGCTCTTCCGAGAGATGGCCGCGTGGGGGCACCCGAGAGCCGCCGAGGGGGACCCGGAGCAGGTGCAGGGCGGCGCGGAGGGAAGCTCGGAGCCCGGTAAGCCGCGGACCGGGGCTGTTCCCTTGAGGTGGCAAGCGGGGCTGGGGCGCTCACATCTGGGGGAGAGCGGGACCCGGACCCTCGTCCCAGGCTTCAGGCTCCGGGTATTTGAAGTCCAAGCATGGATCGGTTCGGTGTCTAAAGCCTGGACAAGTGACCTCCCCTTCCCGACATCCGGTCTGTTTTTCACTCTTCTCTTTGAATTTCTCTCCCTTTTCCAACTCTTGACACCATTCATACCATTCTGAATTCCAGTAGCAGAATTAGCAGAATTATGATCCCACGTGCAGATATTCAAGAGGCTGAGAACATTTTAACGAGCTTCTAGGTTTCAGATTATACCGTTGGAGAATCCCCCGACCCCAAATCTGGTCGTGCCTCCGTCTACCCATTACCTAGGTTGGCCCTCCCGGGTGAATTAATGACTTGTGTGGCTATGGGTCACCCACTCTCTTTTCTCCTCGTGAATCTCAGTTGCCTAGTCTGTAAAATGGGTTTCTGCCTGCCAGGCCAGTCTTCCCAGAAGTTTCCAGGGATCTACCCAAGAGAAAGGATGACAAAAGGCCTGAAGACGGACGAGGAGAGTCATCTCCAAGCTTCGAGTGTCTGCCTAACCCTGCCAGTCTTCCCTTCCCCAGCAGCCCCTGCCCCGGAGCCCTTCACTGTCCACTTCCTGTCCCTCGATTCTGCCCACACCCTCCACCACAAGAGCTGCTACATGGGACAGTTCCAGCTCCTCTACGTGGCCTGTGGGTAAGAGGACCTGGGAGGCGCCCAGGTCTTCCTCACCCAACCCCTCCTCCCTCAGACCCAGGAATCCAGGCCCCCAGACCCTCCTCTATCAGTGTCCAGGTCCCCAGCCTCCCTTCTTCACTCAGAACCTCCAAGTCCGAGCCTCAGCCTTCCCCTTTTCTCTCCGCAGGATGGTCCATCTTCTCAGCGCAGAGCTGGGGGCCTGCGTGGCCCCCGGAGGACGCCTGATTGTCGAATTAGCCCAGTGAGCCAGCAGAGGGCAGGGCGGGCAACTTTCAGGCCGGGGGCGGAAAGCGGGGCCCCCTAACCCGCCGCTTCCTGGTTCCAGGTTCCTAGTGGACCTGCGGCAGGAGCAGCTGCAGGCGTTCTCCAGCCGGGTCGGGGAGCTAGCACAAGCGGCTGGATTCGCCCCACAGTCCGGGGGCAAGCCCTCGGACACCTTCGCGCGCTTCTACAAGGCAGGGGACTCAGCTCCGGGCCATGAGGACCCAGCTGTGGAATCTGGGACTCCGCCCCCTGAAGTCCTGGCCCCGCCCCTTGAGGCAACCGACCCGCCCTCTGAGGACAGGACCCAGCCCCTTGAATCGGGGAACCCACCCTCTGAACCCCTCAAACTGACCTCAGAGTCTCAGGCTTCACTCTTGGAGGCTTCAGTTCCGCCCACAGGGAGTCAGGCCCCCAAATCAGAGAATCAGACTGTTCCTCCAGAAACCAAATACCCCATCCCCGACATCTAACCTCCGGTCATAGAATGAGAACACGCCTCTAGAATACTCAGTCACACTCTCAGCAGTCTCACTCGGCGCCAGAGGTGTCGCTAGCATTTCGGATTCCATTCCTGGGATTCTATATTTATTCCTAGAATTCTAGACTGTTCTCTTGAGTTCTGTCTTTCACGCCCAGACTCTGAAAACAGCCTGGAGATCTGGCCTTGGGGCTCTGCTCAGGCCCTCTGCGTGGTCCCCTTGACTCCAGGCGTCCCATTCCTGACTGGGGGCTGGGGGTGTCGCCTCTCACAGGCTGGTCTACCCTCAGGTGGTCCAAGTAAAGAGAACCAAGAACTCTTCTCCAGGTGTCTGTGTCTTTCCTGTCTGTCTCCAAGAATAGGAGAGGGAGGGGATGTGGGGGGTGAGCAAGAGGTGAATTTTTATGTGCTACCTGCTGAAGCATATTAAAAAGCAGAGACATTACTTTGACAACAAAGGTCCGTCAAGTTAAGGCTATGGTTTTTCCAGTAGTCATGTATGGATGTGAGAGTTGAACTATAAAGAAAGCTGAGTGCTGAAGAATTGATGCTTTTGAACTGTGGTGTTGGAGAAGACTCTTGAGAGTCCCTTGGACTGCAAGGAGATCCAACCAGTCCATCCTAAAGGAAATCAGTCCTGAATATTCTTTGAAAGGATTGATGTTGAAGCTGAAAATCCAATACTTTGGCCACCTGATGCTAAGAGCTGACTCATTTGAAAAGATCCTGATGCTGTGAAAGATTGAAGGTGGGAGGAGAAGGGGACGACAGAGGATGAGATGGTTGGATGGCATCACCAACTCAATGGGCATGAGTTGTGTAAACTCCGGGAGTTGGTGATGGACTGGTGTGCTGCAGTCCATGGGGTCGCAGAGTCGGACACGACTGAATGAATGAACTGCTGAAAGCCTGGGCACACCCCACACGTGTATCCTCAAGTAAATCAGCAAACTTTACTGATTGGGTAACAGGTTTGGGGCACTGAAACTGAGCATAACACGGTGAAGAAGTTCCAGTCCTCAAGGAGACTGCAATTTAGTGAAGGGGCAGGGCCTAGACTCCTGGGTCTGAGGGAGAAGGGGTGGGGGGTCTGGACCCCCAGGTCTGAGGGAGAAGGGGCGGGGGACCTGGATCCCCAGGTCTGAGGGAGGAGGGGCTGGGGGCCTGAACCCCTGGGTCTGAGGGAGAAGGGGCTGGATTCCCAGGCCGCCAAGGTGAAGGGGTGATCCAGCTGGAGCATGGCCCGCCCCACCCCTCACGCGCCCCGTTATCTCGAATCCTGGGCAGGGAGAGGAGGGGGCAGCAGTATATTTAGTCTCCGTCCTCGCCCTTTATCTCAGTGTCCTCAGTGAGGTTGGAGCAGACCGGACGAGACAAGTCCCAGGGGCCTTCAAGGTCACTCCGGACGCTCCCTCCCTGACCGTCCAAGAGCTCCTTGCCCCCAGGGTTCTGCCTCTCTCAGCTCCTGGCCTGAGACCCAGCATGGCGGACCGGTGAGTGAGGACTGGTAACCTGGGCTCCTGAGGCCGGAGGCGGGTGGGGGGTTATCTCCCGGGTCCCTGTGAGGGGTGAGAGTTGTGAGCCTGGACTCCGGTCTGAGAAGAGAGGTAAGGACAGGAAACCCGGGTGTCCGAATGAGGTGGGAGTTTGGGACTCCAAACCCTAGGAGCCGAGAATGGGGAGCTGGTAGGCCGGATCTGTGGTCAGAAGGGCCTATGGGGTCCCTTGGGACACAGACTAGACAGGACCCAGGCCCACCAGTAACCCCCTTTCCTGGTTTCTCTCCCTCCAGGAGCGGCGGCAGTACGGTGAGAGCGGGCGTGGGCTGGCCCCGCGTGCCCGGGGAGGGGACTGCGGGAAGGGCTCTGGGGATAGAGACTGCAGCCCGGAAGATGGGACGGAGACGGGTTGCGGGGGGGTTCCCGTGGTCACTCAGCTCCGTTCCCCCAACCCCAGGCAGGGGACACGGTCCCCGCGCCCCCTCCTGTCCGACGCCGCTCGTCTGCCAACTACCGCGCCTACGCTACGGAGCCGCACGCCAAGGTGAGGTCGGGGGCCAGCGAGGGCGCGGGGCCGGTCGGGGGGGCTCGCAGGGTCTGGATTGAGGTTCTTAGGGCACCGGCGTCCTGGGGAGGCGGGGCGGAGCCAGGGCCCTCACGGGACTTCGGTTGTGGGCGGAGCCCAAGAGGAGGAAGGCTTTCATGGGACGGGCTTAGCAGAGGGCCGGCGTCTGATTGGTGCGAGCTTGCCTATGGGCGGAGTCCCGCCGTCTCTGGACCAGAGATCGCTTAGAGACGGTGGGCGGAGCCTATCTACAGGCCCCAGATTGGTGGATGGGGATGAGGGGCGTGGCTTCCCGCGGGCTGGAGTTGGAGAGAGACCTGACTTGAGGGGGCGGGGCTCTGATGCTCCTCCCGCCGTCCTCCTTCGAATCTTCCTCCCTCATCCTTCCTTGCTGTCTTACCCCGGCAGAAAAAGTCTAAGATCTCCGCCTCAAGGAAACTGCAGCTGAAGGTGCGGATGAGCCCGGGGGAAGGCTAGGTGTCTTCAGGGGGCGGGTCTTGGATGTTGGGGTGGGGCTTCGGGTGAGCGACTGGGCGGGACCTGAAAAGTTTGGCGGGAAGGTGGCCCTGCCAGGGAGGTCTGGGGCCTGGGAATGATGGACATCAAGCTGGAGGGGGCAGGTCTCTGGAAGCCGGCCTGGGATTAGAGGGCAGGGCCCGATGAGGGTGACTACCCCGCAGCGTCCTCATCCCAATACTGGGCCGCGGTTCCCGGCACCCCCTCCCTAGACCCTGATGCTGCAGATTGCAAAGCAGGAACTGGAGCGGGAGGCTGAGGAGCGGCGAGGAGAGAAGGGGCGCGCTCTGAGCACACGGTGCCAGCCTCTGGAGTTGGCCGGGCTGGGCTTCGCGGAGCTCCAGGTACTGGTTCTAACCAGGGACTCCGTCCCAGCCTGGGCTCCCAGGTTCCTAGTGTCCGATCTTGCGTCCCCTGGGACTCAGGGGTATACTTACCGATGCCCCCACTCTTCCCAGGACGTTCGTGTCCAATTTGCCAATCCTCACCCTTAGGAGTTCAGAAATGTGGCCTGCAGCTGCCTACAACCTCAAAACCCAGAGACTGGTTCCTCCAGCCCAACTCCAGTCCAGATTCTCAGAACCTCTGACTCTAAAGTTCCCCAGGGTCTGGCTTCGATCTACTCCTCCAGGTCCCCAACCCCTCCTCCCTCAGACCCAGGAGTCCAAACCCCTGGGTTTTCTCCTCACTACACACACCGCATTCCTCCACCAGGACTTGTGCCGACAGCTCCACGCTCGTGTGGACAAGGTGGATGAGGAGAGATACGACGTGGAGGCGAAAGTCACTAAGAACATCACTGAGGTGGGAGGCACTGGGCCGCCTGTGTCCCTTCGGGGTAGGGTGGGATGCCTCAGGCTCTGGTCTCAGCCTGGCCCCTTGCAGCTGCTTACAGCTGCAGACACCAGGAAACGCAGGACAACTCTGTGAACCTGGCAGGGAGGGGCCAGAAGGATGAGCACAATAGGTCAGCTGCTGAGTCGCTTCAGTCGTGTCCGACTCTGTGTGACCCCATAGACGGCAGCCCACCAGGCTCCCCCGTCCCTGGGATTCTCCAGACAAGAACACTGGAGTGGGTTGCCATTTCCTTCTCCAATGCATGAAAGTGAAAAGTGAAAGTGAAGGGTCAGGGATGAGCACAAAAGCCAGGAGGGGACAAAGTAGGAAATATGTTTGTGAACATTTGTGGCTGGAGCCTCAAGTGTTGGTAAGTCAGCTCAAGTGTGGGCCAGGGACCTGTGAGATGAGTGTAGCTGGACTGGGATGTGTCGGTGGTTTTCCGAGATGAGGCTGAGGCAAATTGGGGATCCAATTACAGGATGGGGAGCTTGGATTTCATCCTGAAGGTAGTAGAGGCCTGAACTAGGGAGAGCCTGGCTAGGGATAGGAGAGAAGTGTAGGGTGGAGAAGTGAGGCAAGGAGGAAGAGGAGGGGGGTCTCCATCTCCCTTTATGGCTTTGCCCAGATTGCAGATCTGAACCAGAAGATCTTTGACCTTCGGGGCAAGTTTAAGCGGCCCACTCTGCGTAGAGTGCGGATCTCTGCAGATGCCATGATGCAGGCACTGCTGGGTGCCAGGGCTAAGGAGACCTTAGACCTGAGGGCCCACCTCAAGCAGGTGAAGAAGGAGGACACGGAGAAGGTGAGTGTGGCTCGGTCCAGGAAAGGGGGTGCTTAGGGGAGGAGGTGAAAGTGAAGTCGCTCAGTCGTGTCCAACTCTTTGCGACCCCATGGACTGTAGCCCACCAGGCTCCTCTGTCCATGGGATTTTCCAGGCAAGAATACTGGAGTGGGTTGCCATTTCCTTCTCCAGGAGATCTTCCTGACCCAGGGATTGAACCTGGGTCTCCTGCATTATAGGCAGACACTACCATCTGAGCCACCAGGGAAGTCCCAGGGGAGGAGGTAGTGGGCAGCAATCCTAGGACCCAGCCTGAGGGTGAAGGGTCCTCCGCAGGAAGTCTAGGAGGGGTACAGGAAATGCAAGAGTAAGACAGGATGTAGAAGAGAAAGACAGGAAGTGCATTAGAGAGAATGGAAGTGACAAGGAATCAGGAAGTGCATGAGGGAGACAGGAAGTATATGAGTGAGAGAGCAAGTGCAGGAGGGAGACAGGAAGTGCAGGAGGGAGACAGGAAATCCAAGGGGAGATAGGAAGTGCAGGAGGGTGACAGGAAGTGCAGGAGGGAGACAGGAAGTACAGGAGGGAGACAGGAAGTGGGGCATATTGGAAAAGATTGTCTGAGGGGATAAGACGTATTCCAGAACTAGACCCTGCAATGGGCATCTGGAACAAGTGACCCAGCAGGCAGGAGGGCAAGTGGAGGCTACCAGGAAGACACACTAACCTCTGACCCCCCCCCACCAGGAAAACCGAGAGGTGGGAGACTGGCGCAAGAACATTGACGCGTTGAGTGGAATGGAAGGCCGCAAGAAGAAGTTTGAGGGCTGAGCTGACTGCCCTCTGCCTTGACCCTGGCCTCGAGGATGACCCCGAGGAATAAAGCTTCTCTCTGAGTTGAGGGTGGCTGTCTATCTACTCCTGGGGGCAGGGCGGGCGGTTAGGTGTGGGAGAGGCTGGAGAACTCGGGGTAGGAGCGGCACAAGAGCACAGCAGGAGCAGAGTTGAGTCTCCATGTGCGAGGACACAGAGGTGCCGAGACCAAGGAGACCAAGGCCCGGAGACATACCCGGAGGCACAGACAGACGGAGTCAGCGGCACGGCCAGAGAGAGGCAGGCAGAGACCCAAAGGCACAGGAAGAAGTGCACAGAAAGAGGGAACAGAAAGACAGATGTACACAGTGAGACAGTGATGGGCTTACCTTGGAAGAGAGAAATAAGGACGCGCAGAGAGAGACACAAAGAGACCACACACACACACACACACACACACAAGAGCTAGGAAGCTAAAGACAGACACACAGCTAAAGACACAAGGGGTTTCCCCGCTGGTCCAGTGGCTAACACGCTGTGCCCTCAATGAAGAGCACCCAGGTTCAATCCCTGGCCAGGGGACTAGATCCCACATGCCACAACTAAGACTCAGGGCAGTCATATAAATAAATAAGTGTTAAAAGAAGAAGACAGGAACTGAGTCACAGACAAGCACAGGGAGACCTGGGGACACAGACACCCACAGACAGACACTACGAGAGGCTGGAGTGCAGAGACACCCAGAGAAACGCAGAGAGAAGAACCGGCAGACAGAGTGAAGAATTCAGAGACAAAGAGGTGTGGAGAGAGGCGGAAGAGAGCCCCAGAGTCAACCCCCAAGAAACGGGGAGACAGAGGCACTGAGAAGCCCAGAGGAGTGAAGAACCCCTAGAGTTCAAGGGGAGACAGAGGCACTGAGAAGCCCAGAGGAGTGAAGAACCCCTAGAGTTCAAGGGGAGACAGAGGCACTGAGAAGCCCAGAGCAGTGAAGAACCCCTAGAGTTCAAGGTCGCGGCTCCCCTGGGAAGGGGAGGGGGATACCAAAAGAGATCAGTGTCAGATGGAGATGGGGGGTGAGGTCCCGCAGAGCCTGACACCGCCCTCCCCCACCCCCTCACACACCTGCTGCCCTGTTTTAGTGCCTGTTGTCACCAGAGTGGAATCCCGGTGGCAGACAAAGGGGTGGGGGTGGGGAGGGGGGACAGAAAGACGGACGGAGACAGAGGTGGGGAGAAGCTGAGACGGACCCACACAGACAAACATAGATGGAGAGTCACGGAGACAGAGGAGAGACAGATAAGAAACAGTGTATGTGAGGTGAATGCCTAGAGAGAGACAGACAGAAAGGGTCTCTTTCATGGAGGGGTAAAATCTCCCTTGGACCGCTTTCGTCAATGAACCTCATCCAAGGACCGACTGTAGGGCTGAGCCCAGCAGCTTCAGAGCACAGGGTGCCGGGGCCCAGGGAGGTGGGGAGCCCGAGGGTGACCTGACCCAGCCCGGAGTTCCTGGACAATGCTTTTGGGATGCGGGAGAGGCCTTGGAACAGCCAGGAGGTGCCTGGAACCCTAAAGTGGAGCCAAAGTGGGGGTGGGGGGGTGGGGCGGGCAGGGCCACCTCAGAGCTGGGCTGAGACTTTGAGGAAAGGAATCCTCTCCCCCTTCCCCTCCCCCTGGGGCGGGGCTCAACCTCTGGCTATAAACCGGGGTGCTTCAGCCTGCCCAGCAAGATTTCTCCCCACCACTCTCTCACACCTCTGCTGACCCAGACTCAGGTAACAGCCCCCTGTGAGCTCCAGGGGTGTCCTTGGGGGAGGCGGCAGAGGGATGGGAGGCATGAGAGGTGAGGAGGAGAGGTATGGAGGCAGATCTGGGAATTCGAGGGGGCCAGGGTCCCGGGACTGGGGATGGATGGGGGAATGTATGAGGATTTGGGGGGTTATAGAATCTAGGGGTGCCCGGGTTTGGGTATCCCAGAATAGAATACCTTAGGGCCTTGGAGCTCTGAGTCTGAGGGAATCTCAGAAATTGAGAGTCTCTGAGCTTGGATGGCAGACAGTCTGAGTGTCAGGACTGGGGGTCAGTGTCTGTGGGTTTAGGACTTAAAAGTCACAGAATCTGAGGCCTCATGGCTGGAGGTAATATAATTTGTAGTGTCACATTGGGGTAGCATCAATCAGGCCTCTGAATTTGGGTGTACAGATTTTTGGGGTCTCATAATCTTGAGGTTTCAGAATTTAGGTCAAGACCTAAGGGATCAAGATTTTAGGGTGTCTGGGCTCACAACGTGCAGGATCCACAGTTGGGGGGAGGTCTCAGAATCTGGAGATCCAAGGACTTGCTGGTTTTCAGAATTCGTCAGTTAGAATCTGTGTGTATTGGGGTCTGGGGAGGTCTCACCTGGGCACCTTGGGGATTTCAGAGATGGGGGTGTTAGTATTTAGGGGTCAGGGTGAGGCCTGGGGACAGAAGCTGCTCTTGTGTGTCATTGTCCCCTCCGTGGCAGTGGGTGAAGGTGAAAGGAGGTGACAGGTGGGCAGATAACCCGCCAGAGGGGTGGGGGCCCTGGGGGTGGGAGAGGACGGGGGTGGGGGTGGGGGTGGGTTTGGTGATTAATTCTCCCAGAACCCTCACCGCCCCCCCCCCGCCCTCAGATACTTCTCAGGAGATGTCCTCTGTGTCACCCGATGTGACATCCCCCCAAAATAGACTCTGGGGGCGGGGCAGCTATTGTCTTCAGGCCACTGTCCCTTCCCAAATACCTTCTCCTAATCCAGACCCAGATCAGGTTCCTACGGACTTGTCATAAGACAAAAGGGGACAGCTGTGGAGAGGGGCGGGGCTGCAGCCGGGGCTCGGCCCCACCTTACCCCCAGTGCCCGGATCACCGGATCAGTAGGTTGAGGAGGTGGGGGGCTAACCACTCCCCCCTGAGACCCGGGGGTCCAGGCCCCCGGCCCCTCCCCGCTCAGACCCCGGGATCCAGGCCCCTGGCCCCTCCCCCCTCATACCCGGGGGTCCAGGCCCCCGGCCCCTCCCCCCTCAGACCCGAGGGTCCAGGCCCCCTGCCCCTCCTCCCCAGAGCCAGGGTCCAGGCCCCCGGCCCCTCCCCCCTCAGACCCGAGGGTCCAGGCCCCCGGCCCCTCCTCCCCAGAGCCAGGGTCCAGGCCCCCGGCCCCTCCCCCCTCAGACCCCGGGATCCAGGCCCCTGGCCCCTCCCCCCTCATACCCGGGGGTCCAGGCCCCCGGCCCCTCCCCCCTCAGACCCGAGGGTCCAGGCCCCCTGTCCCTCCTCCCCAGAGCCAGGGTCCAGGCCCCGGGCCCCTCCCCCCCTCAGACCCGAGGGTCCAGGCCCCCTGCCCCTCCTCCCCAGAGCCAGGGTCCAGGCCCCCGGCCCCTCCCCCCTCAGACCCGGTGTTCCAGGCCCCCGGCCCCTCCCCCTCAGAATCGGGGGTCCAGACCCCAGCCACCTGCCCTTCTGGACCGCACCCCATTTGGCCTGTTCTCTGCTGTCTGTAGGTCACACCAGGACCCCAGGATGTCGGACGCCGAAGAGCAAGAATATGAAGAGTGAGTGATGCCGGCGGGAGGGCTGGGGGCCTGGAGCGGCGGAGACCCCTCCCGCCTCCAAGGCTCCTAATTCTCTCCCTCCCTCTTTCCTTCCCCCGGGTCCTCAGGGAGCAGCCTGAAGGTGAGTGGGGCGCGGGCTAGCCTTGGCGGGGGTGGGGTTGGGGGTGCCTTGCAGCATCTTACTTAGCCCACCCCGCCCGACGCCCGCTCTCCTGGTTCGCACAGCCCGTGCGTGGGAAGCGCTCTCGGGTCCATTTGCCGCGGAGGCCCCGAGGGGCCCCCCTCTCGGTCTCGGATCGGACTCGACCCGATCCCGGTTCTCCCTGTGCCCCCATCTGGGGGCCCCCACCCCTCCCCGGGACCCCTAACGCCGCGCCCTCTGTCCCCTACCCCTTGCAGAAGAGGAGGCCGCCGAGGAGGAGGAGGAAGGTGAGGCGCCGCACTCCGCAGGTCGGAGCCGGACGCAGGGCCGGGGCCGGGGCCGGGGTCGGGGCGGGGGCGGGGATGCTCGGCCGGGGCGCGGGCGGCCGGGAGGGCTCAGCCTCAGCTCCTCTAACAGCCTCTCCCCTCTCTCCTCTCCCCGCCCCCCGCGCCCGCGCGCGGCCGCTCTCCTCCCCGGCCCCTCACCCCCTCGCTTATCCTGCGCCCCCTCCCAGCCCCCGAGGAGCCGGAGCCGGCGGCAGAGCCAGGTAACCGCGGCTGCTTCGCTTCCGGAGAGCGATCCCGGGGCCTCGGGGCCCCGACCTCCGCGAGGACCAGCTCCGCGCCCCGCAACCCGCGCCCGGCCCGGCCCTTTAAGCCCGGAGCGCGCTCGCGCCCTCTGCTGGCCGCGAAGGGAACCAGCCTCGCGGAGGCTTTAACCCGTTCCCTTCCGTCTTAAAGGGACCGACACCCAAGCCTTCTTCCCCAGACTCGAGGGCCAAGCACAGAAGGGTTGGGTGTTTGCGGAGAGGCACCCCTCCCTCCCTCTCGTCTTCGCCTGTCCCTTACTTTTCTCCTTCATATACATTCAAAGGTTGGGGCCGGGGTTGCCGTAGGGGCTAGTGGGGGGGGGTGGGGAGGGTCTGGATTGCTATGGGGAGCGGCCGAGGACACAACTCCTGGGTCACCGAGCGAAGAGAGGGCGTGGGGCCTCCCTGCACTGCTAGGTCTTGATGGAGGAGGGTAGGAGCTCTGGGTGTGTAGGACGAGGGGCGGGGGCGGGGGTTGCCTTTTTTTTTTTTGGTCTCCTTATGGTCTGGAGGTTTGGACACCTGGGTTCCCAGCGATGGAGGAGGGGGATCCCCCATACCAGTTCTGAATGTATATCTGATGCGTGTGACCCTGTCCCTCCTAAAGGCCACCCCATTTCCCTTATCCTCTTTTACCCGCCAACCCCTCCCCCGGAGCTGCAGGAGAAGGGAACTGGGCTTGTGGGAACCACGGCTTGGGAAGGGGCGGGTCCCTCCTGTGGAAATGTCATGCCCACCCACCCACGAACTCTTGCTAATTATCTCTTTGTATCCCTCTCACCAGAAGAGGAGCGCCCCAAACCAAGGTGAGATCCTAGGAGGGGTGGGGGTTCCCATCACACCCCCTTAAATATATCTCCCACCTCCAGAGACAGGGTGCAAGCGAGGCAGAGAAGGAGAGTGGGGAAAGGAAGCATAGGAAAGGACAGTGATTTCCGCAAACATTTCTGTGGAACTTTCCACTTTGGTGTTTGGCGAGAGGCAGACTCTGCCTGCCCCGTTGGTGAAATAGACCCAGATCCGGCGACTGTAGCACAGTTGTTTGATTGTTCTTTGCGACCCCGTGGACTGTGGCCCACCAGGCTCCTCTGTCCATGGGATTCTCCAGACAAGAACACTGGAGTGGATTGCCATGCCCTCCTCCAGGGGATCTTCCAGATCCAGGGATCGAACTAACATCTCCTACATCTCCTGCATTGGCAGGTGGATCCTTTATCCCTGAGCCACCCGGGGAAGCCCATGGTAACACAGAGGAGGGGACTATCTGTGCTCTAGGCAATCAAGGAAGGCTTCCTAGGAGAGGTGACGCCTGAGAGACAAGGAGTTTGCTAGCTGAAGGAGGTATAAGGGAGATGAGGAAGCAAGTGGTGTGTGCAAGGTCCCGTGTTTCAGGGGAGAGATACAGACACAGGAGAATCCAAACTAGGAGACCAGTGGGGCCATGGAGCTCACGGAGGGGAGAGAGGCCACCTGGGGCGTGTCATATTGAGACCAAAGCTTGGCAATCCAGGACTTCCCTGGCAGTCCTGTGGTCTTAAGACTACGCTCCCAATGCAGGGAGTATGGGTTTGGTCCCTGCTTGGGGAATTAAGATCCCACATACTGTGTAGTGCAGCTAAAAACTAAAAAACCAAAACAAACCCAAAGCTTAGAGATGCAAGGAGGCAGCAACCCGAGCATACAAAGCAGAAATCCTTGGGGCCTCTGCGGACAGTGCGTGAATTTCACTGTGGCTATAGAGGGATGGGCCTGTGGAGGCCAGGGCACTGGGGAGCTAACGGAGGGTTCTGAGCAGAGAAGCCAGAGGCTCAGATCTGAGTGAGAGCCAGGTGTACAGGAAAGCACAGCTGTGCTTCAGCACCAGGGAAGCCTTGTTTGAGCAGGGAAGTTCCCAGGGGTGGGTGTGGAGTGGTATATCAAAGGAAGGGTATTGCAGGCAGGGCAAACAGCATGTGCAAATGTCCGGGGGCATTGGGGTGCATGACATGGCCAGGGAATTGTGGGACGAGGTGAGGCCCAAGCTGGGGCAGAGGGCTTAGGGTAGAAAGGGACCACCAGCTGAGAGAGCCCCAGGGTTCCGTGTTGTTTTGTCATGGCACGTGGCATGTGGGCTCTTAATTCTGAGGCCAGGGATGGAACCCACACCTCCTGCAGTGGGAGCACAGGGTCTTAAGCACTGGACTTCCAGGGAAGTTCCAAGAACCCCAGGTTGGTGAGCTCAGTTAGAGCAGGGTTTGTGCAAAGACAGGAAATGTTCAGGAGGCATCTGTTCACTGGTGTCTGGGGTTTGAGGAAGAGTCTGTGCTGGAGACAGAGGCTAATCCTCAGTAAATGATGGCAGTTGAAGTCATGGGAATGAATGACTGACCTATGAATGAATCGAATGAATCGAAGAGCAAAAGTCCCACCAGGGGACAAGGAGACAGAGATGGGACAGGCAGAGAAATAGGAAGCAAGTCAGGAGGAGGTGCTGTTTTAGAAACCAAAGAAGAGGGCATTTCCCTGGTGGTCTGAGGGTTAAGATTCTGCCCTCCCAGTGCAGGGGGCATGGGTTCAAATCTTGGTCAGGGAACTGACCCACATGCTGCACCATGCAGCTAAAAAAAAAAATTAATAAAGAAAATTCTAAGAAACGGGAGGACCCCAGGGCTGGAAATTAAGGGCAGCCCCTCATAGCAGCACCACCCAATACGAATACAACGCAAGCCACATATGTAACTGAATTATTATTATTATTTTTTTGCTAGCTGCATTTGAAAAAGTAAAATGGGTAAAACGAATCCCAATAGCATATTTTACTCAACGCGTTGTACTGGAAATCGCATCGTTGGGACACTAAGCCATATAAACGTCCTTAGTGAAACATTTTACATTCGTGGGTTCCACCGAGTCTGTGGAACCAGGGCGTGCATCTCACGGCAGCCTGTCCGATGCGGACCGGCCGCACGGCAGGCGCTCAGGACCCACGTGAGGCTGATGCTGCCCCGCCGGAAGGTCAGGGCACTCAGCGTTTCCCTTCTGTCCACGCAGCCGGCCTGTGGTACCTCCTCTGATCCCGCCAAAGATCCCAGAGGGGGAGCGTGTGGACTTCGATGTAAGTAACAGACGCCCCATCCCGGGCGGGGCTGCTAGCCTCTAGGGCGCGAATTAGGAAGCGGCGCCCCTCCCTATTTTTTCTCCTCCTTCTTCTTCTTTTTTGGCATGCTTGCTTTCCGACACACTCCTGGAATTGCGTCCTCGCGGCCCCCTAGGGTCAGAGCAGGGTGTTCGCTGCCATCTGCTGGACATCGAGAGCAGGGCAGCTGTCTGTCCCAGCGGACGGTCAATCCCACAAACTCTTGCGGTCCAGGGGTCCCCCACTGACGCTTCTCAGAGGTGCTGCGGGGCTGGTGCCTTCTCGGGGTACCACCTGGGGATGACCAGGCTCCCGCCCTCCGTCCCTCAGGACATCCACCGGAAGCGCATGGAAAAGGACCTGCTGGAGCTGCAGACACTCATCGACGTCCACTTTGAGCAGCGGAAGAAAGAGGAAGAGGAGCTGGTGGCGCTAAAAGAGCGCATCGTGAGTGGAGGGCGGTGGGCTTCCCCCAGTTCGCCCCTCGCCTCCCAGCCTCTGGGTCCTGAGAGATACGGAGCATGGTCGCCGTCCAGTGCAGACCCAAGGCTGAAACTTTCCGGATCGCACCCAAGTTGATGCTTGTCTCCACTCCTGACCTGACCTGACCTGGGAAGGGATAAGGGGGTACGTGGTGGTCCCTGCACCCGCTCAGCCCTCTGCCTCTTCCAGGAGCGGCGCCGGGCGGAGAGAGCCGAGCAACAGCGCTTCAGAACCGAGAAGGAGCGAGAGCGTCAGGCCAAGCTGGCGGTGGGTGCCTCCCCTCCTCCTGGGAGCGGTTTTCCATTCGTGATCTTCTCTGTGACCCCAAGAAAGTCCACATGCGTATTATCCATGGATCTTGCTGTTGAAAGGGAGGGAAACCCCAACCCCAACTGAATTTAGCAGAAGGAGAGTTTTATTGGCTCATATAACTAAATTGCCTAAGGCAGGGCCTGCTTCAGGCATGGCTGGATCAAGGGACTTAAATACTATCACAAAGACCCAGGTTTTCTCTTTCCATCCTTTGGCCTATATTTATGTGCACAATGTGTCCAGGAGGGTGCCTGGCATGTTCCTGGTCTGAGCTCTGAAAATCCTGACTCCCATCAGTCCTAGGCAGGAGTGACCAAGGTCCAGTAGCAGGTCTGGCTTAAACTCCTCTTTCTCTCTGGGACAAATCCTAGGATGTTTTCAGATTGTTCACCTGCCATTGTGGAGTGAATCACTGGCTGGTTGGGAGAAACTGAGGAGAACGCTCCCATTGCTACAGACCTTGGAAACATGACCTGACTTGAATGACCCACTCATTTTCTTTGTTTTTTGGCCGCACCTCGCGGCGTGTGGGATCTTAGTTCCAGGGTTTGAACCTGTGCCTCCTGCAGTAGAAGTGCAGATTCTTAACCACTGGACCACCAGGGAAGTCCCCCAAACCACTGTTAAAGAACAGGAATTGGGTGCTGTGGTAGACAAAGGACTGGTCTCCCGGAGGAAGGGGACCCGAGCCGAGGGGTGCAGGCAGCCCCGAGAAGCTGGAAAAGGAAAGGGGGTGACTCTCCGCTCACGGCCCTAGGAGGAGGCTGTGTGCCCCGTGACTTAGCTCCTGAGACCCACTGCAGACTGAGCTGCAGAAATGCAAGGTGATAAATTGACATTGCTTTAAGCCACTATGTTTGCAGATTACAGCAGTGAGAGGAAGCTCATTCAGGTGGGGAACTATGGGCAAGCCCCACATCTCGCCTGTCCCTCCAGTGGGGAAGGGCTTTGGTCGGGGCGAGCGTCTAATTCTGGAACATACAACGCAGACTTTCCGGATGTGGTCATGCCTCAGTGAAGGCATTCTGGAGCCCCTTCCTCAGGCTCAAGGTCAAGAGCCTCTTGACTCTGCCCCCTCCGCCACTCCCATGACCAGTTACCCTCTTTGCCCCTCTGAGGACAGTCATTCTCCTCTCATGAGACTAAAGGAGAGTAAGTCTCAGAGAGGGCAAGTACCTACACGGAGGTCACACAGCAAGATCACCGCTGGCCATTGCAGGCTGGAGCACGCAGAGAAAAGCAAGCATATCCCCACCCCCCACGTCAGATTAAGTTTTCCTGGGGGCAGGGGCAGCATATTAAGGCTCAGAGAAGACGAAGGACTGGCCGGTGGTCACACACCCAGGCCTGGAAGGGCCAGGAGGAAGTATTTGCATCCTTGTCTGCTCTGATATTGACCTTGTCTCTGGTGAGCTTCCCTGGTGGCTCAAATGGTAAAGAATCTACCTACAATGCAGGAGGCTGGGGTTTGATCCCTGGGTTGGGAAGATCCCCTGGAGAGGAGAATGGCAACCCATCCAGTGTTCTTGCCTGGAGAATCCCATGGACAGAGGAGCCTGGAGGGCCACAGTTCATGGGGCTGCAGAGAGTCGGACACGACTGAATCGACTAACACTTTCTCATGCTTGAGTCTGATTGACCCCTGATTCACTCGGTGCAGAATTGGCCTCCCTGATGCCCCCCTCAGGTGCCCTCCCCTCTCAGTCTAGGGGGGTGGGGGAGGCCCAGGGGTGAACCCCGTTCTTCCCACAGGAGGAGAAGATGCGGAAGGAAGAGGAGGAGGCCAAGAAGCGGGCCGAGGACGACGCCAAGAAGAAGAAGGTTCTGTCCAACATGGGTGCCCATTTTGGGGGTTATCTGGTCAAGGTGAGTTCAGCCTGCTGGGGCCTGAGGTCTGGGGTCCCGGGGGAGGCAGCTGGGGTCTGAGGAGGAGAGGCTGGGGGAGCCACCCCCCACCTCATGGTGCCCCCTTCCCACCCTCAGGCAGAACAGAAGCGAGGGAAGCGCCAGACGGGGCGTGAGATGAAACTGCGTATCCTGTCTGAGCGTAAAAAGCCTCTGAACATCGACCACATGGGAGAAGAGCAGCTCCGGTAGGCGGGAGGGGCCCGGGTGGCAGACAGGCAGATGGGGTGACCCCTGGCCCAGGTCTGAGTGGGCGGAAACGCTGGCGCTGTGTGACGGCAAGTGTCTCTCCCTCTCTGGGCCACTCCCCTGTGGAGTGTCACTGATGTAGGACTTATGTTTTTGGTGCCAAGACCTGTAGAGTCTGGGAGATGATAGGAAACCAGACCACAGGGCTGACCAAAATTGAGGCGATAATGTTGGTCTGATGATGTCCCCTGGGAATTCCAAACGGGCTCCCTCTTCTACCTGAATTAAAGCCAGACACACTGGCAACAATTTCCCAGGCAAATCGCTTCTGGTCGGAGCTCCGTCTTTCCCTTCACAGCTCACTCTGGGCACAGCCTGCCTCTCAGGATAAGCCCTCAGAGGGAAGGCCGGGGAGGGTCTTCCCTCGGGGGCCTCCTCTGTGTCTTAAGCGCCCAGGCACGGCCCTTAAAGTCAGAAACACCCACCACCCCAGAGGCGGCGCAGAGAGGGGACTTGGAGCTCAGTACCTGAGACTGCTTGCCAGGGGTCAGTGCCAGCTCCACCACTTAAGCTATGTGATCTTAGGCAGTTGTTGACCTCCTCTGAGTCTTGCTTTCCTCACTGGTAAAAGGAGGCTGTGATAACAGAGTCTACATCACAGAGCAGTGAAATGTCAGCGAGCAGTAGCCCATGTGGAGGGCTTGCAGCTCTGTGAGGTAGATACCATTATACTATCATCACCGTCAGCTTAGAGATAACAAACCAGAACATTAAAAAAGCCAGCAAACAAAAAAGGGCACAGAGGGGTTAAAGAACCTTTCCAGGGTTGCACAGCCTGCAGGCACAAGAGTGGGGATTGGAACCCAGGAAGTCTGGTGTGGTAATCTGTGTTCTTCATCACGTATTTACGAAGGGGCATGATGGTAAATGCTTCCCGAGTGGATCTCCAGAGGCTAAAAGTCCACATCTCAGCGTCTGCTCATTTCCATGGTGTAAATGCTCCCAGGACGCTGATTTCAAACCCCCAGTGTGAGGACCCTGTGCTCAGAGTTGGGGATGGATATGCAGAGTCGACTCCAGCCCCCTCCCTCCCAGGAAACATTATCGCGGGGCCTGGACTAAATAGTATGTCGCTTGGCCATAGTCACAAGCCAGAGAATTCCAGATCTGGTGTTTGAACCTATGCTTTCTGACTCCAGGACCGGGGCCCTTAGCCATGCTACCATTCTCCCTTAGAGAGACAGGGACATGGAGAAGCGGGCAGAGATTTAAAGACCCCCTGCTGCAATCTACTTTGCATGTTAACAAAAGGGCCCCAAATTATTAACACAATGGCACCAGTAAAGCCAAATTCAAAGGGTTCCCTCAGCCCCTCTGGGCCCGGGCCGGCCTGGCTCCCTTCCCTGACAGCCCTTCTGCCCGGCCAGGGAGAAGGCCCAGGAACTGTCGGACTGGATCCACCAGCTGGAGTCAGAGAAGTTTGACCTGATGGCGAAGCTGAAGCAGCAGAAATATGAGGTGAGACCCGTGTTTGCTGGAGGCCAGGCCGGGCTGGGGCTGGGTGCTTGGCTGGGTTTGGGTCAGGGGGCAGGGGGCGGCTCTCCCTCCAGCTCTACCAACACATCCCTCTGGTCTCCGCAGATCAACGTTCTGTACAACCGCATCAGCCACGCCCAGAAGTTGTAAGTGTGAACGAGCCTGTGCCCCACACCCGTCCCTCTGACTCTGTCTCTCCTGCTGCCCCTGACTCTGAGTTTCAGCCCCAGCCACCCTCTCTTGGGGGCTCTGTCTTCATCCCTCTTTCTCTGGAACGTTCTCATAACCTGTCCTTTTCTCTCCATCTCCGGTTCTCTTCTGGGGTCTCAATCCCCCTTTCTATGTTCCTCTTAATCACTAGTCCTCCGAGGCGGGGGGGTGATCTCCCCCCCACACACACCCAGGGGACATCAGGGGATGTCCGGAACACGTTTGGGGAGGGGGTCCTACTGTCCCCTGCTGGGAGGAGCTCAGGGCTCCTGTTCAGTGTCCTGCGATGCTCAGGACGGTCCCCAAATGTCACCGGTGCTGATGTCGAGAAGCACGGCTTTTTCTCTGTTTCCACTCTGTCTCCCCGCCCTGCTTCCCTCCCTCTCTCCATCTTTCTGCCTCAGTTTCCATCTTTCTCTTCCCCCGCAGCCTCCCCGGCCCTCTCTCTGTCACTGTCCCCTTCCTCCCCCCAGCTCTGTGTCCATAACCATTTATCAGTGCCCACGTGAACATCCTGAGCTGGCCCAGTGACACCACCTCCTGCCTGGCAATGGGCTGGTGATGGCTAATCGTGCCACCCCAGGCAGCGAACCCCCCCAAGAGCAGGCAGTGGCGGGCATCTTCCCCTGGCAGGGAGGGCGGGGCCCATCTCAGAGGTGGGCGGGGAGGAGCTCCTTCCTGACACCCCTCCTTCTCCTCCAGCCGGAAGGGGGCCGGGAAGGGCCGCGTCGGAGGCCGCTGGAAGTGAGGAGCTGGGCACAGCGCCCCCCCACCCCCTCGAGGCACCTGGGAGTCCTTGGCGTGTGCGCCCATCCAGGGTGTGTGTCCATCTGGGGCTTGAAATAAATGCTCCCCCTGCAGCACGTGCTGAGTCCTGTGTTATTATGAACGCCCAGCTGGCCATGGCGAGGGCACCAGCTCACAGCTGCTGGGAGAATCCTCTCACCAATCTTGAGGGCCATGTGTAAGACTGACCCCTCACCCACAGCTGGTGGTCATGCAAAACGGTGTGACCTCTCTGGAAAGGAGTCGGGCAGGTCTTCAAAAAGTTAACCATAGTGTTACCATTTGTTGTTGTTTAGTGGCTCAGTTGTGTCTGAGTCTTTGCGACTCTGTGGCCTGTAGCCTGCCAGGCTCCTCTGTCCATGGGGTTCTCCAGGCGAGAACACTGGAGTGGGTTGCCATTTCCTTCTCCAGGGGATCTTCCTGACCTGGGGATCAAACCCCCATCTCCTGCATTGGTAGGTGGGATCTTTACCGCTGAGCCATGCTGCTGCTGCTGCTAAGTCGATTCAGTTGTGTCCGACTCTGTGCGACCCCAGAGATGGCAGCCCACCAGGCTCTCCCGTCCCTGAGATTCTCCAGGCAACAACACTGGAGTGGGTTGCCATTTCCTTCTCCAACCGCTGAGCCTTAGGCCCTAGCAATTCCGCCCCAAGAGAACGGAAAATCTATATTCTCACGAACACATGTACAGGAATCTCAGCAGCAGCATAGCTCAGGATACCCAAGAAGCGAGAACAACCCAAACGGCCATCCACTGGTGAACGGATATGAGGGAACACTATTCAGCTGTAAAAAGCAATGCGGCTCTCACACAGGCTTCAGTGCAGATGAGCCGGCAAATCAGAATGAAGGAAGCTAGATGCAAATGGCCACACACTATGCGATTCCATTGATGTGAAATTTCTCGAAGGCAAATCCACAGAGGCAGGGAGCAGAGGTGGTCTCCAGGGACACAGGAGAAGGAAGGAGTGGGGGAGGGTAATGGCTAGGCGGATGGTGCTTCTTCTGGGGGTGATGAGAGTGTTCTGGCATTACAACCTTGGAATAGACTAAAAAAACCCCTCTGATCACGTTACTATTAAGATATATATGAGATAGATAACCAACAAGGACCTGCTGTAGAGCACAGGGAACTCTGCTCGATGTATTGTAGCAGGGCAGTCCGGGCTTCCACTGCCAGGGTCTTGGGTTCAATCCCTGGTTGGGGAACTATGATCGCGAAAGCCACACGATGCAGCCAAACAAACAAACTCCAAACTAATAACCTATAAGGGAAAAGAATCTGTAAAAGTCTATATATAACTGGGTCACTTTGCTGTAACCTGAAACTAACGCAACGTTGTAAGTTAACTAGACTTCAATTTTTAAAAATGGCTAAAAATAAATAAATAAAAGCACTATGGGTCTTGGAAAAAAAAAAAAAAAGAAAAGAAATCCTAAAGTGGATAAACCTAAAGAAAACGAAGCCTGCCATCAGGTGCCTCCCGCCTTCCTGCTCGGCTTCCACCTATGAGGTTGCAGACTGGTCCCGAGATGATTTCTGGAGCTCTGCGCCGTCCCATCCGCTTCCCAGAAGGAAGGCAGGAAAAGACGAGAAGGCAGACACGGGCACCTCTTGGCCGAGTCAAACCACTTTCCGAAGCCTTCCTGGACAGCCCCCACCCCGCCCCAGTCGTGCTCACTTACATCTTATCTCGACCCCTGACGGCAGAGATGACTAGGTCTCCTCTGGCTCTGGAGCCAGCGGGGTGCGTTGCTGCTCCAAACAAAAGCAGGCTTCTTGTGTTTGAGGAAGGATGCAGTAGTGATGGGCAGGCAGTTGGCGGTCTCCGACCCAGTCTCCGGCCACCCACATACAGAGTCCCCGTGCCTGGAACACACTCCCAGGCTCCCCTCGGATGAAGGTCCAGAGTCTCAGGGAGGCAGATCAGCTTTGTCTGTCCGGCTTGGGTGTGCCTCTGGGTGGTTTGACATTATATAAATACAAACACAAGCTCTCCCTCTCTAGCTAACCCATGCTGGTGGAGATGGAGCAGGGCCATTGTAATACTGATAATTTAGAAACAAACCTCCCACGTGGGAAAGAGGAGAGAGAGAAGCACACTGAAGTCATTGGGGAGGAGAAGAGATCTTAGGTACAGATCTGGAAAATCTGGGAACCTGGTTCTAGATTTTGGATAAAATGCATTTTTTATAAGCACCGTGGTCCCTGACACTGCAAGGCGGAGGGCTTCTTTCTGGGCCTGTGTCCTTGGATAACCTTTGGGAAGATGCCATTCTTGAGATGGTTGTCAACCTCAAAGCCTGTTGGCATGAGTTTAAGGACACAGCGGATGTTTTCGTGTGTTGAAAGTCACAGCAGGTCAGCCACAGGGTGCCTTTCGCAATATAATTCTCTCTCTTTTTAACAATTAATTAATCGGTATTTCTGAGAAGGCAATGGCACCCCACTCCAGTACTCTTGCCTGGAAAATCCCATGGATGGAGGAGCCCGGTAGGCTGCAGTCCATGGGGTCGCTGGGAGTCGGACACGACTGAGCGACTTCACTTTCACTTTTCACTTTCATGCATTGGAGAAGGAAATGGCAACCCACTCCAGTGTTCTTGCCTGGAGAATCCCAGGGACAGGGGAGCCTGGTGAGCTGCCGTCCATGGGGTCGCACAGAGTCAGACACGACTGAAGCGACTTAGCAGCAGCAGCAGCAGCAATCGTTATTTATTTTGGCTGTGCTGTCTCTTCATTGAGGTGTGGGCTTCTCTAGCTGCGGTTTGAATTCTCAGTACTTGCTGCACGTGGGATCTCAGTTCCCGACCAGGGGTCGAACCCATGTCCCCTTCACTGAGAACATGAAGTCTTATCCACTGGACCACCAGGGAAGTCCTAACAATATAATTCTCTCTTAAATGTAAAAGGTTCATTTGTGCAAATAACTCTTTCAAGGACGGTTAAAATAGAAGTTAGAACTGACTTCTACTATGCTTACCCCTGTTTTCTCACAGAACAGAGGAGTCAACTTGATACTTTGTGAATGTCCTCTTGCATCCCTTTATCCGAACCATCTTTATGAGGTCAGTTTTTCTGCCTCTTGCAGGGAAAAAGGGAACATGTTATCTTTCCAAGGCTATTTTCACCAGCTGTGAGGTTAAGCATCAACATTCCAGTGCTAGCATTGAGAGAAAACAACAGGCTTGAGAAGTGAAAAAAACCTTCACCGTGGAAAAGAGAAGGGCAGAAGAGAATTGTAATGAGTAAAATATAAAAATGCCTGTACAGAGCCAACGTCTACCTATGAGACAGGCCAGGTACACCGTCTCAACAGCTCCTGGAGGCAGAGATGAAGAGATTAAGCCTAGGTCCTAGATCAGACCCCACAGTTAGGAAGTGTCAAGAGACAAGATCAAATCTAGGAATGCCTAAACCAGAGCTGGAATTCTTATCCATTGTAGTAGAAAAGAATTTGTTAAACAGAGGTTCAAGTCTAAATGCAGCAGTCAACCTAAAGATGGCTAACAAAACTCACAGTGGGAGCATGTCCCATAGGAGGTTGTGTGGGTTGAGCAGATACTCTAAATCGTGTCTCCTGTAAATAAAAACCATAAAACTATAGACATATTTATATCACAGCTTACAGACACAGCGAACACAAGCTTCCAAAAACAGTATACACTGGGCTATAGACACAACCACAAACACACACATCACAGTTATGCACACGTCGGGAAGATCCCCTGGAGAAGGAAAGGGCAACCCACTCCAGTATTCTTGCTTGGAGAATCCCATGGACGGAGGAGCCTGGTGGGCTACAGTCCACGGGGTCATAAAGAGTTGGACACGACTTCACTTTTCACTTTATAGAGACACAGATAACCAAAGACACCCTAACAACATACACACCATTCAAGCTGCCTGGAGAAGAAGGTGGGTGTATACGTTGAATGGGAAGTGTGGGATTGAAGGACTACATATCCCCAAAGCCACCCCAACGGCTATCCCTTTTGTATCCATCCCAGTGGTCTCCAGACTTCACGGGATCTGTAGTTTATTTCTTAGCACAGGCCCAAGAACTTTAAAGTGGGTAGAGCTGATCTGACATTCCTTGGAAAACAGAACTCTTGCCTCTGTATTTCAGAGCCATTCTTTGTGATTTTCGGAGAAGGCAATGGCAACCCACTCCAGTACTCTTGCCTGGAAGATTCCATGGACGGAGGAGCCTGGTAGGCTGCAGCCCATGGGGTTGCTAAGAGTTGGACACGACTGAGCGACTTCACTTTCACTTTTCACTTTCATGCATTGAAGAAGGAAATGGCAACCCACTTCAGTGTTCTTGCCTGGAGAATCCCAGGGACGGAGAAACCTGGTGGGCTGCCATCTATGGGGTCGCACAGAGTCGGACACGACTGAAGCGACTTAGCAGCAGTAGCAGCTTTGTGATTTGTATAGGTCTTTTCTCTGGTTTCGGAGTGCTTGCTTCCTTCCCAATGAGGATTAAGGTGCAGAGTACTTAAGATGAGGCTCACATCGTGCTTTATGATGTTATGTATGAGTCAACCCGCCCTCCACGTCCATAAAAAGTCCTCGCCTTGGACTACAAATCCCAGCATGGCTTGCGAGGACGAACAGCCTGGACTACATTTCCCAGCCTGCTCCACGTCCCAAGATGGTAGCAAGTAGAGGGGAGGGCCGGTGAAGGCTCTGAGGAGCTGTTATTGCGGACCCTGCCTCTTGGGTTCCCTTTCTGATGTAATCCAGGGGTTCCATCAGGGACTGGGGGTGCTTTGGACCAACCGTGCCTTTAGGGTCGTGGCCCCCAGTACTACGTTTCCCAGCGTGCCCAGCGGCCGATTGCCGTGACCTTTGTACCGTAATTTTTACTTCCCAAGGTGCCCTAGGCGGTCACCCAGGGATTTTCTTGGTGTAAGGGTTGCGGACTCAATTTCCCATGGTATCTGGCGTTTCTCAGGACCTAGGGAATCCATTCATTTATTCATTCATTCAAAATACTGTTCCCGATCGCGTTTTATTAGGTCTTGGCAATGGGAACAGGGATGCACACAGACGACAAAAATCCCTGTTCTCCTGGGGCTTATTTCTAGTTGAAGGGATAAAACAAACCCAAAATAAGTAAATCACATGGTATGAGGAAAGCGGTAAGGTGTATGGAAAAATTAGTTCTGTATTTTTTAGGACTCCCGGGCTATCAAGTCCGTTTCCCGCTTGGGTTCCTTGATACTCTGAACTACATTTCCCACATGCCCCGGGGCACATCTCCGGCCTTTAGACTCCATTTCCCAGCACCCCCAGGGGGCATCCTCTTACTCAGATTTCCTTTTGAAACCGCTGAGCCGCGAATTTCCCAGTGTACCTCGGGGCAGATCGAGGCCGGAATGTGGCCGAGACAGATTTCCGCTTGTGGACTCCACTCCACTCCGCCCCGCGGCCTTCTCTGAGGCTGTTGCCACGACCTCTCCCGGCTGCGGACTCCATTTCCCAGCGCGCCCCGGGGCGGCGTGGTGACGTTGCGCGCCGGGCGGGGGCCGGTAGATCCTTGGGCGGCGCGGGGCTGGCGGCAGTTCCCGGCGGCCCGGGGGCGGGCGGTGGCGGCGGCGGCGGCACTTGGGGCTCGGTCCTTGGCGCTCGCTCGCTCGCTCGTTCGCTCACGGGCGGGCGGGCGGCGCGATGTCGGATGAGGACGGCCCCGGGGCGGGCCCCGGGGCGGCGGCAGCAGCGGCCCGCGAGCGGCGGCGGGAGCAGCTGCGGCAGTGGGGGGCGCGGGCGGGCGCCGAGCCGGGCCCCGGGGAGCGGCGCGCCCGCACCGTGCGCTTCGAGCGCGCCGCTGAGTTCCTGGCGGCCTGCGCGGGCGGCGACCTGGACGAGGCGCGCCTGATGCTGCGCGCGGCCGACCCCGGCCCCGGCGCCGAGCTGGACCCCGCCGCCCCGCCGCCCGCCCGCGCCGTGCTCGACTCCACCAACGCCGACGGCATCAGCGCCCTGCACCAGGTCAGCGCCCGGGTCTGCGCCGCCCGGAGCACCCTCCCTCCCCTGCCCGGAGGCACCCCGGCCGGCCCTGCTCTGAGCCGTCCCCCTTTCCCTTCCGTCCCACCTGGGGCTCCCCTCTCCCGACCCTGAGCCTCTGGAGCTGACGTTGGCTTTTGCCATTCTGAGCCGCCCTTTCCCTGGCCCCGAACCGTCGCTGCCGGCCTCAGCTCGGTGCATCCCTGTCTTGTCACTTCGCGGTGCTCTTTCCCGACCTTGGGGGCTCTCTGCTAGTCTCGCCCGTGCGATCGCCATCCGTGCCACCTCGACTCTGCCATCTAGTGCTGGGCCTGCCTCTTTCCTGAGTCTGTGCCCCTTGCAGCCCCACCGGTGCCTCCTGTTCCCCCATAGGTACCAGTGCCCCACCCTTCCACCCCCAGCAGCATAGCATCGCCGTCCTCCCTGCCTGTGCTCTCCCTGCCGCCCGGCCTCTCTGCGTGGGGCCACCTCTGTCATCCCCGGCCCGTGCCATCTGTTGCTATCTAAGGGTGTTCTTTCCTGAGCCCCCACCTTCGAGGCTCTGTACTCCTGAAGTGAGTGCTTCCCTTGCCCGGATCAGCTCAGGCCGTCTCCCCTGCCCCCATTCACCCTCATGTCCTCCGTCATTTCTCCTTCTCGGGCTGTGCCACCTCTTGCCTCCCAAGGCAAGGCCTTCTCTCAGGGGTGTTTCTCCTCCAGGAACCTCCTCTCTCCCTCTCTCTCCTGTTGCTTTGGCCAGGTCTGCATCATCACACCCCCCTTTTTTTTCTGGGCAGACTCGAAGCACCCACCTCTTCCTGGCTTTGGACCGCCTCTCTATCCTCTGGTCACCTTGCATTCTCTGCCCGGATACCCTCCTGTGGATCTGGGCAGCGCCCCCCTCCTGCAGAGTGTGTCGTCTCTCCCAGCCCCGATCTTGTCACCTTCTCAAGAGATCCAGAGCCAGGTTACTCCCCTCTGTCCACAGCCTGGGCCCTCGTGGCTTCCCCAGATGCGCTAACCGCTGCCTTCGAGCTGCTTCTGTTCCAGAACCAGGCCCACCATAGGCCCCACTACCAGGGTTCTCTCTGGTTCGGGGTGCTCCTGTGACCCCCCACCCCCTTTCTTCAGTGGGGCCATCAGGCACAGTTCACAGAGGACCCCCTGTCCCCGAGGCTGTCTCCCTCCTAGTCGCCTCAAATTGGTCCAGTCCCCAGCCCTCTCTTCCCTGCCAGAACCCCTGGGGTTTGGTTACTTTGGGACCCAGAGAGGACCCAGGGAAGGGAACCTGGGCAGGGAGCAGGGGGCTGGGGAGGAGCCGGAAGGGGCCCATGTGCCAGGTTCCCAGGAGGAACTGCAGCTCAGGAGGGTAGGCCAGTCCTGAGTTCTGATCTCGGCTCCTCGAGTGAGTGGCTTCGAATGCGAGTCTTTTCTCTGCGCCTCAGGCGTCTTGCCTGCGAATGGGCTGGCAGGGACACCCTGCAGGAAGTACCTGATGTCCAGTTGGCGGTTTCAGCCCTTGGTCCAGGTGCCGTCTCTCACCCCCTCGCCCCACCCCAGCACCCCCAGGCCCGTGCCCTGCAGAGGCCGCAGTGTTCTCTGGGTCACCCTCCTCCCTCTAGAGGAGGGTCCCCCTTCCTGAGGCCTCACAGGGTCTCAGAACTTGACATGCCCGGGGCAGGGGCCTCAGGTTTCCGAGTCCCTTTCCTGCACCGCTGTCCCTGCCCCGGCTCCCCGGGACCTTTCTGAAGGCGTTCCTGGCCCTGCCTTTCAGGCTGGGCTGCGCTCCCCAGCCTGTCCCTTGGCCCAGACCCTGCCCCGCAGAAGGCCACCCCTGTCAGTCAGTGGGGTCCCTCTCGCCTTCCTGCTATAGGCGAGAGGAACTCACTCGCCACGGCTCTGCCAGAGGCCTGGAGGGGATTAGGGCATCCATCCGAGGCGCAGAGAGGGGGAGTCACCCAGCGGGGCTTTGGGTCAGGTCTGGGTGTTTGCTGACCAGCTTGTGCCAGCTTGCCCAAGACTGGCCTCGTTTTTAGCTCCGAAAGTCCCAGGTCCCAGGAAACCCCCGGACAGGCAGGCGGGATAGTCGCTCATGTTGTCTGGGTGAGTCCGGCAGCCGTGGTTTCTGTTCCCCCTGGAGCAGGTCCCCTGGCGTCAGCTCCCTGCTCTGGCTGTGACCCCAGGAGGTCTCACATCCCAGCCCCTACCCCTCGACAAGGTGACAAGGCCGGTATAGGCTGCCTCATCCCCAGATTACCTGGTAATTAGTGACTGGGGTCTGGGATAGGAAAGACTGTGAACCAGGATTCTTAGGTGTAAATAGGGAGGGGGTCGGAGAGTCTAGGTCCCCTGGGTCTGAGGGGGGAGGGGCGGGGGGCCTGGACCCCCAGGTCTGAGGAGGAGGGCGGGGCCTGGATTCTTGGTCCCTGGCGCCCAGGCCGCAGGCATCTTTCGCACGGATGCCTGTGCCCGTCCAGGTCCTTGAAAGGGAAAGGCCTGTCTCCCTCCTTGCCCCCCCTCTCATCACCATGGCAACCGGTGGAAATAAACGGCGCCCAGAGTTCATCCCGTTCCCAGGGCATGTGTGGCCCCCCTTTTGCAGCCTGAGTTTCCATGACTTCATGCTCTTGGCCCTCGTAGCTTCCTCCCCCTGCTCCAGGCGACTAGCCGTGGAGAGGTGAGGGAGTCGGAGGCTAATCTCCCCTGAGAACCCGGGAGGCCAGGTCCACTCCTGTCCCTCAGCCCTGCTCAGGCCCAGTGCCCACTCCGTGTTCGCACGCGTCCCGGGCGAAACCCTTTCTCACCCTGGCCTGCTGTGCGGCACCGGCGAGGGCTTTGGTCTCCTGGTGCTGGGATCTCTTCTTCCATCAGAGAAGACCCTGACAGCCCTTGGAGTGGGGAAGGTGCCCGTGGACGCCCCATGATGGGGCACCCTGTGCCTCTTCTCAGGCCCCAGGCCTGGGCGCACCTTCTCTCAGCCGTCTCTCCCAGTGTTGGGATCCTGCCCGGGACCCTCACCACTGCCCCGCCCCCTCCCAGGTTCGCAGGGACCTGGTGACCCTAGCAGCCCCGCATGGCCTTGGGCCCCAGGGTCTGCTGTCTTCCCACCAGGGACACGGCAGGGCTGTGGTCAGCTCTCCTGGAGAGTCTGCTGGGTCTGAGGAGGAGAGCCTGGGTCTCTTCCCTTGGGTTCAGTTCTGGGGGCCCATCCTCCGTGGTGACTGGGGTGCGTCTCGTGAACAGGCATGGTTCGGGATCCCTACAGCTCCTCTCCTCTCTGGCCAGCTCCTCCTCTCACGGTCACCAGTGAGCCCCAGAGGCCTGCCTGGCGTGGCCACCGGGAAGCCAGGCTGTGCAGGGCTGGGAGGGTCCCGCGGACATGGTGCCTTCCAGGACCCTTGGGGTCTTCCTCCGGATCCTTGCCCGGTCGGCCCTGGGTCCCCCTTGAGGCCCTGGCGGGGTCCTGCCTTGCCAGGCACGCAGAGGGGTCCGGGATGGTGAGGGTGACCCCCTGCCACACCCCCCCAGGCCTGCATCGACGAAAACCTTGAGGTGGTGCGCTTCCTGGTGGAGCAGGGCGCCACGGTGAACCAGGCGGACAATGAGGGCTGGACGCCCCTACACGTGGCCGCCTCCTGCGGTTACCTGGACATTGCCAGGTGAGGCGGGGAGGGTGGGCGGCCCGCTGGGCGTGGGGCCCGGACCCCTCCATCCTGACCGCGGCCCGCCCCTGCCTCCCCAGGTACCTCCTGAGCCACGGGGCCAACATCGCTGCAGTCAACAGTGACGGGGACCTGCCTCTGGACCTGGCCGAGTCCGATGCCATGGAGGCGCTGCTGAAGGCGGAGATTGCCCGCCGAGGTGGGCCTGGGGCGGGGCGCAGGGCTCCTGCCGCTGGGGCCTCTGTTGCCAAGGACCCGGACCCCAGGGTCTCAGTGTGGCCTGGACCGTTTAACCGAGAAGAAGTAATTGAGGCAGCGTTTGGCTCATCTCGGGGTGACTGAGGAAACTGAGCACAGGAGTTGTGCTGAGGGGTGGGGGGCAGTGAGGAATGCTGAGTCTTCTGGGGGTCTGGTCTGCTGTACTCAGGATCACTGCGCCCCAGGGTCCTTAATAGGGGGCCCAGGACCCCCTAAACTCCCTGGCCACGCTCAGTTTTCTAGGGGGAGCCTGTGTGACTTGTAATAGGCGCCCACCTTCCCGCGCTCCCTCTCACAGTCGCTGATGACTAGACCGTGGGGAGGACTCGCCCGGCACCACTCGCTGGGGGGGCCACAGGTGGGAGATGGTGAGCACCCTCGCCCCGTCACCAGCGTGGTTTCTGGGTGACCATCTGCTCCTCCGAGTGGGTGTGGTGGCCGCGCCGCATCTGTGAGGAGGTGTGAGCGTGGGGCCAGGGGGTCTGGAGGGCCATGGGGGAGGCGTGGGGAGGCTGCTGAAGAACGGCCGGGTGTCCCAGGCGATTCCCAGCTTGGCTCGGGTTGGGAGGGACGAGGCTCCGCCCTGGGCAGGTGTTGGTGGCCGCAGGAATCCCGCGGGGCGCGAGGCGCTGGTGGGCGAGCCGAGTTCCGGAGCCTTGGTTTGCTTCAGATGTAGGGAGCGAAGCGAAGCAGAGACAGAACCGGGCTTTTCCTGCCTCCGCTTCTCCACGTTTTCACCTGGACAACTTCACACGCTGAGCCGGGTTTCACTAGCAGTCCGATGAGGGCAGCCTCCGCTGAGGCTCACCAGGGTTTTCAGCAGCTTCGTGTAGATACAGTGTCCGAGTGTGTGCTTTCTTCACCCTTTAGACACGTGCGGGCTCGTGTTTTGTTTTGTCTTTTTAGCGTAGTCATACTAAAGCTTACGTGTCCGTGAGCACATTGAGTTTGGATGATTCTGATCAGGCCCAAAGAAACCCCGAGCCCTGGGCTGTGACCCCCAACCTCCCCTCCCCCTTCAGCCCTGGGGGCCACCCGTGGGCTTTGTGTGGGGGGTTTGCCCATCCTGGACATTTTCCGTAAGTGGAATCCTGAAGTGTGGACTCCGGGTTTCCAGCTTCTTGTTGTGATTGCTTGTGCGCCCTCCCTGTCCGCGGGGGTGGACCTGCCCAGTTTCCCTCCCCCGGCCCCGCCTGCGCCCGCACCAGCCTTCACCCCTCCCCTGTTTACATGGCCCCTCAGCCTGGACCTGACTGCTCTGTCAGTTCTGCAGGTTTGGCAGGAACTTGCCAGCAAGTTCTGCAGGGAGACAACTCCGTCCGCCCTGTTATTGGTGATGTTAACCTTGAGCCTCATTCAGAGGACGCCAAGGTGACTCTGCTATGGAGGCGTCTTCTTCCCTTTGTTGTTAAAAAGCAGCCTGCAGGGCGATGCTTGGAGGCCACCGGGCCGGGTGATCTCTCAGGCCTCCTGTGTGTTCCTGCCGGAATTGCCCAGAGCTCTGATCACCTTCTCACAGTGACCCGTTGTGCCCCTCCTGCGGGCCGAAGGTCGCGGGGGGTGGGGGGGGGTTGGCTTGTAGGACCGACCAGGCACAAAGGCCTGTGATGTTACTGGGAAGACTGTCCGCTGCACTGCTGGGGGTGGGGCGCAGCTGCCTCTGAAATCCGGAGGCCTCGGTGATGTGGCTCCACGGTGCCTGTCTTGACATGAGGCCTCAGTGGACTGTGGTGGGCAGAATCTGTGCTTTACCACACTTTTAAGAGGAAGACAATTCATGGGCCTCTGTAACTGAAGTCTAGGAGTTATGTGGACTTCAGGCGTGGCTTGATCCGGGGTGCAGACACAGTTGAAAGCCTTCTCCCATCTCCCTGCTCAGCTCTGTGTTGGCTTCACTCCTAGGCTGGTTCTCTCGGTGAGGCACTTAGTGTGGCTCCTAGCAGTGCAGGCTGGCACCCCGGCGGAACTGGAACTAGACTTCTCAGCAGCCCCAGCCCCAGCCCTCTGCCCTTAGGGCCACCCTGGTCACAGCCTGCCCTGAGCCAGTCGTGTGGCAAGAAGGACGGTCAGGCCTGGTGACGCAGCTGCCCGTGGAGCCAGGCTGTGGGCTCCTCATGTTGGAGCCACATCGGGTGAGCGCAGGGGTGAGGACAAGCAGGGAGGGGGCCTGGACGCTGGCAGCTCCAAGCGACAGCCCCTCCCCAGACACTGCTCACAGCCTGGGCCGCAGGAGTCGGACCGAGCCCAGGACCTCCTGGCCAGTTTGCTCAGAAGGGCTACGGTCAGACCCACAGGGACTTGGGCTGGAAGGAATCCCAACATTAGGACAGGGATGCTGGCTGGTTACTCTCAGAGGTGGGCAGCTTTGACAGGCAGTTCCAGTCCTGGCGAGGCCCAGCCACGGCGCTCTTTTCTCTGGCTGGCAGGCACACGGGTGATTCCAGCCTCCGTGTGAACAGCTAGACGGACGGCACAGATTGTAGCTGGAGATCCTCACTCCCAGTGCTCCAGCAGTTCCACTCCTAGGTCACCCAAGGGCACCCTCCCCGTCGAGCCTCCCAGTGTTGAGAGGCTGTCAGTTCAGTCGCTCAGTCCTGTCCAAATCTTTGTGACCCCATGGATTGCAGCACGCCAGGCTTCTCTGTCCATCACCAACTCCAGAGCTTGCTCAAACTCATGTCCATCGACTCAGTGATGCCATCCAACCATCTCATCCTCTGTTGCCCCCTTCTTTTCCTGCCTTCACTCTTTCCCAGCGTCAGGGTCTTTTCAAATGAGTCAGCTCTTTTTTTCTGTTCAGGTGGTCAGAGTATTGGAGCTTCAGCATCAGTCCATCCAATGAATATTCAGGGTTGATTTCCTTTAGGATTGTCTGGTTTGATCTCCTTGCAGTCCAAGGGACTCTCAAGAGTCTTCTCCAATACCACAGCTCAAAAGCATCAATTCTTCAGTGCTCAGCTTTCTTTATGGTCCAGCTCTCACATCCATACATGACTACTGGAAAAACCATGGCTTTGACTAGACTGACCTTTGTTGGCAAAGTAATGTGTCTGCTTTTTAATATGCTGTCTAGGTTGGTCATAGCTTTTCTTCCAAGAAGCAAGCGTCTTTCAGTTTCATGGCTGCAGTAATTTAGGAGCCCAGAAAAATAAAGTCAGCCGCTGTTTCCACTGTTTCCCCATCTATTTGCCATGAAGTGATGGGACTGGATGCCATGATCTTAGTTTTCTGAATGTTGAGCTTTAAGCCACCTTTTTCACTCCTCTTTCACTTTCATCAAGAGGCTTTTTATTTCTTTTTCACTTTCTGCTGTAAGGCTGGTGTCATCTGCATATCTGAGGCTATTGATATTTCTCCCGGAAATCTTGATTCCGCTTGTACTTCATCCAGCCCGGCATTTTGCATGATGTACTCTGCATCTAAGTTAATAATAGTAAGAAGTGAAGTCACTTGGTCGTGTCTGACTCTTTGCGATCCCATGGACTATAGCCTACCAGGCTCCTCCATCCATGAAATTTTCCAGGCAATAGTACTGTAGTGGGTTGCTATTTCCTTCTCCAGGTTAAATAAGCAGGGTAACAATATACAGCCTCGACGTACTCCTTTTCCTATTTGGAACCAATCTGTTCCATGTCCAGTTCTAAGTGTTGCTTCTTAACCTGCATACAGATTTCTCAGGAGGCAGGTCAGGTGGTCTGTTATTTCCATCTCTTTCAGAATTTTCCATAGTTTGTTGTGATCCACACAGTCAAAGGCTTTGCATAGTCAATAAAGCAGAAGTAGATGTTTTTCTGGAACTCTTTCGCTTTTTTTGATGATCCAGAGGATGTTGGCCATTTGATCTCTGATTCCTCTGCCTTTTCTAACTCCAGCTTGAACATCTGGAAGTTCACGGTTCATGTATTGCTGAAGCCTGGCTTGGAGAATTTTGAGCATTACTTTACTAGCGTGTGAGATGAGTGCAGTTGTGAAGTAGTTTGAGCATTCTTTGGCATTGCCTTTCTTTGGGATTGGAATGAAAACTGACTTTTTCCAGTCCTGTGGCCACTGCTGAGTTTTCCAGATGTGCTGGCATATTGAGTGCAGCACTTTCACAGCATCGTCTTTTAGGATTTGAAAAATAGCTCAACTGGAATTCCGTCACCTCCACTAGCTTTGTTCATAGTGATGCTTGCTAAGGCCCACTTGACTTCACATTCCAGGATGTCTGGCTCTAGGTCAGTGATCACATCATTGTGATTATCTGGGTCGTGAAGATCTTTTTTGTGCAGTTCTTCTGTGTGTTCTTGCCATCTCTTCTTAGTATCTTCTGCTTCTGTTAGGTCCACGCTGTTTCTGTCCTTTATTGAGCCCGTCTTTGCATGAAATGTACGCTTGGTGTCTCTAATTTTCTTGAAGAGATCTCTAGTCTTTCCCATTCTGTTGTTTTCCTCTCTTTCTTTGCATTGATCACTTAGGAAGGCCTTCTTATCTCTCCTTGCTATTCTTTGGAACTCTGCATTCAGATGGATGTATTCTGAGGGAGCTCCTCATTCAGTTGAGAGAGTGAGGGTGGGCTAACACCAAATCCAGAAGAGATCAATCAGTACTCTGTAGAAGAGTGATCTGTGATAGGGAAAACTGCCAGGGGGATATGCAAAAGAGTGGGTGTGGACATTAGCCATTAAAACTTTATTTACAGACATAGGCTGTGTCCAGAAGAGGCAGATCCACAGTGTCAGGAAGTGGGTTAGTGGTTATCAGGTTCTGGGCAGGGACTGCTTGATGGGGTAAGAGGTTTCCTTTTGGGGTGATGAGAAAGTTCAGGTACAGATAGATAGGGTTGATGGCGGCACATGGTGAATGTCCTAAAAGCCACTGAATCGCACGTTTGGTGAAATAGATAAACCTGTGTGAACTGAACAGCTTGCCTGCATGCACAGATGCTGGTTTGCCCCCCTCCATCAGGAGTTCTGTTAATAAACACGGGCGAATCTGCACAAAACGCAAAACTGCAGAAGGATGCCTTTGAACAGGCAGGACACTAACTGTGGCTGCAGAAGAAGGTCTGCAAACCCCGCCTTTCCCTGCCCGCCAGGCGCCTGTGTCTATAATAGGACTGAATGTAGGTGATTCCCTTTAAGGAGGTCGGGCGGGAGGGGCTGGGTCTCTGAGTCCCGGGTACTTTCCTGGCCTGCGGGTGAGCCCTCACCAGCCAGACCTTCCTGGAATAGTTCCCCTGGGAGTTCCTCAGCCAGGGCACCCTGAGGCAATCCCAGCGGAGTTTAGTCCCAGTGCCCAGCTGCCAGACCTGGACGAACTGGGGCCCCTCCATGGACTGGGGCCCCTGCATAGCCTGGGGCAGGGTTTACAACCTTGTAGTAAGGGTGTGCCAAGGTTCCTGCTCCTGAAAGCAAATTCGTGAAGGCTGTTAGCTCTGGGGCCCCCTGGTACTGCTGTGAGCCAAGCGCCGAGTACGCGCTTCTCTGCCCGCACTGTCCAGTGGGAAGCCAGAGGCAGCCACACGCATAATCAAGGATTTACAGGAAGACACTTTAAAAAAACAGAAACAGGTGAGGTTCATTTTAGGAACATGGTTTACTTAATCCGAACGTCCAGGGCATTGTCATTTCTGTGTGCAATCAGTGTAAGGAACTATTCATGAGCTGCTGCATGTTCTTTCTATGCTTTGAAATCCTGCATGTTGGCGGTCTGCAGCCTGGCTCAGCAGCTGCTCCGTGGTTGCACGGCTGCCGACCACATGCAGGATGGCTCCGTCCTCGGCTGCACGTGGGCAAGTGAGCAGTTCCGCAGTGGGAAAAATAGCAGACAGGAACAAAGCTCCCAGGAGGAGCACAGCCCTTAGAGGAGATGCCCATTTCTGACTGCCATCTCGACCGCTCTTAATGGGCAAACCACAGATTCTCAGTGACGGTTGGAAGGGACTGTTGCGCCCTCAACAGGGCTGCCTGTTTTCGATCCAGAATCGACTTCTGTTTCATGTAAAGCTTCCCCTTGCCCTCTCGTCGGTGAGTTCAGAGCACTTTTCCTGAAACCGACGAGAGAGGAAGCATGCTGGCCCCTCCCCAGATGGCGCAGGGGGTGGCTGGTGAGGGTGTTGTCGCCCCAGTGGCCTGGGCGTCCTCAGTGGCTTCTGCTTGGTTTGTCCTCTTGTGAGTGATGAAGGTGACAAAACACAGGAAGATGCCGGGCTAAGGGCCGTATCACTAGTGAAAGGGGAGGTGAGACCTGAGATCCCCCAGCCCCCAGCAGGGACCCCCAGTGCAGTCCACGGCTGCCCGCTTGGGAAGTGACAGTGCTGACCCCGGCTCCCCTGAGCCCCCTGGGAGCACACAGGCCAGGTGCTGCCCTGGGTCTCGCGGGGGGCCCAGCTCCCCTGAGCCCCCAAGGAGCACACACAGGCCAGGTGCTGCCCTGGGTCTCGCGGGGGGCCCGGCTCCCCTGAGCCCCCAGGGAGCACACAGGCCAGGTGCCGCCCTGGGTCTCGCGGGGGGTACCCCACCTCTTACCGCTTCTGGTCCTCCCAGGTGTGGACGTGGAGGCAGCCAAACGGGCGGAGGAGGAATTGCTGCTTCACGACACAAGGTGCTGGCTGAACGGGGGCGCCATGCCCGAGGCGCGGCACCCCCGCACGGGGGCCTCCGCCCTGCACGTGGCCGCCGCCAAGGGCTACATCGAAGTGATGAGGTAAGCCGGGCCTCATCCCCTGCCCCCACACCCAGCGCCCTGGTCCCTTCTCTCCGTTTTACGCCTTCCTGAGGGTTTCGTCTGTTCCTGCCCCTTTCTCACTGTGCAGTAAAGACATGCATTTCCCTCCAAGTACAGCCTTAGCTGCACCCACGTCTGGATGTGCAGGCTTCTCACTGCCCTTCAGTTTAAGACAGTTTCCAGCTTGTAATCTTCTTTGACCCAGAGATCATTTAGAAGCATGTTGTTAATTTACAAATATACGGGGTTTTCTAGTCACGGTTTCATTAGAGCCGTGCCTCCTCTTATTGCACTTCGCCAATAGTATTTTCCTTTTTCTTTTTTAACAAATTGAAGATTTGCAGCGGCCCTGCATTGTCAGATGACGGTGAACGTTTTTTAGCAAAATAAAGTATTTTTTAAGTTACATACATTGGGTTTTATTTCACACATAATGCTGTTGCACACTTAATAGACTTAAGTTTTCCATGCACTGGCAAACAAGAGCAGTTCACATGACTCGCTGTATTGCAGTAAAGCCAGCTGGTTGTCTGGAGCTGAACCCTCCATACTTCCTGAGTCCACCTGTGCTCATTTCCCAGCTTAATCTCGCTGTGGTCCTAGAGCAGGTTCTCTGTGAGTCCTAATTTTTGAGATCTGTCAAGGTTTGCTTCACACCCCAGTCAGTGTCAGCCAGGAAAGAAGTGTGTTGTCAAGGACAGCACCGTATATAGGTTATTAGGTCAACTTTGTACTCATGCTGTTTAAATCTTCTGTATCCCTAGTGATTCTTTCTTTTCCCATCTGCTGCTTCTGTCAGTTGCTGTGAGAGAATGTGATAAAATGTGGTAAAATGTCTCACTACGCCTGTGGGGCTTTCCTGTTTCTCCCTGTCTTTGTGTGTTTTGTGTTACGGATTTTAAGGCCAGGTCATTTGGTGCATACATATTTTAAATTGTTGCCCTGTACACTCCCTTTCTCTCATCCCCACATCAGTCTTGTCCCATTTCTGACCGCCTCACCCCTTCCTGTCAGAGTAGCTGGTTCTGCTTCTTATCAGGCTCCCCTTGTATTTAGTATGACAATGGAGTTCCGGCGAATCCCTCTATCTCTGCTCACTTCTGTGTTAATGAATTTTTAGGAAGGTTTTCTGGGGGAGCTCTCTGGTGGTCTAGTGGTTAGGGTTCTGGGCTTTCACTGCTGTGGCCCAAGTTCAGTCTCTGCTCAGGGAACTGAGATTCCGCAGGCAGCACGGAATGGCTGGAAAAGAAGGGAATGTTTTCCAGTAAGGAACTTAAGATGACCCCTGATAGCTTGGGGCTCATATCCTGGCTGTCTCCTCTAATTTGGAGGTAGGGTGCCCCATCCTCTGTAGTTCCAGTGAAAGTCCCAGGTCCTATACTCTCTGGGCACCTGTTCATCCCAGGGCTGATCCCTGTGGCAAGGAGGATGGGACACTGTGAATGGTCAGGCCTGGTAACATGGCCAGCCCTGGAGGCTGTGCCCTCTTCTTCCCGTGACTTCCCCTCCTGAGTCTCAGGTGGCTGCTTCAGCTCCTGCCATTGCATCTGCATCCCAGGCAGCCAGCAGGAAAGGGGGCCAAAGGAGTGAATGTCTGTTTCTTTTAAGAGAACAATCCAGAAGTGATATACACACTTAGTGCTGACATCCCCATTTGCCAGACCCTACTCAGCTGGCCATTCCTAGCTATGAGAGACAGAGATTCCAGATCCAGTGGTCCATGGTGGTGGTGATCTCCCGGGAAAGAACCCTCTAAGCCGGGGTTCCGTCTTGGCACTGGCGTTTGGTCCCCATCCGTCCTTGCTGGGGGGCGGTCCTCTGCGTTGTGGGAGGTTTCGGGGCATCCTCAGCCTACCCACTGGTGCCCCCGGCACTGCCCCTACGTTGTGACGGCCAGAAACGTCTCCAGACGCCCCCTGGCGGCAGCGTCGTCCTGGCTGAGAACTGCTGCCCCAAGCCAGTGGGCTCCTGGAACCCTGCCGCCCCCACGCCGCCCCTCCTGGGGGGGTCTCAGCCTTTCTCTGCACTTGGGCACTGGGGAACACCCTCCTCCACCTCCGCTGGGGCTGTCCCAGCACAGGGGAGGTGTCAGGAGTTGAGCCCTGCAGGTTCAGGGAGCAGGGTCCCAGAGGCCACCTGATAGGCTGGGGAGGGGTCAGAGCCCGTGGCAGAAGCGTCTCCTTGGTGAAGGGCGCCTCAAGGCCCAGGCCTGTTTTCGGCCCTGTCACAGCTGGTTCTGACCACGGCCCCTAGCCCCAAGCCCCTGTCTCGGCCCTTGAACCCAGACCTCCCCGGCCCCCAGGCTGCTCCTCCAGGCTGGCTACGACCCGGAGCTGCGTGACGGAGACGGCTGGACGCCCCTGCACGCCGCGGCCCACTGGGGTGTGGAGGATGCCTGCCGCCTGCTGGCGGAGCACGGCGGGGGCATGGACTCGCTGACCCACGCGGTGAGGGCCTGGCCTAGCTCCTGGGGGCCGCGGGGCGGGAGGGCCTCCACCTCCGCCTACTCCTCACCTGCCCTAACCCTTGCCCACCCAGGGGCAGCGTCCCTGTGACCTGGCGGACGAGGAGGTGCTGAGCCTGCTGGAGGAACTGGCCCGGAAGCAGGAGGACGTGAGTCTCCATCTGCAGTTGGGACCCGGGGCCTCCGCGAACCTGGGGAGCCGCCCTTCCCCAGCCAGTGACGGGGCCCAGCGGGGAGCTGTGATCAGCGGCACCGCTGGGCATCTCGGGGTGCCGATGGAGCTGGTCATCCCTGGGATGTCCCCGCACCAGCGCAGGGCCAGGCCTTGTCACTGGAAAAACTCAGAAGGAAGGGGCAAACGGCTGGATTTGGGATCTGAATCCCAGCTCTGCCCTTCATTTGCTGCATGAGCTCAGACCAGTCCGGTAGTCTCTCCGGGCCTCAGGAAAATGGGCAGAATACTAAACAATGTGAATGGTCACGTTTCATGAGTTACGTGGGCTGTTGCCTGGAACACGTGTCGTGCAATGAGTGGCGTATATGTTACTGACTCAAAGCATTCAGAACCCACCTGTCTCAGCGCTCTGAGGTAGCAGGAATCATCTGAGGCCTCCCGGGTCAGATCTCTGTTTAAAGCTTGGCCGCGGCGACATTGAGGGAGAAGGTGGTGGTTTCGGCTTGGTGGACTGGAGGGGAGGCTCACCCACGTGTTGAGGGAGCCGCACTGTGCAGAGGCTGGGGGAGGAACCAGATGGTACCCGGAGGGGGGTGCGGGGCAGGGACAGGGGCAGACCCCAAAGGGCCTTGAAAGCCAGGCAGGAGCAGGTGAGGGGGCCAGGGGCCCCCGGAGGGTTAGTGGGTGAGGCATGGTTTCTGGGCGCTGAGGGCACAGATGAAGCCTGGGGGCCTCTGGGGGACCTGCAGCACTTGAGGTTTGCTGAGAGGAGAGGCGGAGCCGTGGGGCCAGCTCAGGTGTGAAGACTCGGGCGGAACTGGCCGAGAGCAGCCGTGGGGGAGGCAGCTGTGTCCGGGTGTGCCGGGGGTCCCCGGAGGCGGAGGCTCCAGGAGTACTCACTGGAGACCCAGGGCGCTGTGCAGACGAGTCCACAAAGCACCCGGTCCACCCCCCAGCACAGCTCTGTGTGGGACCCAGGAGGGTCTGCCCGTCCTGCCCCCTTCCCAGCAGCCCCTTCCCCCTTGCAGCTTCGGAACCAAAAGGAAGCTGCCCAGAGCCGGGGCCCGGAGCCCCAGGGGCCCTCCAGCAGCAAACACCGAAGGTAGGGGGTGGCGCCCTGTGGGAAGTGGGCTGGAGGCCCCCAGTGCTTGGGCCCCAGCACCCACCCTCCCCTTTCCACCAGGAGCTCCGTGTGCCGTCTGAGCAGCCGCGAGAAGATCTCCCTCCAGGACCTGTCCAAGGAGCGCCGGCCCGGGGGGGCAGGGGGCACCCCCATCCGGGACGAGGACGAGGGAGAAGAAGCCCCCTCAGGTGAGGGGCGGGGGGCCTGGACCCCCGGGTCTGAGGGATGAGGAGGGGCTGATGCTTCTTCTGAGGTGTCCGTCTTCCCACCCCACAGAGCCACCCCCTGCAGAATGCAGAGCCCTCAACGGCGTCTCCTCCCCACCGCCCTGTAGCCCTGGGAGCCCCGTGGTGAGTGGGGGCCTGGGGGTGGGGCGGGGTTGCCCCAAGCCTGCCGTCAGGGCCGCGGGGTGGAGACCGCGGGCCCAGAACCCTCTGGGGCTCCTGCGGCCTTTCCCTGGCTGTTCCCGTCCCCGGCGGTAGTTTGCTGTGGGCCTTCTGGGGGCAGCACGTGAAATTCTTGAGAAGAAGGGCCCTGTCGTGGTAACAGAGACCTTTCTCTTCTCCAGACCCCCGAGGAGGCCCCCTTCTCTAGGCGCTTTGGCCTCCAGAAGACTGGCAGCTCTGGGGCTCTGGGGCCCACGGACTGGCGCGGGGCTGAGGGCGCCCCGGGGGCCGGGCTGCAGCGCTCTGCGTCCTCCTCGCGGCTGGAGGGTGCGTCCACTCAGGTGAGCGCTGGGGGGAGGCCCGGGGAGCAGACCCTGCCCAGCGGGGAGAGTAGCTGCCTGTCTCCTCTCTCCGCAGGGCCGGGAACCCCGTCTTGCCAGAGTCCCCCCAACCCCCTCCCAGAAGGTGCCAGAGCCCTCTTGCCCGTGAGTACGGCGGGACAGCCTCTCCGGGGTGGGGGGCAGGTCGGGGTTCCTGTCTTGTACCCGGGGTTCTCTGGGGTCCGCTCCCTGCCTCCCACCACTCCTGGCCTCAGTTTCCCTTTTGGTGCCGCAAGTAAAAGCGCCCAAGGCTGCGGTGTTCTGGCTTCCCGGGGGCCCCTGCCCCCTCTCCTGCCCTCCTCTCTGACTCTGGCCCTGCGCTGCGACCAACCCCCTTCACACCCACAGGGCTTCCTTCCTCCCGCTCAGGTCTGTTTAAATGTCAGCTTCTCTGGGAGGCCCACCACCCGCCCTGCGTGCACCCCCACAGCGTGCGGGCACACCTCCGGGCTCCGGTCCTGGCTCGTTTTTCCCCAGACTACTTTATCCTCTTGACATTGTGGGACCCTGTCTTCTTGTGGTGACTGTTCATGTTGCATCGTTTCTGCTCAGATCTGACTCATGGGGCAGAGATTATTCGTTTCCTTAGCTTCTTGCTTTGTGTGGGTGCCCGCCACGTAAGGCGAGCTTGAGTAATACTTGCCGATTGAATGAATTCACACAGGTCTGAGATCTCCAGGCCTCCTCCTCCCTTGGGTAACTCCACTCCTCCCCCCAGGACCCCCGAGCCCGAGTCCCCGGTGAAGCCCAATGTCCCCGTAGCCTCCGCAGCGCCCCCAGCGGACTCCCGGGACCGCCGGAGGTGAGGCGAGACCCCAGCGTTACCCAGGAGCCCCGGGGCTGGTGGGGGTGGACCTGGGGGAGCTTGTCCCAGGGTCCTCTGGCCGAACTCGACTCCCCCTGGGGGTGTCGGCCATGGGACAGGACAGGGTCCAGAGGAGCCCTCTCTGAAGTCGGGCCCCTCACTCAGGACCTACCAGATGCCAGTGCGGGACGAGGAGTCTGAGTCTCAGCGGAAAGCGCGCTCTCGCCTCATGCGCCAGTCTCGGAGGTCCACGCAGGTGTGGGAGGGGACGGACCCCGGTCTGAGGGAGGAGGGGCCAGGGGCCTGGACTCCATCCTGAAGGGGCTGGCCCCTCCACCCCGACTGCCCACTCCCCGTGCAGGGTGTGACCCTGACGGACCTGAAGGAAGCAGAGAAGGCTGCAGGAAAGGCCCCGGAGGCCGAGAAGTCGAGCGTGCAGAGCCTGGTGAGAGGGGTCAGGTGATCGGTCAGTGGGTGGGAAGAGATGCCCTCATTCTCTGACCTCCGCCCCTCCCCACAGGACCCTTCCCGGCGACCCCGAGTCCCCGGGGTCGAGAGCACTGATGGCCCAGCCCAGAGAGGTGAGGCTGGTCTCTGGGAGGTAGTCCTCCTGACCCGCGTCCGGTTTTCCTGGGGGTCGGGCCCAGGGACCCCTTGTCCAGCATTGGGCTGATTCCTGCCCCTCCCCCAGCAGAGGCGCCCGACGGGCAAGGGCAGGGGCCGCAGGCGGCCAGGGAGCCCCGCAGAGTCGGCAAGGAGTGGAGGGGCCCTGCCGAGGTGAGGGGTGGCGCCCGGCGGGCCGCGGGTGGGCCTGGGGGCGGGCCCAGCTCCCCTCCCCGCTGAACCCCACCTCCGCCCGCAGGGGGAGGAGGCGGAGCCGGCGCCGGCCGACCGCAGCCCAGAAACCAGGTATGGGGCGGGCAGGCCGGGTCTGGGCTGTCGTGGGGCCGTGGGCGCCCCATGACGGCCTCCCCGCCCCCACCGCAGCACTCCCGAGGGCGATCCCTCATCCCGCAGGCAGCGGGACCTCAACCCAGACCCAGAGCCGGAACCGGACGAGCCGGACGGAGGCTTCAGGAAGGTTTGCGACCCCACCGTTAACTGAGCCCCCGTCAGTTGGCTTTGTATCCCTGCCCTGCCGCCCCCTGCCCAGGGGCCCTGCCTGACCCACCCGCGCACTCTGCGCCCTTCCGGCCTCAGCCGGGCCGCAGCCACCCACCCCACCCCCGCAAGCCTGCCGCGTCTCTGCCGGCGAGCCTGACGCCCTGTCCCTCCTGGGCCCGCAGCTGTACGCCGAGCTGCGCAGTGAGAACGAGCGCCTTCGCGAGGCCCTGACCGAGACCACCCTGCAGCTGGCGCAGCTCAAGGTGGAGCTGGAGCGCGCCACGCAGGTGAGGAGCCGGGGCCTTGGAAGCGAGGGGGTTGGCGAGGGTGCGGGTGCCGGCTCCGGGTCTCCGGGAGGGAGGACCATCCGGAGCACCCAGGGCGGAGGGACCCGGAAAGGCTGGTGGGATCCTTGCGGGGAGGAGTCTGGGCCACTGAGGGGGCTGGGGGCGGGGCCAATACCTCAGGGGTGGGGCCCGGGCCCGGAAGGGCCGGGCGGTTCGGGCCCGCAGCGAGTCTCGGCCCCGGATGTCTTTACTCTGCTCTACTGGTTTCCCCTTACGCCCGTGGCCGTGCGGCTGCTTGTCTGACCCCTGCTCTTTTTCTGTCCTCCCCAGAAGCAGGAGCGCTTTGCAGAGAGGCCTGCCCTTTTGGAGCTGGAGAGATTCGTGAGTAAGGCTAGTCAGGGTGGGACTAGATATGTCCCGGCCTTACGAGCCCTTATGGTCTGGAGGAAGAGGTCCGCATTGACCTCTGCCCTTTGCTTGCCCCTCTCCGCCATACTTGACCCCCCAGTTCCCCACCCCGTCCTCACCTTCCCCTGTTTATTCCAGGAGCGCAGGGCCCTGGAGCGAAAGGCAGCCGAACTGGAGGAGGAACTGAAGGTGAATGCTAGCGGGGAGCTGAGGGCAGAGAGCCAGCCAGGGTGGGCCGTGGGTTCAGCCTGCCCAGGGCCACCCGGCTGACCCGTCTTCCCACCTCACAGGCCCTGTCCGACCTCCGGGCTGACAACCAGAGGCTCAAGGATGAGAACGCAGCCCTGATTCGCGTCATCAGCAAACTCTCCAAGTGACTCTGGAGGAGCCCCTCCCCTGCACCCATATTTATACAGCTGCTTCTGCCACACGCACCCCTTCCCCCGCGTGAGCACGAGTGACAGGGCTCCCGGGGGAGTCTCCGAGAAGCCATAACCTCCCCTCGGGCCCTCCAGGCTGGGAGGGGAGTACAGAGAGCCCAGGAGCCAAGGGGGGGCCATCAGAGGCCGGGATGGAGGCGGGAGGCCGAGCCAGGTAGGGGGACGTCGCTGAGCAGGGACTGGGGCTGAGCGGGACCCGGGAGGGACCGAGGACCAAGAAGCACCGAGACCAGGAACCAGGACCAGAGTGGCCGCCCAGAGGTCCCCCTCTCACGTGTGATGTCACCCTCACCACCCCTCCCGCCCCAGAACAGGGATCCGAGAATGTGCCAAGAGCCCCGCCGGCCTCGGCCAGGCGGGCCTGTATATAGGGTCCGCGTGCAATAGGGAGGGATGTCTTCTATTTTTTGCGGCCCCCTCCCCGCCCACCGTCCGGGGCAGGGGGAGAAGGTATTTTCGAGACAAAGCACAGGCACCACAAATAAAAGTCGTGAAGTTGCCACTCAGTGACTACATCCTTGGCTGGAGGCGGGGCCCCGCTTCCTGCTGATGTGCTGCAGCTGTGCGTGACCAGACCACAGGACCGAGCGGGTGGGGTGCTGAAGGGCGGGAAGGGGCTTCAGGAAGAACGCTCAGTTGGAGCAAAGGCTCCCAACCAGTGCTGACATCGTCAAAAGTTGGCTTGGCACGAAGCAGGCAGGGTCAGTCAGGCAAGGGATAGGGGCTGTGATTATTGGGCTGGGGAGCTCGGCTCTTGCCATTACAGTTTTTGAAACAAATTTGCGTCAGTTACCAGCATTTAAAGTTTGGGGAATAGGAATCTAATAGTACAAACTATTCAGTTCAGCGTGGCAACAGTCGGCTGGAGCCCAATAGGAGCCATCCTCTAAGTTGGGGCATTCATTCATTGATTCAATCACTCCATCATTCGGGATCCTGTTCTACTTGCCAGGCCCTGGCCTGCCTGTCGATGGTGGAGTACCGATTGAGACAGGTAAAGATCCGATACATTTTAGAGGAGAGTCAGGAGGCATCCAGTAACAAATGTGTTGCAGGTGGTGGTGCTGAGGGGGAAAGCAGAGGCAGCAGGGGTTAGGGAGGCCGCTGTGCACGTGGGGGTGTGGAGACGGGCAGGGCCAGGATGCATGGGGGATGAGGAGGTGAGAGATGAAGTTGGAGAGGCAGGGACCAAACAACTCGGGACTAAGACGGCGATTGGGAGCCAGAAGAGGATTTTGAGCGTGGGGCGCACTGGGACACTGGATGTTCAGTCCCTCTGGAGTGAACTCAAGGACAACCTGGAGGCTGGGAGGTCAGAAGTCTGAGTTGGGGCCCCAGGGCGGGAGAGGAGGATTCAGAGGAAGAAACCAAGGAGAGTGGGGACACCTCCTGGATTCCTTTCCTGTTAGGCTGTATCTGGGGTTGAGGGGCAGGTTCTTGGCCCCTGATATCTGGGTAGAGAGGACAGCCGTTTACACCGCCTGCTAAGAGGAGG